>NC_085848.1:653656-985328 GCF_035594765.1 Anolis carolinensis
TGCCCTCTTGATCTTGGGCCGACCAACCCATGTCCCTGGTCTGGGCAGGGACCCCCTGGGACCACCAGACAGGAAAAGGACTGGCCCTCTTTGCCTGAAATGGAGGCATTGGATGTGACAGAGATCCTTGGACGGGTGCCTGTCTCTCCTTCAGTGCCCCCCTTTTGTGGAAGCCCCCAACGACGTCGCTGCCTCTCCCTGTCAAAGAGGCAAGCACCAAAGATGGCGGCTGACCTTGGGGACGCCATCGGTGAGCTCATGCCTTCTTCTCCAAACCCCAAAAAGCTTCGGCACAGGCGTGCGGGTCACCCCGACTGGAGACAGAAACGCTGCCATGATATGCGCCGGACTTCTGGTGAGAAGCCAGAACAAATTATTTTTCTAGCAGAGGGAGTTCCTGGCACTTTGCAGAGTGCTGGATTGGCAGCGGGCCAAGATGGTCTGACCACAGACTCTGGAGAACCTGAAGCCCCAGACATGGACAAATATACAATGATGGGAACCGGTAAGCCTCCAAATCGTAGGTCTCAGAGACGTGGCTGTCATCAAAAGAAATTTAAGACTAGAATCTTCTGGGGAGTAGGATTCGGTAACCGGACAAGACCTGCAACTACTCCCTTCTCCCACAAATTGGCCAATGTTCCACCAAGTGGTTCTAGATCTGTTAATATGGAGAAGGGAGCACGCCCCCAAAACACTAGTACCTGGGATTCGCATATCAGAACTGTGGACATAAAAGAGAGAGTGACCTCCCAGTGTGGTGGAGTTAAGAACTTATCCCAACACTCTCGAGGGAACCTAGACTTGACGTCCCCTAGATCACCCCCCCACCCACAATGCTGGCCGGGTGTTCTGGCCTTTACACCTGCCCCTCATTACTTTGAGGGCTCTATTTATGACCACTTGGTAATTGGCCATGCCCCACCTCCTTTTCAGGGGGCCAGTCGAACATTGGGCACCTAGTTTCTGCTGTAGAGCCCCCAAGAGAAGTAGGTCTGTGTATGGGAATTCCTACGATCTCGGGGAGGGGGAGGTATGACGGTAGGCGCAGGCCGAATATTAGAGGGAGGCTGAGTCGACGGAAGACTCGGCCCCCCTCTGACCTGCGGCCTATCCCCAAATGCACCTATGACAGGCGACCAGTTTCCTCCCCTCCTACCCTGGTGTTAGTGAATGCTAGGTCCATAAGGAATAAAACTGCTACTATCAGAGATTTTCTTACTGACCAGGGAGCTGACCTAGTGTGTATCACAGAAACTTGGATCCAAGAGGGGGATGAGATCCTACTCCAGGAAATAACGTCTCCATGTTATGTAATCACCCACCAGATGCGGAGTGGGAGGCGGGGTGGGGGGGTGGGGGGGGTGGCTATGCTCTCCCGAGAAAGCTGTTCTCTTAGGGCAGTTCCTGTTGTGGACATCTCTGGCACTGAATGTGTTGTTCTGGTGTGGGATTCCCCTGAGAGCATGGCCTTTCTGCTGGTGTACCGTGCGCCTATCCCAGCTGCTCGAGACTGTCGGAGTGGTCCTTGAGGTTCCCCAGACTTGTTGTCCTGGGGGACTTCAATGTCCACGCTGATACGGACTCTTGCTCAGCAACGGCTACGGACCTAGTGTCTACCATGGAGACACTAGGACTCTTGCTCTGCAGTACTGGGCCCACGCATCAGGCAGGACACACGCTAGACTTGATCTTCAGCGCAGGAATTCAAGTTTATTTATTTCGTGTCAAAAGCATTGCACGGCAAATACATTTCAAAATGATGGGGGGGGGGGGGGGAAGGAAATCACAAGCAACGAAATAGTTTTGGACCAAAAGCGGGCAACAGCAACCGCATTGTCTGTAGCTTTAAACAACTCCTCCTCCGTACATGAGGCAGGGCATTGTGGGCAAGCAGACATATGCGGAGTTGTTTGTTCTGCTCCACAGTCACACAAGGTTGAGGATTCCTCCAGGTAGTGCCATCTTGCCAGGTTCCCTTTAGATCTGCCCACTCCGATTCTCAGTCTGTTTAGGGACTTCCAAGTTGCCCATTCTTGGTCTGACCCTGAAGGAAGACCCTCATGGCGGGTCATCCAGTTAGAATTGCCAGGTTTAGCATTCAATTAGTTAGAATTCAAGTGACCCAAGCCTCTAGAGCTTGGGTATGTATATATACTTGTAAACCGCCCTGAGTCCCCTTCGGGGTGAGAAGGGCGGTATATAAATGTCACAAATAAATAAATAATAAATAGAGGTTCCATGGTCGGACCACTGTGCCCTGAGAGTCAGGCTGGAGCATGCCTACCCACCTGGCAAGGGTGCCGAGCTGATTTGGGCTCGTCCAAGAAGATATATGGAACCTAGTAGGTTCCAGAATGCTCTGAAAGATCTGGAGCCTGTCAGCGACTCAATCGATGTGCAGGTGGACACGTGGAACATCAGGCTGTCCAATGCACTCGACGAGATCACCCCTAGACGCCCTCTCCAACCCCGCCGAAATCGGTCTCCTTGGTTCAACGAGGAACTTCGATCGATGAAGCGGGAAAAGAGACGGCTAGAGGGCATGTGGCGAGAACTTCATGACAGAGCCTCGAGATCAGCTTACAGAGCATTTATGGAGTCCTATGAGCATGCTACCATCGAAGCAAAGAGAGTATACTATGCCTCTTTGATAGAGTCCGCCAGCTCACACCCGGCAAAATTGTTCAAAATAATTAGATCTCTAACAACGGTTCCTACCAACCCAAAAAGTGATGATCAGGCCCCTTCAGCCGAGGCTTTTCAAAGCTATTTTGCTGACAAGATCTCACTACTACGCCGGGACCTCCCGGCCACAACTGATACAATGAGAGAACTTGAGACTCCGTGGCCACTTGCTGGGCCCACTCTCAACCAGTTCATCCCACTGGACGCAGAGGCTCTCGATAGGCTCATAGCTGCAGCTAGACTGACCACTTGCTCCCTCGACCCGTGTCCCTCCTGGTTGGTAAAATCCTGCTTGGAGGGATTACGTGAACCTCTGTTGAAGATAATAAACAGCTCCCTTGAGCAAGGAGTCTTTCCAGAGGGTTTAAAAGAGGCGGTAGTCTCTCCTCTGCTGAAAAAAACAGATTTAGATCGTTCGGTTCCCTCCAGCTACTGCCCAGTTTCGAATCTTTCATTTCTGAGCAAGGTGATTGAGAGGGCAATAGCGGTGCAGCTGCAGCAGTTCCTAAACGACACAGCCGGACTGGATCCTTTCCAGTCTGGCTTCCGTGCGGGGCATGGGACAGAGACTGTATTGGTTTCCATCATGGATCATCTCCGATGCCAGCTTGACCAGGGCGGGTCGGTGTTGCTTGTGTTATTGGATCTCACAGCAGCATTTGATACAGTCGATCACAATCTTCTGACCCACCGCCTTGCCGTGGCTGGAGTTAGGGGGACAGCTTTAAATTGGCTGGCCTCCTTTCTTCACAACCGTGGCCAGCGAGTGGAGAGGGGAGGCCTGGTCTCTGTAGGTCCCCTCTACATTGTGGGGTTCCTCAGGGGGCCATTCTCTCCCCTCTGTTGTTTAACATCTATATGCGACCACTTGCTCAGCTGGTCCGAGATTTCGGGCTCAAGTCTTATCAAAATGCTGACGACACTCAGCTTGTGTTAAAGATGGAGGGCCGACCGGAGTCTGTACCCAACTGTTTTCATCGGTGCCTCGAGGCCATTATTGGATGGTTGCGTTCCAGTAGGTTGAGGGTGAATCCAGCAAAGACGGAGATCCTATGGCTGGGCCGACCGGGCAGTGGGGAGATCCGGTTGCCAACCCTGGATGGCGAAGTGCTACGCCCGTCTTCACTAGTAAAGAGTCTGGGAGTCCTCTTGGACGCTTCATTGACGATGGAGGCCCAGGTCTCCGCCGTTACTAAAACTGCCTTTTTTCATCTTCGGCAGGCTAGACGGCTGGGCCCCTCTCTGTCTAGGGACAACCTGGCTACGGTGATCCAGGCTACGGTCATCTCGAGACTGGATTACTGTAACGCCCTTTACATTGGCCTTCCTGTGTCGGTGATCCGGAAGCTCAAATTGGTGCAAAATGCAGCCGCCCGGCTCCTTGCGGGAGTCCCGATGAGATGCCACATAACACCAATCTTACGGCAGCTGCACTGGTTACCAACTGAGCACCGGATCACTTTCAAAGTGATGGTGCTTACCTTCAAGGCCTTACATGGTCTAGGGCCGATGTACCTGAGGGACCGCCTCACTCCCAACAAACCCCAGAGATCCCTCCGTTCTGAGGACCAAGTCCTGCTGGAAGTCCCCAGTTTTAAGACCTTGCGTCTAACAACGACTAGACGCAGAGCCTTTTCAGCAGTGGCACCGTCTCTCTGGAACACCTTGCCACCTGAAGTCCGTGCCCTGCGGGACTTGTCGGCCTTACGCAGGGCATGCAAGACTCGTCTGTTTCGACAGGCTTTTGAGTTCTGTTGTTGATGTTTTAAAAGGTGCTTTTAGGATGTTTTAAAGATGTTTTTTAAATTGTTGATTTTAGCCGGTTCTTGTAAGCCGCTCCGAGCCCTAGGGGAGTGGCGGCATATAAGTTTGAAAAATAAATAAATAAATAAATAAATGTTTCTGATTTCTGTCTATCTAGTGGAATCACTGCCACCCACTTGTTTTCCACTTGTTTGGAGTTCCAGAATCTCTTGAAGTTTTTAGAAATTATAGCATTTTTCAACACATTCCCAAGCCTATGTCTTACGGAGACCTCTCCACTTGGGGAAGGGCAACAAGGGAAAGGGAAGCCGGCATGGTGACCATCAGATTGGCCCACACTCCCCATGGTGAGCATTGTTTTCACATTCCCACCTGTGTGGGCAAGTGCCATCAATTGCCAATTGACAACTCTCTAAACTGTACCCATGTGGAAAAAGTGCCCTATATGGATGCCCATTTGGTCTTGCCCCCGGGGTGGTTTTTCCTATGTGGGCAGATAGCCTATAGTTATATACCGGCCAATTCCTTTCTGGGGAACTGTGCCCTGGGTAGGCTGTCTCTCTTTTTGCCTTCCAAAGATGACCTGGTGGCAGCACACTCCATAGGTCGGGAGGCTAGGTCCATCCAAAACTTGGACACAAATTGTGATCCCATACTGCCCATAACACACACAATCCTCCTCGGTCACTTCACTCACCAAGAGATGGATCAACAGCAAATACTTGCCACCACATGCACAAGTTGCGGCAGGTTCACCTTCTTTGCACAACAGCTACACAACTACACCTGCACCAAGTGTAAACAGATGACTGATGGAGCAGAGGATCCAATAACTTGAGGCCCGCATTAAGACCCTAAAGGACATTCAGCCACTTGAGCTGTTCTTGGACACTGCACAACACGCTGCTGTAGATCTGCAACCTGCATCACACCAACACCACCATGATCAGGAACTCTATGGGGAGATCAACTCAAAGGTAGACAACCCTCAGGCTTGGAAGGAGGTCACCCATAGAAGGAGACGCAGGACCAGGCAGCCTCCGCAGAACTCCTCTGCTCAGCTGCATTTACACAACAGATTTCAAATTCTTACATCATTAACATACAATCAGGAAACACATCTTGTGGAGGACCACAATTTCTTAGATACCACTCAGTGGACCACCCTGGATCAATGCACAGGGGATAGCCCTCACAGGGACAGTGCATCACCACAGTCACACTTATGTAATCATGCAAATGCTCCATCCCCAATCATAGACCAGGAGCAACAGGAACATCCTTGGGAGAGTAATGGGCTCTCGGATGTATCTCAATGGATTGTCATTGATGAATGCACTGGGGATGTTGAGGAGGAGGACAACACTTTACACCTACATGATTCACTTCAACAGGAACACTCTTCAGGGGACATACACACTGTCTTGCACAAAAGGGACCCTGTCAATCCTCAAAGGAAACAGGTCTTGGTAGTAGGTGACTCCCTCCTTAGAGGAACGGAAGCCATCATTTCCAGACCGGATGGGATGGCCCGAGAAACATGCTGCCTCCCGGGGGCAGAAATACACCATATCACTCAGAGGTTCAGCAGGCTCCTAAAGCCCCATCACCCTCCCCACCTTATGTTGATTCATGTAGGAACCCATGACACCGCTAGGCATACTTTTCAAAAGATCACAAATGATTTTCGAGCCCTCGGAAGTAAGCTAAAACTGTATATTGTACAGGTGATCTTTTCATCCCTCCTCCCCGTTGTAGGACACGGCTCTACAAGGGCCAGAAAAATAGTACAGGTCAATAGTTGGCTCAGAAAATGGAGGAGCGTTTTGGCTTCCTGGACCATGGCCTACTCCTCCAGGAGGATGGCCTACTGGCAAGTGATGGGGTGCATCTCACACAAGTAGGAAAACATCTTTTTGCACACAGACTCACAAACCTCATCAGGCGCACTTTAAACTAGATCCACTGGGGGAGGGGAACAACAGCCTGGCGAACACTGTATTACCTACGACTACAGGGAACCGCCAAAAGGCTAAACGGAGGGCTGCACAAACACAGCAAGGACCAAGTACGGAAAGCACAATAATCCCCAATAAACAGCTCAAGGGGAGGTCACAGGGGCTTACATGTCTTTACACCAATGCTCAGAGCATGGGAAATAAGCAAGACGAACTCCAACTCTTAGCACAGCACCACACATATGATGTCATAGGCATCACTGAAACCTGGTGGGATGACTCCCATCACTGGAATGTAGCCATTGAGGGCTATGACCTCTTTCACAGAAATAGAACAAAGGGGAGAGGAGGGGGAGTAGCTTTATATGTCAAAAACAGTTACGTTGCAGAAGAAATGCAAGACTGTAATCCGGAAAACATCTGGATAAGCATCCGGGAAAGCATCTGGATGAGAATCAAGGGAACCGGGACTCAAAAAGATCTCGTCGTGGGTGTCTACTACAGACCTCCGAACCAGGATGAAGGACTTGATGAAGCCTTCTGTCAGCAGCTGACCAAACAGGCACCAAGAAGAGATATAGTAGTCATGGGCGATTTCAACTATCCCGATATCTGCTGGAAAACAAACTCGGCCAAGAGTACAAAGTCCAACAAATTCCTCACTTGCCTTGCAGACAGTTTTATGGTCCAGAAGGTAGAAGAGGCAACAAGGGGATCGGCTACTCTTGATCTAATCTTAACAAATGTGGAAGACCTGATCAATACAGTTGAAGTGGTCGGATCCTTAGGGGCAAGTGACCATGTGCTCCTGCAGTTTGTGATACAAAGGAAGGCTGAAACTAAGACAAGTCAAACACGCATTCTGGACTTTAAGAGAGCTGACAAGGGAGTTAAGGATGGATGGGAGTTTTTCAAAAGTGAAATACTCAAGGCGCAAATGCAAACAGTGCCAACAAAGAAGAAAAATAAGACAAGTGCAAAGAAGCCATAATTGATGTCCAAAGAACTTCTAACTGAGCTAAAGCTCAAAAGTGACATGCACAAGAAGTGGAAAAGGGGAGAAATCACCAAAGAAGAATTCAAACGTATAGCCAACACCTGCAGGGAAAAGGTTTGCAAGGCTAAAGCGCAAAATGAGCTCAGGCTTGCCAGGGACATTAAAAACAACAAAAAAGGCTTTTCTGCTTACGTTGGTAGAAAAAGGAAGAAAAAGGAGGCGATAGGGCCATTGCAAGGAGAAGATGGGGTGATGGCGACAGGGGACAGGGAAAAGGCAGAACTACTTAATGCCTTCTTTGCCTCGGTCTTCTCACAAAAAGAAAGCCATCTTCAACCTCAGCACCATGGAATGGACGAAGGATTGGGGGAAATCCAACCCCAAATAGGGAGACAAGCTGTCCAGGACCACTGGCCTCTCTAAACGAATTCAAGTCCCCAGGGCCAGATCAACTACACCCAAGAGTATTGAAGGAATTAGATAAGGTTATTTCAGAACCACTGGCAATTATCTTCGAGAGTTCTTGGAGAACGGGAGAAGTCCCGGCAGATTGGAGGAGGGCGAATGTGGTCCCGATCTATCTTCAAGAAGGGAAAAAAGAACGACCCAAACAATTACCAATGTCCGGTCAGCCTCACATCGATACCAGGCAGGATTCTGGAAAAGATCATTAAGGAAGTGGTCTGCGAACACTTAGAAACAAATGCAGTCATTGCTAATAGTCAACACGGATTTACCAAAAACAAGTCATGCCAGACTCATCTGATCTCTTTTTTCGACAGAGTTACGAGTTGGGTCGATACAGGGAATGCTGTGGATGTAGCCGACCTGGATTTCAGTAAGGCCTTCGACAAAGTCCCCCACGACCTTCTGGCAAACAAACTAGTAAAATGTGGGCTAGACAAAACTACGGTGAGGTGGATCTGTCATTGGCTAAGCGAACGAACCCAAAGGGCGATTCTCACCCATGCGTCGTCTTCATCATGGAAAGAAGTGACGAGTGGAGTGCCATCCGCAGGGTTATGGGCCCGGTTCTGTTCAGGATCTTGATTAAGGACTTAGACGAAGGGTCAGAAGGCACGATCATCCAGTTTGCAGAGGGGACCAAACTGGGAGGGAGAGCCAACACTCCAGAAGACAGGAGCAGAATCCAAAACGATCTTGACAGACTAGAGAGATGATTGGCCGAAACTCACAAAATGAAGTTCAACAGGGACAAATGCAGGATACTTCACTTCGGCAGAAAAAATGGAAATCAAAGACACAGAATGGGGGGCGATGCCTGGCTTGACAGCAGTGTGTGCGAAAAAGACCTTGGAGTCCTCGTGGGGAGGAAGGGGAACATGAGCCAGGAATGTGGTGCGGCGGCTAAGAAAGCCAACGGGATTCTGTCCTGCATCAAGAGGGGAATAGCGTCTAGGTCCAGGGAAGTCTATTCCTCCTTGGCCAGGCCACTTGACCTGGAATCCCACTGTGCCCCATTCTGGGCACTGCAATTGAAGGGAGAGGGTGACTCTAAGCTGGAAAGCGTCCAGAGGATGAGGGAGGCTCAAGTGATCAAGGGTCTGGAGAACAAGAATCCCCATGAGGAGCGGCTGAAAGAGCTGGGCATGTTTAGCCTGCAGAAGAGAAGGCTGAGAGGAGACATGATGAGGGCCATGTACAAATACGTGAAGGGAAGTCAGAGGGAGGAGGGAGGGAGCTTCCTTTCTGCTGCCCTGCAGACTAGGACGCAAGGGAACAAGGGCTTCAAACGACAGGAAAGGAAGGAGATTCTGTCTGAACATCCGGAAGAACTTCCTCACAGGGAGAAGGGCTGTTCGGCAGTGGAACTCTCTCCCCCGGACTGTGGTGGAGGCTCCTTCCTTGGAGGCTTTTAAGCAGAGGCTGGATGGCCATCTGTCGGGGGTGCTTTGAATGCGATTTCCTGCTACTTGGCAGAATGGGGTTGGACCGGATGGCCCATGAGGTCTCTTCCAACTCTACGGTTCTAGGATTCTATGATCCCTCTGTGGTCTTCAAGGGCATACCTCAGTTCGTGGCAGCGGCTCTATTCACCCCCCTGGGTGGCTGCTGGCATGAACTATAGGGCCATCAAACATCTGGCCTGTGCTGTGGTCAAGAATATCAATTTTACCTCACAAGCCCTGGCTTCTGTGGCCCGAGAGATGCATGAACTTCGGGAAGCGGTGTTTGATAACAGGGCGGCGGTGGACTTTCTATTGTTAAAGAACCACTATGGCTGTGAGAGTGTGCGTCACATGTGTTGTTTCAATCTAACTGACCAGACACCCATAGTAAATAAAGCCATAGAGGGTCTAAATGATTTGGCCGCAGGGATACAAGAAACGACAGGCTTTGATCTCAGTTTTCTCACTGACTGGCTTCCCTCTCTGGATTGGTTGAGGAAGGGCTGTCTGATCTTCCTGGGTCTAATCTTTCTCCTCTTGGTGGTTAGTTGCTGCTGGTCTCACCTCCCCTCTCTATTCAAAATTTGCCAAAAGGGGAAACATACAAACCCCTCCCAACAGATGGCCATGCTGCCCTTGGCTGGATATAATATTTTGGCGGAGACCTTGGGCAGGAGAAATCTGCTCCGGTCTCCGAGTGGGGAAATGATGTCGAGAGGTCAATCACCCCCTGCCTTCAAATTAATCTGACCTGCCGCAGGGAGTTCCACAGGTCCCAAGACCCACAATTGGATGGAATGGTGTGGGAACGTGATCCAGTCTGCAGCCACTCACCTCAAATGCCTCTTCTAATCTCTTTCCTAACCCCAAACTTGTAACAAATCCACTAATAAAATGTTTCCTAACTTGCAACTTTATTCCTGCCTTCTGATACTTTGTGTCCTTTTCCTTCCAAAAATAACAATAAAACCTTATAAACTACCTTTTGGGGCCGTGGGAAGCCACTGGCCAACCCAGGGGGCCTCCATAGGCAACCTGGGGGGAACAGAACCATGTTTCTCCAAACCGCGGATACGGAAACCTCACTAACCCCCGTAACCACGGGTCCGCCAAAACGCTCTGTTTCGGTGGCATATTTTTCCTGACTAAATCCTAACACTAACTGCTATCTCACTTTTTGCGCCAAGGGCTCCTGTGCTCAGAAAATAACCTTTTTGTTTTAAGAGCCAAATTTAAAGAGACAAAAACAGCTGAACGGAGGAAGTCCGCTGCCGCCGTCACCCCCCCCCCCCCCAAGCCAGGAGCCTCAGTGGCCGTTCCTCTGGATCTCCCTGGAATGACACCATGACTGAGCCACGACTTGGGAGGAAAGCTATAGTCTTCCAAGGACCAAGGGCCAGCTCCGGGCCCCCCACAGAACAGGACTTTGCCTGGGATTCACCCTCCTTCTAACCCCATGTAGACTGCCAGCCTGCTGCCAAGAGAGCCGGATTTTCCCACTATGTCTTAATGCCCTAATTTCTCTCATTTCCCCCTTTATATGAACTGTATGCTTATATGTTTATGAAATATTGGAATCAATTCTTTATTAACTGTTTAGCCAAATGTAACTTGGCCTATGGGTTCCCTGGAAAACCCCCAAACTCATTGATTTCCCCTTTACATATATTTTATTACAGAGAAACCCGGGTTTTCCCTCCCCTTTAAAACCGGAGGGAATCTGAATTCCCTCTCCTCTGTCCTCAGATGAACCGCGATACTGCCGAATTGCCTACCCCCAGCATACACTTTCATTCATAACTCACTCAATTTTGCACCGAGAATCACCCCTTTTCATATTTATGGCTAGAATCGCCTAATCTTTAAAATACAACCATCGGAGATCATTTTTGGTCGTTTTTTTCTCTGATCATCAGCTGATTGTCAAACTGCGTTCTTTGCGTAAACTGCCTCCTGCCTTGCGCTATTAGCATAGGAACGGAAAATAAGCTATAAATGTTAATATTTAGTACTTTTTTTCGGTAATTTTGGGGTAAAATGGCTAGAATATGATTCTCTATATTTCTAAATTCCAATACCTCTTTTCCTTGTGCCTGACCTCGCCTTGACCTTCTACCCAGCCTTTTTTTCTTCCTGGAACGAAGCGTCCCGCCGATGGAAAGGGAGCAACCAGCTTATCATACAAAGTTAATCCCAAAGTACATTTGCATGGGACAGGACAAAGGAAATCCTCCTGGTCTCGGAGCTGGTCCATCAGCGAGGATCTCCGCATGGAAAGACTTAGTCATTTTTCTTTGGGGATCCAAAAGAGCCTTAGGAAAGCTTTTTAATTCCCACAACAATAAAACTTCTTTTCCATATTGCACGTCCACCCCAGTCTCACACTGAAGGTAATCAAGGAACCGTTGAAGACAGGAAAGCCGGACATAATCCTATCGATGTCTCATCCAAAAAGACAATAACTCTAGACTCCCCTTGTAGGCAAACACCTCGGGGGGGGGGTCAATTGGCAGCCCGATGACACATGAATCATTCATCAGTACATTGTCTCTCCCAGTCCCGCCTCCCTGCCTCCTGATTCGCTGCCGCGGAGACGAAGAAAGCCCGGGATTGGTTCCTGGAGCGAGGCGGGAGACCAAGCCTCCTCCCAGCTGGGATGCGCCGGCCAATCAGCGGCCAGTGGGCGGGAGGAAGAGGGCAGGAAATTTGAAGAGGCTTCACTTTGAAAATTGTATTAAAATGGCTTTATTTCTTTGTAACAACATGCTTTGCCTGACGAACTATCACGGCTAACGCATCCCTTCAGCTGAATCGCAAACAAATTATCTTGGCGGATTTTTCCTTCACCTGGCAGAGTCTTCTTTCGGTCTCAGGCGTCTCGTGAATTGGCTTCCTCGGCTCACCAGGATGTGTTCCCTCTTTGGTGGGTCCGCAAGGTCTTCCCAGTCCAGGTTGATCTTCTAAATTGATGTGGTCTACTTCAGCAGCACAGATCCACGGAACCCCAGTTGAAATATCTGCAAGCTTTGGTTGGTAGGTCCACTCGATACCCAGACGCATTTGGAGTTGGCAGTGGGTCCCAGATCAGCTAGGCCCAGATAATAGACAGCCTGGGAGCGGTTATAAGAGGGTTTTCACAGTTATTCAAAGCCAATCGCCTGTCCCTTGGGGACAAGACTCCTTGAAGATTTATTATTTGTTTATCAATAAAGAATTTGGTATTTCATTAAAGACTCAAACGCCATCTTTTCAAGGAAATCCTCAACAATCTTTCTTTAGGCACCCTGGCTTACCGCTGGGCATAAAGTGTACGTCCTATACAATAGACAATTAGTTACAGGCCCATCGTGTGACAGAACAGTAACATTGCCTGAAGTCGTCAAATTCCGTGACAGCTCTGAGATAGCTTTTTCTGGAACTGGGAGCCAAGGCCAGGGCCATTCCCCTCACTAATTCTTCATTCCAACCATCCAGAGATGGCCTGGCATGGGCTTCGGATGGTAGCCTGGGGTGGGCGCCAGTTGCCTGAAGCGCTCCATCTGCATACGAGACAGCCACTGAATTGTCCAGCCTGGCAATATGGAAGGCACAAAATAGAATGTTATGTGTGAGGCAATGAAGCATAAATTGGCGCAAGGCACCCATCACCCTGGGAGGTTTGGATGACAAAGTAATAACTTGCACTGTGGCCATATTGTCACACCAGTAGTGGACCCTTAAATTGGCAAAACTTTTAGCCCAGATGGTAACTGCCACTAGGATGGGGAAAAATTCCAAAAAGGTCAAATCGGCCGTGATGCTCTCTGCATGCCATTGCTGCGGCCATTCTTCACACAAATGACCTTGGAAAATAACTCCAAAACCTAATGACCCTGCGGCGTCCGAGGCAACTTGAAGGGCATCACCTAGTATCAAGTCGTGCCTCCAAAAAGAGATGCCGTTGAAATTAGACAAAAACTGCAACCACACTAACAGATCTGCTCTGATGGATTGTGTGACCCTAATATGATGGTGCGGTAGTGCCACTCCAGCAATTGCATCACATGGCCTGCGCAGAAATGCACAGCCGGGTGCAACTACCTTGCATGCAAAGTTCAAGTGGCTGATAAGTAACTGAAACTCACGTAGGGTAGCTTTCTTGCATGCCATAAACTGTTAAATTCTACCCCTCAGGTCTGCGACTTTGCTGGGAGGCAGCCTGGAATACTGACCCATGGTGTCGATCTCGACACCCAGATATGTCAATTTGGTAGCTGGACCTTCGGTCTTTTCGTCTGCCAATGGGACCCTCAGGTACTGAGTGAAGTGACTAAATGCCCTTAGCAAGGTAAAACACACCCCGCTTCCTTGCTTCCCAGAAAATAGGAAATCATCTAGGTAATGAGCCACCCCCGATTGGGCTTTTAGGGCCCATTCCAAAAATGGACTATATTTTTCGAAAGCGGAACGTGAGACAGAGCATCCCATGGGCAGTGCTCTGTCCATGTAAAACATCCCTTCGAATTGAAAGCCTAAAAGTTCAAAATCAAGGGGATGAACTGGGAGCAAGCGAAATGCAGACTTAATGTTGCATTTAGCCAGCTCTGCACCATGACCACGGCTACGGATTAACCTAACAGCTGCGTCAAAAGAAGTGTAGTGTACAGTGCATTGCTCCTCAGGGATTGCATCATTCACTGACCTACCTTTAGGATATGACAAGTGATGAATCAGGCGGTACTCACCAGGGGCCTTTTTGGGCACGATTCCCAAAGGAGAAACCCTGAGCAGCGGGGAAGGGGGCTCCGAAAAGGGGCCAAGCACTCAGCCCTCCCTGACTTCCTTTTCAATTTTTTGCTTAACAATGGCTTCCATGTCCGCCAATGAGTTCAAATTAGGGGACAAAACTGGGGACCTCGGGCCAACTGCCGGGATGCGAAAACCAAATGAAAAACTGTTAAGTAAGTAACTAGCTGCCTTCTTGTTGGGGTATATTTCTAACCACCTACGTAGCTGCAGGAGCCTAATTGGACTGGGTTCCTTTGGGAACCAGTGATGTGGCTGGGTTCTTTCTGACAAACTGGCTCTCCTGCTGGTTTGGTTTTCCAAATTTTCCTCTATTGTAGTTTTTGGCGGGATGGGCCCCGGAACAGACCGTGTAAGTGTGGATGAAACGACAGTTCCTGCGGGAACATGCACCTTGTGTGGCGTACTCCCAGCACATGGGCTTCTGCTTCTGGGTGGACTCTTGCAGGGCCGACTGCTTAAAGGGCTGCACCCTCTTGGCAATATGCAATATGTGTCTGCTATCCGTCTTCTCACCCTGAATGGCCCTAGCATGGATCATTAAATGGATCCACAAAGGTTCATTTACTAAATCCCAACGCTGGGACAGGCATTGGGCTGCTTCAAAGCAAAAACATTTGTCATATTCAAGCCAAGCGTTTCCCCCAAACTTGGAATAGGCCAAGTAAATTGTATTCAGATATTGGAATAAAGCACCAGCCCTGTGAGGGTGCGCAGTAGTGATGACCCCTCCGTAAATTAAATAGGTGGCCAGCCAGGTCGCACTCCCCCCGAAGGCACAGGTCCATTGCAGTCTGGGGGTCCTCCTGGTCTCGGGGCTGACTCTTGAGGCTCAGGTGTCGGCCGTGGCCGGGAGGGCCTTTGCACAACTAAAGCCTGTGCGCCAGCTGCGACCGTACCTCGTGAAGTCTGACTTGGCCATGGTGGTCCACGCCTGAGTCACCTCTAGGCTGGACGATTGCAATGCGCTCTACCTGGGGCTGCCCTTGAAGATGGCCCGGAAATTACAAATAGTCCAACAACCGGCAGCCAGACTAAACGGAGCAACCTACAGGGAGAGGTCTACTCCCTTGTTTAGGGAGCTCCACTGGCTGCCGTTCACCTTCCGGTCCCAATTCAAGGTGCAGGTACTCACCTACAAAGCCCTGCACGGTTCGGGACCCCCCTACCTTCGTGACCGCCTCTCCCCCTATGAACCTGCACGGTCTCTTCGTTCGTCGGGGGAAGCCCTCCTCTCGCTTCCGCCTCCGTCACAAGCGCGGTTGGTGGGGACGAGGGAGAGAGAGGGCCTTCTCCATCGTGGCCCCCATCCCGGCTCTGGAACTCGCTCCCCAGGTAGATCAGGCAAGCCCCCACCTTGGATGTGTTCAGGAAGAGCCTGAAAACCTGGCTCTTCCAACAGGCCTTTGATTAAGATCGCCCATCCCCATCATAATTACAATTATGCTCCTCGACCTTTTGTATTGGTCGCTCTTTTCCTGATAACTTGACATTAATTCAGGGCTCCTCCCTACCTAATGTGATCTTAAATGAATCTATTGCACTTTATCTATTTACGAATTTGTTACTCATAATGGGCACCTTGCTTATCCACTATTGCAACCTCATTGTTTTTATTCGATCTTTTAATACTCTGTTGGGTTTTTTCCCCGGTGACTGTGTATATATTATTATTGGTTTTGTTTTTGTCCTTTGATGTTTTATATTTTATCATTGCTTGTATTTTGATTTTGCTGTAAGCCGCCTCGAGTCCCCTTCGGGGGAGATGGAGGCAGGATATAAATAAATGTATTATTATTATTATTATTATTATTATTATTATTATGACACAGCAAACAAGGTAGACATGCTGGATTTCGTTTCACAAAATCACAAGTCGAACACTTCCCATGTATTTTCGGATGATGCGCGCAGATCCCAGTAGGGTGGCCTTTTGCAGCTGGCAGATCGTAATTTTGTCAATGTCTATTGTTTCCAAATGCCGGCTGAGATCTTTTGGCACGGCACCCACTGTGCCCATCACCACCGGGACCACCTGCACTGGTTTCTGCCAGAGTCTTTGAAGTTCAATCTTGAGGCCTTCTGTCTCCTTCTCCAGGGTCCCATTCGTGAGCCAGAGCCAGGTCTTCTCCTTGTCAGCTTTTCCTTCAGTTTTGTCAAGGAACCTTCCATGCCATGTTTTGTTGTGCCAGCTGTCAGCTCTAGTTTGTAGTGCGATTTTCTTGTACTGGTTTTTTGTCTGCTGTGCTTTGAGGAGTTTCTGATTTTTGACTTCAATCAAAGCACTTCTTCACTGTGCTTTACATCTTCTGCCAGGGCATGTTCTTCTTCTTTGACTGCTTGTTTTACTTGTAAGAGTCCTATTATTATTATTATTATTGACACAACGACGTTGTATGACACAGCAAACAAGATAGATATGCTGGATTTCGTTTCACAAAATCACAAGTCGAACACTTCCCAAGTGTCTAGGACTGTGTGATGTATTTTCGGATGATGCGTGCAGATCCCAGTAAGGTGGCCTTTTGCAGTTGGCAGATCGTAATTTTGTCAATGTCTATTGTTTCCAAGTGCTGGCTGAGATCTTTTGGCACGGCACCCAGTGTGCCCATCACCACCGGGACCACCTGCACTGGTTTCTGCCAGAGTCTTTGAAGTTCAATCTTGAGGTCCTGATAGCGGCTGAGTTTTTCCTGTTGTTTTTCTTCAATGCGACTGTCACCTGGGATGGCAACATCAATGATCCAAACCTTGTTCTTTTCCACAACTGTGATGTCTGGTGTGTTGTGTTCCAGAACTTTGTCAGTCTGGATTCGGAAGTCCCACAGTATCTTTGCGTGTTCATTTTCCACAACCTTTGCAGGTTTGTGATCCCACCAGTTGTTAACTGCAGGGAGGTGATACTTGAGGCATAGGTTCCAATGAATCATTTGGGCCACATAGTTGTGCCTCTGTTTGTAGTCTGTCTGTGCAATTTTCTTACAGCAGCTGAGGATATGATCCATGGTGTCATCGGTTTCCTTGCACAGTCTGCACTTTGGGTCATCAGCTGATTTTTCGATCTTGGCCTTGATTGCATTTGTTCTGATGTCTTGCTCCTGGGCTGCAAGGATCAGGCCTTCTGTCTCCTTCTTCAGGGTCCCATTCGTGAGCCAGAGCCAGGTCTTCTCTTTATCAGCTTTTCCTTCAATTTTGTCAAGGAACTTTCCATGCAGTGTTTTGTTGTGCCAGCTGGCAGCTCTAGTTTGTAGTGCGGTTTTCTTGTACTGGTTTTTTGTCTGCTGTGCTTTGAGGAGTTTCTGATTTTTGACTTCAATCAAAGCAGGTTCTTCACTTTGCTTGACATATTCTGCCAGGGCATGTTCTTCTTCTTTGACTGCTTGTTTGACTTGTAAGAGTCCTCTGCCCCCTGATCTTCTAGGCAGATATAGCCGGTCAACATCACTGCGAGGGTGCAGTGAATGATGAATGGTCATGAGTTTTCTTGTTTTTCTGTCCAAATTGTCCAGTTCTGCCTGTGTCCAATTTATAATGCCAGCAGTATATCTTATGACAGGTATGGCCCAGGTGTTTATGGCCTTGATGGTGTTGCCTCCATTGAGCTTGCTTTTGAGAATTTTTCTGACCCTTTGTGTGTATTCTTTACTGACCACAATCTTCACATGTTCATGCTTGATGTTGTCCAGCTGTAATATGCCCAGATATTTATAGGCCTCTGGCTGGTGACACTTTATTGTTTGGCCATTGGGCATATTTATGCCCTCACTTTCAATTATTTTTCCCTTCTTCAATGCCACTGTCGAACATTTGTCCAAACCAAACTCCATGTTGATATCAGTGCTAAAAATTCGGACAGTGTTGGTCAGAGATTGGGTTTCAGTTTCCGTTTTCCCATATAGCTTCAGGTCATCCATGTACATCAAATGTGAAATTTTGTGAGAATTCTTAGATGTTTGGTAGCCGAGATTTGTTTTTTGTAAGATTGTTGACAGAGGGATCAGTCAACTGAATGAACAGTCACAGAAGCGGCAGAAATACACAATGCCAGAAAACTGCACAGTCATG
Organism: Anolis carolinensis; assembly: GCF_035594765.1. Classification (NCBI taxonomy): domain Eukaryota; kingdom Metazoa; phylum Chordata; class Lepidosauria; order Squamata; family Anolidae; genus Anolis; species Anolis carolinensis. The sequence continues at coordinate 671,824 of NC_085848.1, forward strand.
AAATGCTATTACAACTCTGAACCCAAAAAACGTGGCTACCAAAAAAGGATGCATCAGCTATGGAAACAAGAGTACCCTGACTCACAGATAACAGAACCCCGACTGGCTGACCAACGAAGATTCATAATCAGAAACAAAGTGTTCAGTGAAGTTGAACTTGAAGAAATCCAGAAAGTCTGCAAAGCAAATTACCATCAAACCGCAGCACAGACAGCAGCAGAGACTCCAGCAACACTTGGAATGGTGGAACAGATTGAACCAGAAGAAAGTGTGGAACCTTTGCAAGAATTTGAAGAACCAGCCCTTGAAACACCTGTTGAACCACCAGGAACCTTGACAGCAAGACAACAAGAGCTCAAGGATAAGATCATGGCTCATGCTGCAGCAAATGCAATAAGACAGCGGCTCCCAACTCTAAAAACAGTGCCCAAGAGACACCTGGCGCCTCTCATGAAAGATGTGAATGCAGCACTCTCCACTGTCCAAATAACATCAATTGAACAAACAAACCAGTTTGCCTACAGTGCAGCAGTGATAGTAACAGAAGAACTTGGGCTCCTACAACCAAGGCAGCCCCAAAGAAAATCGACTGGAAAACCAAAGTGGAAGGTCAGGCTAGAGTTGAAAATCAAAAAGCTTAGATCAGATGCAAGTAACCTGAAAAATATGAAAGAGAAGAAACTGAAGAATGACAAAATCAAGCAATACCTGATCCGAAAGTACTGGCTGAACACCAGAAAAATTGAAGAAGCTTTGGAAATTGTGAAAGAACAAATTACAGCAACAGCCAGAAAAATTGAAAGGTATGAAGCCAGAATCATCCAGTACAGACAAAATCAACTGTTTCAATCAGACCAAAGACGGTTCTACCAGAATCTGAACCAAACAACAGACACAGTAACCATAAAACCAGAGAAAACTGCAACAACAAAGTTCTGGAAAGAGCTTTGGGAAAATAATAAGAACTACAACAAAAACGCTGGGTGGATAAAGGAGTTTGAAGGAAAATTCTCACAGAACAAAATGGAACTGATGGAAATAACAACTGAAATGATCAGCAAACGAGTGCAAAAAGTCAAGAACTGGACATCGCCTGGTAGTGATCAACTTCATGGATTTTGGCTCAAACATCTGATTAGTTTACATGGAAAAATGGCCCAACAATTCAATGAGATGCTGCAGAAAGGAAGTATCAGTGAATGGCTAACAACTGGAAGAACATACCTGATACAAAAGGATCCAGCAAAAGGAGCAGCACCAGGAAACTACAGGCCAATAACGTGTCTGCCCACTATGTTTAAACTACTGACTGGCATCATAGCTGACAGAATTCAAGACTATCTTGAAGAAAAAACATCTTGCCAGATGAACAGAAAGGCAACAAACGGAAAAGCAGGGGCACAAAAGACCAGTTATTGATTGACAAAATGATTCTGGAGAACTGTAAGAGCCAAAAAGCTAATCTTCACATGACGTGGATTGACTACAAAAAGGCCTTTGACTCACTCCCACACAGCTGGATCATCAAGTGCCTGGACGCCATCGGGATTAGTAAAAAAGTTGGCACCTTCATTGAAAACATGATGGAGCACTGGAAAACTGAACTGTTTGTTGGAAATGAAAGCTATGGACTTGTCAACATCAGAAGAGGAATTTTCCAGGGAGACTCATTGTCCCCTCTGCTTTTCATTATTGCCATGATCCCTCTGTCAACAATTATTATTATTATTATTATTATTATTATTATTATTATTATTATTATTATTATATCTGTCCCTCCTGAAGGGCTTCCCCAGGTGCCTCAATTTATTTATTTATTATTTCTATTATTTCTATTCCGCTCTTCTCTCGTGAAGGGACTCAGGGCGGCTGACAAAACTGGCAGAATTCGATGCCAAGACGCAACCATACAAAAGAATAAAACATAAGCAGTTGAAAACAGATTTAAATAATACAAAATACTTGAGCCATTCATCCACAAAACCTTGTACATCAACCTTAGCCCAGACTGAGTTGAAGCCAATGAAACTTATTCTTTGAACGCTTGCTCACATAGCCAGGTCTTTGCTTTCCTTCTGAAACTGAAAAGGGATGGAGCCTGCCGGATGTCACTCGGGAGGGAGTCCCACAGCCGAGGGAGGGGCCACCACCGAGAAGGCCCCGCCCCTCCTCCCCGCCAGACGCACTTGTGAGGCAGGTGGGACCGAGAGCAGGGCCTCACCTGATGATTTTAAGCTTCGAGGTGGGTCGTAGCAGGAGACACGTTCGGACAGATAAGCTGGGCCGGAACCGTTTAGAGCTTTATAGGCTAGAGCCAGCACCTTGAATTGTGCTCAGTCGCTAATCGGCAGCCAGTGGAGCTGGCGTAACAGAGGAGTAGTGCGCTCCCTGAACGCCGCTCCGGTTATCAACCTCGACTAGTTGGAGCTTCCGGGCCGTTTTCAGAGGCAGCCCCACGTAGAGCGCGTTGCAGTAGTCCAAACGAGCTGTAACCAGAGCGTGGACCCCCGTGGCCAAGTCAGACCTCCCAAGGAACGGGCGCAGCTGGCGCACAAGGCGGAGTTGTGCAAAGGCTCCCCTGGCCACCGCCGAGACCTGGGGCTCCAGGCTCAGCGATGAGTCCAGGAGAAGAACCCCCAGACTGCGAACCTGTGTCTTCAGGGGGAGTGCGACCCCGTCCAGCACAGGCTCTGACCCTATGCCCTGTTCGGCCCTGCAACTGACCAGGAGGACCTCCGTCTTGTCTGGATTCAGTTTCATCCAGTCCAACACAATTGCCTGCATCTGAGAAAAACCTTCAATCCCAATCCAGAGTCTGATGTGGATGTCATGTCCTGATGGTTGAAGTCGTTAAGTGTCTGTGAATACATGATGGACAATTCATGTGTCCTACTTTTTTTAGTAGACTGGATTCTTGTAGTAGACTTTCAAGTTTTAGCTATTTTGGAGCATTTCAATCATATAAAATACCTTACAGGAGCTAGAACAGACTTATCAGTGAGGCAAAAACTGTCCTCCAATTCTCTCAATACAACAGTTTAATCAGTGTCACCATCAACTTGGTGAAAACCCTTAGCCATGCTTCAGCCTCATTAATTTCCCAACTCAGTTCTGCTCCCTTTTCCTTAGCGACTACTATGGGTACCCCTGAAGGAGGGGAATCCTGGACTCAGGGTGCTACTATTGAGGTCATGCTAGGGAGGAGGAGATGCGGCCAAAAAGGTCATCCCAAGGAGAAGTGAAAACAAAGTTTTTGCAATCCTGAGGCAAGACAGATTGGGTAAAAACTTCGTTGGGATTGGCTTTCTTGGTAGCTCTCCTTCCCTCAGGAAATGGTTGTGGGAAGAGAGCAAGGCCCGGGCTGTGGCGCAGGCTGGAGAGCAAGCCAGCTGCAACCAGCTGCAATGAATCACTCTGACCAGGAGGTCATGAGTTCGAGGCCCGCTCGGAGCCTATGTTTGTCTTGTCTTTGTTCTGTCAAGGCATTGAATGTTTGCCTTATATGTGTCATGTGATCCACCCTGAGTCCCCTTCAGGGTGAGAAGGGCGGAATATAAATACTGTAAATAAATAAATAAAATAAATAAATAAGGCAGAGCGAAAGAGTGGAAGCCTGGCCAAGGAGGGATGGCCTCTGAAACACAAGGCTACAGATTGCCCCTAATAATATTTCTTTTCTACAGTTCCACTTTTACTTGTGTCTTCAAAGAGCTTTACATTTTGTTGCTGTGAAAGAATGCAGCCTTCAAATTACAAAAACAGTAGAAATTGTTTAGAAGTCAAAGTATCTTTTTCTAGCTATATCAACCCACAATCGTATGTAGTCTGTTTTTTGCTTCTTCCTCAATCAGCTCACTTGGCCCCTTCCACACAGCTGAATAAAATCCCACATTTTCTGCTTTGAACTAGAATATATAGCAGTAGCTCAGCCCCCTGTCCACATAGCCATATAATCCAGAATATTAAGGCAAAAATTTCCACAATATCTGCTTTGAACTAAGGGCCCTTCCACATAGCCATATATTCCAATATAAAGCAATGAATATAAAGCCTTGCTTCAATTTAATGTTCTGCCATCAATTTATTGCCTATTTTACCTTAATGTTGATACTTGTTTAGTTTGATTTCTAATTTGATTCATGTCAGAGATATCCAAACTGGTTTGTATCCTATAATTTTAAACTTTAAATCCTTTCCTATGTTTATTGCTTATTGTATTTTGAGTTCATAGAATCATAGAATCCTAGAATCGTAGAGTTGGAAGAGACCTCATGGCCCATCTAGTCCAACCCCTTTCTGCCAAGAAGCAGGAAATCGCATTCAAAGCACTCCCGACAGATGGCCATCCAGCCTCTGCTTAAAAGCCTCCAAAGAAGGAGCCTGCACCACAGTCCGGGGGAGAGAGTTCCACTGCCGAACAGCCCTTCTCACAGTGAGGAAGTTCTTCCTGATGTTCAAGTGGAATCTCCTTTCCTGTAGTTTGAAGCCATTGTTCCGTGTCCTAGTCTGCAGGGCAGCAGAAAGGAAGCTCCCTCCCTCCTCCCTAGGACTTCCCTTCACGTATTTGTACATGGCCCTCATCATGTCTCCTCTCAGCCTTCTCTTCTGCAGGCTAAACATGCCAAGCTCTTTAAGCCGCTCCTCATAGGGCTTGTTCTCCAGACCCTTAATCATTTTAGTCGCCCTCCTCTGGACGCTTTCCAGCTTGTCAACATCTCCCTTCAACTGTGGTGCCCAAAATTGGACACAGTATTCAAGGTGTGGTCTGACCTGGAATACTGTGTCCAATTCTTGGTGTTTTATAATAAATTCAATTGTTATGTTTTTACTTTATTTTCTTCTAGTGTATATTTTTATTGTCTTGGTTTTTGTTGTATTTTATGCTGCTCTTGTTTGTATTGTTGCTGCCTTGTAAGCCATCCTGCATCACTCCTGGGAGATGGAGTAGGATACAAATAAAGTTGTTATTATTGATGCTCTCCTCCTCCTCCTCCTCATTATTATTATTATTATTATTAAAGCCATTAGGGACTGTTTCTTGAGTCTCATACTATATTTTTTGTATTTTTCAATCTCAGTTCTCTCCCCTTCCTCCCCCCCCCCCCCCCACAAGCATTAATAAAATCCATGGATAATAACACTGCCCAACCAAAAGAAAATCTTAGCGTTTTCATTTTGAGGCCCATTCCTGGGGTTATTTGGAGTGCTGATTCAGAATATTGCATTGGATAGACCACATCAGCTCTAGATTAAATATGGTTCTCTGTGGGAGAGCAGATGGCGACTACTGCATGGCATACATTCTGTATCAGAAACTAGAGCTGATGTGGTCCATGCAATGAAATTTTCTGAATCCGCACCCCAAATAACCAAATTGAATCTAAAGTTGACTAGAAACTGATTCATAACCCTTTTGGTGCTAACATTGGAGAGTAGGCCCTGGTCAAGAGGTTCCTGGTCAAAAAAAGGTTGGGAACCACTGCCCAATATGCTTCAGGTCCAACCTATGTGAGACCATATCTCCTATGAATCAGTGAGGGCATTGAGGTCTTCTGGGAAGGCCCTTTTCTCAATTCCACAACTGTTTCAAGCACGGTTGGTGGGGACAAGAGGGCCTTTTAAGTGATGGCTCCCCACTCTGGAATACTTTCCTTAGAGAGATTAGATTTGTCCCCATTCTCCAAGCCTTTCAGGTGAGTTTCAAAACTTGGCTTTTTACATAGGCCTTTGACCTTGTGTAATCTATGGCCAGATTTGAGGATCCACTGATTGCTTCACTCTACACTTTGATTTGCAGATAGCCAGCTTTATTTGCAAGTTCTACTGTTTTAGGAGTTTTACAATTGTATCAGATGGGATTTTATGTGTGTTTGCCGTTTTTAAACTTAAGTTGCTGTTTATCTGCTTATGTACTGTTTGTTTATATGTGGCCCTTGGAAGTGCTTCCGTGAGCCCCCCCCCCCCCCCCCGCCCCTTTGGGGAGATGGTGATGGGGTATAAATAAAAGCATATTATTGTTGTTCGCACTTCAATATTATCCTTAGACTGATATTTTCCTTGGTATAGTCACTTTTCATAACATTTTTGTTATGTGTATGCAGTTGCAATAATTGCAGTTCTTCACTTGCTTGCCTTATTTGTTGCTGCCAATAAAAATGATTAATCATTCTGGCATGTCACTGTCCTCCTGTGCAGCAGCTTTCTAGTTTCCCATTGATGTATACTCACAGTGACAACGAAGAACAAACAGGTTGTTTACCTGTAAAGGTAGTTCTTTGAGTGAATAGACACACCTGATCACTTTCCCCAATTACCACGCCTTTCATATACACGTAGGTTTCTGCCCAACAGAAATCTGAATTGAGGAAATGGCAGCATCTGCCCAATATACAGAATATTTCAGAATGGTAGGTGGGGCTACCACCAAAAAAGTATTCTTTAGAGATCTAGAGATCTGCAGTTAACCCATTGGAGTGGATTCACAGAGGACTACTCAAAGAACTGCAGCTACAGGTAAACAACCTGGGTATTATAAGAGGGAAATATTAGTTTCTCTTTCACATTCCACATATCTTTTTTATGCATCAACACTGAACAGGTTTGACCTTTTAATAGCAGTTATTTTGATTACTTACATTTGCCTGTTCCTTTTTTTCAGAGCTTCAGTTCATACATATGCAGTTTGCTCTGTGAGATTTTCAATTGAAAAGATATTGAAAAGTATTTATCTACATACAAAGAGGCAGATAGCTAGATTTTGTACTTTGAAACAAACAAGAATGACTAATAAGTATAGAATAGGGTATGAAAAAAAGATTACCACACCAACAGATGCAAGTGACAGATGAGTAAATAAACATGATTCCTAGTAGGATATGTAGGATATACATACACGAGACTGACAGCTAACATGTGGAATTTCTGTTTATTTTGAATTTGTGTGAGCATGGTATAAATCAAACCAACTTTCTGTATATGAAAACACAACACCTGAAAATTTTGCTAACTGGCAGTGCTATCCATCAACCCTTCCTCCACTTTTAATCATTTACCAAAAAATTGCATAAGAACACTTAAAATAGAGATCCTTCACATCCAAGATATAAAAAGGATTTTCTAAAAGAAATATTATATGTTGGATTATGAAGCATCTTTAAACAGAGTGTATTATTTCCATGGATTTAAATCCAACTTTTCAGTATGGAAGACGGCTATACAAAACAGAATTCATAGTCATTCTGATGACCTGCTAACATCACAAGGTGGCAATTACAATTATACTTCTAGATTTTATATAGCCATCTATCTGTATGGAAAGATTTATTAACATAAATTTCTGAAAATTATAATATGTCCTCCTTTGTTTCTTAATATTCTATAGGGGTCAAATGTTTTCTTGAATCAGACAAGAACTCCAGAAATTTGTTTATGCTTAAAGCTTAAAATATTATTAATAAAATATAAAAATATTAACTGCAATTTACTTGCAACAGAAGTCATGTGACTGAAATGAAATTTATTAACATCTAATTCTAGAACATCTAGTTTCATAAAAATATTTTATAAATATGATCAACATAGCATTTGTTGGCCACTTACAGCTTAATGGAAATTTCTTGGATTTTCAACAATTAGATAAACAAATTCCTATGTTTTTAACAATTCAGTAAACTATTAGAGGAAAGTAAGAAAGAGAAAGGTAATTTGATAGAGATATGTATTCAAATGACTAGAAATCTAATTTTTGAAATTAAAATTTCCAGTATTCATTCTGTAACTCTTTCTCACAAGTGGGGATAAGATGGGGAACTTCCGTTTTCCATGTTGGTACATCTTGTTCTTTAGTGTGAAATTCTCAAATATGAATATTCAATGCTATACTGAATAATGATTATTCTAGACCCTGCATAGCTAGTACAAATAATATTTTTTTAAAAATTAAATCCCGTTTCTTTGCTTTTTCAACAATTCTCAGAAGCATATTGATTTTTCAAGCACACATAGCTTTGAGTTTCCCATTTAATAAAATATACTAAAGTAAATCAGAACAGTTGTACCTAACAATGGAAATCAATTCTAATTTTATAGAGTACATGTTTTGGATTTATTGTCTTATGAGAAATCAAGGACTAAGTTCCAAATTGTAGATTGCAACATTTAAAAGAGACTGGACAATCTGATTCTTTTTCTTTCTCTCTCTTTTTTTTTTGCTTTAGCAATTTAATTTTTGTAAAGATATCAGTGTTTTTAAGGGGAATGAAGAAAAGAAAAAATGGAATGGAAAGGAAAATAAGAAATAATAGTTAAATCCTTTAGAATGTCCCAGGGAAAATTATAGGTCTAATATATTTTTAAAAATTCTAAAAAGGAAAAAAGATACAGCCTCTGTTAGTATACGAAGCAATGATTTTAAACAAAGAAAGCAGTTCTAGAATTTCTTGAATTTTTAATATTTTTACAGATTACCTAGACCACTTTTGATTAAGAAACTGTAGAAAGTTAGTAAAGCCATAAGCTAACAATGGGAGGTGGCACTTGTCAATTTTCCAGAGTCCTGTTTGTGGTGTGTCTGAAATGTACTGCTCCAGGTCTTCTCACACACATTGCTAACTGTACTTCAGATTTTTTTAGTCCACTGGTCGCTTCTCACCATATTTCTTTGTAAACTCTTCTGCATTCTTACAGAATTTTTTACGGTCTTTAGAGTATTCTTCAGCTAGGTCAGCTCGAAGTGGATGCTCAGGCTGAGGATCATTCACCAGTGCTATGAGGGACTGGATTACTACCATGAAAAACAGGATAAATTGACAGATTAGGAGACATTTTGTTTTACATCTGCACCAAAATAAATAAATAAGCAAATACTTAGACATTACCTTAGTAAACAAGCCAATAACTTCCCAAACTCATAAACGGTTGACCTCTAAACTGCTGTTCTAAACTATGTGTGCGTGGACTACAAAAAATTGGCATCATCTGGATTTTAAAAATCTCACTGAGACATAGATCACTCCAAGTGTAACCTTGATCAAATCATTGTCTCTCCTAGCATCAATTTCTGTGAGTTTATAGAAGAACAAAAATAAATCTGAAATAAGGACAGTTCTACTTCCTTGTAAAAAAGTTCTAAACAAACTGCCTAACATTTATAGACAGGTGTAAATTTTTCTGCCTTATGGACTTCTATCAAGTGAAGAAACAACACTACATATTTAGAACATCAATTAACTGTAACTTTTGTGTGTTGTGAACTGTGGTAAAAGAATTTAATCTTTCCTGCAGCTGATGTCTGCACTGAACCATCTAGGAATTCATAGGAAATGAGTATGGCCATCTACCTATTTCAAAATTGATATTTTTAAACTGTACAAGATACATAATGGATTTTCATACCTTTTTATTTTTTTATTTTTATTTGCATAGACAATCAATTTATTTCATTCAACAGATTACTGTCCAATCAAAGTTAATTATGTTTTTAAAAAGCATTAATGGAGGGGTATACCCTATTTTGGAGAAATAGACCAAACAAGATAGGGGGTAGAGTAGCATTATATTTCAAAAATATTTACACCTATGAAGAGATGCAAGACCTCAGTCCTGGAAACCAGGATGAGAGCATCTGGATAAGAATTAAGAGAACAAAGACTGGAAAAGATGCAGTTGTGGGGGTCTACTACAGACCTCCAAGCCAGGCAGAAGAACTGGAAGTATCCTTCCTTGACCAGATAACCAAACATGCAGAAAGAAGAAACATAATGGTAATGGGGATTTCAACTCTTCTGATATTTGTTGGAAAGCAAACTTTGCCAATAGTACTGGCAAGTGATGGGGTGCATCTCACACAAGTAGGAAAACATCTTTTTGCACACAGACTGACAAACCTCATCAGGCACACTTTAAACTAGATCCACTGGGGGAGGGGAACAACAGCCTGGCGAACACTATATTACCCACGACTACAGGGAACCGCCAAAAGGCTAAACGGAGGGCTGCACAAACACAGCAAGGACCAAGTACGGAAAGCACAATAATCCCAAATAAACAGCTCAAGGGGAGGTCACAGGGGCTTACATGTCTTTACACCAATGCTCAGAGCATGGGAAATAAGCAAGACGAACTCCAACTCTTAGCACAACACCATACATACGATGTCATAGGCATCACTGAAACCTGGTGGGATGACTCCCATCACTGGAATTTAACCATTGAGGGCTATAACCTCTTTCACAGAAATAGAACAAAGGGGAGAGGAGGGGGAGTAGCTTTATATGTCAAAAACAGTTACGTTGCAGAAGAAATGCAAGACTGTAATCCGGAAAACATCTGGATAAGCATCCGGGAAAGCATCTGGATGAGAATCAAGGGAACCGGGACTCAAAAAGATCTCGTCGTGGGTGTCTACTACAGACCTCCGAACAAAGATGAAGAACTTGATGAAGCCTTCTGTCAGCAGCTGACCAAACAGGCACCAAGAAGAGATATAGTAGTCATGGGCGATTTCAACTATCCCGATATCTGCTGGAAAACAAACTCGGCCAAGAGTACAAAGTCCAACAAATTCCTCACTTGCCTTGCAGACAGTTTTATGGTCCAGAAGGTAGAAGAGGCAACAAGGGGATCGGCTACTCTTGATCTAATCTTAACAAATGTGGAAGACCTGATCAACACAGTTGAAGTGGTCGGATCCTTAGGGGCAAGTGACCATGTGCTCCTGCAGTTTGTGATACAAAGGAAGGCTGAAACTAAGACAAGTCAAACACGCATTCTGGACTTTAAGAGAGCTGACAAGGGAGTTAAGGATGGATGGGAGTTTTTCAAAAGTGAAATACTCAAGGCGCAAATGCAAACAGTGCCAACAAAGAAGAAAAATAAGACAAGTGCGAAGAAGCCAGAATGGATGTCCAAAGAACTTCTAACCGAGCTAAGATGCAAAAGTGACATGCACAAGAAGTGGAAAGGGGAAGAAATCACCAAAGAAGAATTCAAACGTATAGCCAAGTCCTGTAGGGAAAAGGTTTGCAAGGCTAAAGCGCAAAATGAGCTCAGGCTTGCCAGGGACATAAAAAACAACAAAAAAGGCTTTTCTGCTCATGCAGGTAGAAAAAGGAAGAACAAGGAGGCGATAGGGCCATTGCAAGGAGAAGATGGGGTGATGGCGACAGGGGACAGGGAAAAGGCAGAACTGCTCAATGCCTTCTTTGCCTCGGTCTTCTCAGAAAAAGAAAGCCATCTTCAACCTCAGCAACACGGAATGGACGAAGGATTGGGGGAAATCCAACCCCAAATAGGGAAACAAGCTGTCCAGGACCACTGGCCTCTCTAAACGAATTCAAGTCCCCAGGGCCAGATCAGCTACATCCAAGAGTATTGAAGGAATTAGCGGAAGTTATTTCAGAACCACTGGCAATTATCTTCGAGAGTTCTTGGAGAACGGGAGAAGTCCCGGCAGATTGGAGGAGGGCGAATGTGGTCCCGATCTATCTTCAAGAAGGGAAAAAAGAACGACCCAAACAATTACCAATGTCTGGTCAGCCTCACATCGATACCAGGCAGGATTCTGGAAAAGATCATTAAGGAAGTGGTCTGCAAACACTTAGAAACAAATGCAGTCATTGCTAATAGTCAACACGGATTTACCAAAAACAAGTCATGCCAGGCTCATCTGATCTCTTTTTTCGACAGAGTTACGAGTTGGGTCAATACAGGGAATGCTGTGGATGTAGCCGACCTGGATTTCAGTAAGGCCTTCGACAAAGTCCCCCACGACCTTCTGGCAAGGAAACTAGTAAAATGTGGGCTAGACAGAACTACGGTTAGGTGGATCTGCAATTGGCTAAGCGAACGAACCCAAAGGGTGCTCACCAATGCGTCGTCTTCATCATGGAAAGAAGTGACAAGTGGAGTGCCGCAGGGCTCCGTCCTGGGCCCGGTTCTGTTCAACATCCTTATTAACGACTTAGACGAAGGGTTAGAAGGCACGATCATCAAGTTTGCAGAGGGGACCAAACTGGGAGGGAGAGCCAACACTCCAGAAGACAGGAGCAGAATCCAAAACGATCTTGACAGACTAGAGAGATGATTGGCCGAAACTCACAAAATGAAGTTCAACAGGGACAAATGCAGGATACTTCACTTCGGCAGAAAAAATGGAAATCAAAGACACAGAATGGGGGGCGATGCCTGGCTTGACAGCAGTGTGTGCGAAAAAGACCTTGGAGTCCTCGTGGGGAGGAAGGGGAACATGAGCCAGGAATGTGGTGCGGCGGCTAAGAAAGCCAACGGGATTCTGTCCTGCATCAAGAGGGGAATAGCGTCTAGGTCCAGGGAAGTCTATTCCTCCTTGGCCAGGCCACTTGACCTGGAATCCCACTGTGCCCCATTCTGGGCACTGCAATTGAAGGGAGAGGGTGACTCTAAGCTGGAAAGCGTCCAGAGGATGAGGGAGGCTCAAGTGATCAAGGGTCTGGAGAACAAGAATCCCCATGAGGAGCGGCTTAAAGAGCAGGAACTCTCTCTCTGCCCCAGGGGAGTGTGGTGGAGAGAGGCTCCTTCTTGGGAGGCCTTGAAGCAGAGGCTGGGTGGCCATCTCTCGGGGGTGCTTTCAACGAGATTTCCTGCTTCTTGGCACAATGGGGTTGGACCGGGTGGCCCATGAGGTCTCTTCCAACTCTGCCGTTCTAGGATTCTAGGATTCTAAGTCCAACAAATTCCTCGCTTGCCTTGCAGACAATTTTATGGTCCAGAAGTTGGAAGAGGCAACAAGGGGATTAGTTATTCTGGATCTGATCTTAACCAACACGGAGGATATGGTCCATGGAGTGGAATAATACTAATACTACTAATAATAATACTTTATTTATACCCTGCCACCATCTCTCCAAGGGGACTTGGGGCGGCTTACATAGGGCAGAGGCCCAACAACATAATTAAACAAAAACAACATACATACAATTCACAGTATAACAAAATAAAAACAAAATACAATATATATATATAATAGTTAATAATATCAGTCAACGACCAAATACAGTTCTGTCGTCTACATAGATGGAGGAACTGAAACATCTATGCAAGAATACAATGATGAGATAAAATGCATAGATAATAAAACTAAGGACCTAATAAAATACCAGATAATACCATCTGGGGCCGATTAGTTAATGACTGTCTGACCGAAGGCCTGCCGAAACATCCAAGCCTTCAGTTGTTTCCTGAAGGAGGATAGAGAGGGAGCCATCCTAATCTCCCTGGGGAGGGAGTTCCAGAGTCGGAATGGCCGAGAAGGCCCCCCCCCCCTCTCTCTCTCTCTCTCGTCCCCACCAAACACAGTTGTGAGGAGGGCGGAAGCGAGAGGAGGGCCTCCCCGGAAGATCTCAGCGACCGGGTGGGTTCATAGGGGACAACGCGGTCACGAAGATAGGCAGGTCCAGAACTGTTCAGTGGAAGTGAATGGAAGTGGTGGGGTCCTTAGGAAAGCTTGGAAAAGATCATGATTGTGGGGAAAATGGAAGGAAAAAGGAAGAGAGGCTGACAAAGGGCAAGATGGATGGATGGTGTCCTTGAAGTGACTGGCATGAAGGAACTGGGGGAGGCGGTGGCCGACAGGGAGCTCTGGCATGGGATGGTCCATGAGGTCACGAAGGGTTGGAAACGACTGTGTGATTGTTGAAGAAGGACCTGTGAGGGCTTTAAAGGGATAGCCCAAGTTATAAATTATTATTTTTTATTCCCTGAAGTGAAATAGAACACTGAGGGACACATTAGGAACAGGCTCCTTTGGTCATTCAGTCCATGATAGCATCAGGATCCTTAATCGCACCGATGCCTCTGCTTACAGCCTTCTTTTCCTCTGTTAGTATTGATGATGCTGAAGAACAAAGCATCCTGTCTATCAGTGTGCATGGAACTGTTAGCATAGTGTTAATTGGTGGTGAAGTACTTGTTATTATTATATTTTTAACTCTAACCTGCTTTTTAACAGTGTTATCTAGGTTTCATACATAAAACGACAGTGCAATTAATTTTGTGACATGGGGAATCCCTTGGATATGAATCAAATACCCTTTCAAGGTCAATAAAAGTCTATACCTACAAGCAAATTGATTAGTTGGAAAGCTTGCCTGTCAGAGGAAGCTGAAGTAACTTCCAATACAAAATACCTTTTGCATACCACATGATTTTAAAATTTTATTTGCTAATAGGCAATTCTAATATAGGTTTATCATTCTAATGTGAACAATCCAGTTCTTCAGGATTATTTAGAATATTTCTGAAACGAGTTATAAAATTGAAGTTAAAAGTGGTGGAAAGCAGAAAAGAAAGCAAAAAGGCATATACAAACTTAAGAATGTACCATATATACTCGAGTATAAGCTGACCTGAATATAAGCCGTGGCACCTAATTTTACCACAAAAAACTGGGAAAACTTATTGACTTGAGTATAAGCCGAGGGTGAGAAATGCAGAAGCAACTGGTAAATTTCAAAAATAAAAATGGTCTCTGCCCCTTCCTTCCTTCCTTCCTTCCTTTCCTTTCCTTTCCTTTCCTTTCCTTTCCTTTCCTTTCCTTTCCTTTCCTTTCCTTTCCTTTCCTTTCCTTTCCTTTCCTTTCCTTTCCTTTCCTTTCCTTTCCTTTCCTTTCCTTTCCTTTCTTCCTGAGTGCTTGCTTTGCTTCCTCTTTATCCATCCTGGGCCCGGTTCTGTTCAGGATCTTGATTAAGGACTTAGACGAAGGGTCAGAAGGCACGATCATCCAGTTTGCAGAGGGGACCAAACTGGGAGGGAGAGCCAACACTCCAGAAGACAGGAGCAGAATCCAAAACGATCTTGACAGACTAGAGAGATGATTGGCCGAAACTAACAAAACGAACCTCAACAGGGACAAATGCAAGAGACTCCACTTTGGCAGAAAAAATGAAGTGTATTATTAGAAACTGGGATGGCACATTTTGGGGCTTTTATTTCAGTGTTTCTGCATGAAAGGAGGTGGGGACTGGACTACATGGCCTTTGGGGGTCTCTTTCTACATCATCACATCATCATCATCATCATCATCATCATCATCATCATAGGCTGGGCTTGCCACCTTTGTTAGCTTTTATTGTGGTTTTCCTGCATGGGAGCGGGAGAGGGTTGGACTACATGGCCTTTGGGGTTCTCTTCCTACTCTATTCTTACCTGCATGGAGCATGCTTTCTCTTGAAATCCACAAGAAGCAGGTGAACAATTTCAACAGAAAGCAGGAAATCATGAAAATGAACAAAGTCTGTCTCCCAGTATTTAAAAACTCTACAATCATAACAGTAAATAAGGAGCAAGACTCAAAAAGCAGGGGAATTCCAGACAAGAATCAATCAGTAAGTGGTGTTTATATATCTGTGGAATGTTCAGGGTGAGGAAAGAATTCTCTGGAGCATGCCTACACTCCCCTCGCTCCCCACCCCTTCCCTCCTGACTCTCACCCAGTATGGCTGGGACAACACAGGAGAACGGAGGGGAAGGGAAGGGGGGGGGGAGGAAGCAAATGCAGCCTCCCTGGAGCATGCCTTGGTCCAGGGACAACATGCAGCCTCCCTGGAGCATGCCTTGGTCCAGGAAGTGAAGAGGAAAAGAAGGAGAAAAAAGGCAGTGAAAGAGCTAAGCAGACTTGCCTCAAATTTCTCTTTTGCAGGAAGGCAAGGTTGGCAACCAGCAGAGCGACCATGGAGGGGTCCTGGTCTTTAAGCCCTACACTTTCCTGCCAGGACCCTCACCCAAGTATTAGCCAAGGGGAACTTTTTCAGCCTTCAAAAAGGGCTGAAAAACTCGGTCTATACTTGTGTATATATGGTAATTTTGATTTCCAACAGCCTAAAGTATGAGATAGTTAATCAATCCTATTTTTGGGAAAATTGGGTTCATCATTTGAAAACCTTTACCTTGATCAGTTTTGGTGGCCGGTTTCCAGTTTTCGGCACTAATTACTGGAAGACAAACTTGCCCTTTTTCATCAATGTTAGGATGATATATCTTTGTTTTAAATGTAATCTTTGGTGGTTTAAAAGGGTACTCTGCAGGAAAGTTGATTTCGATTCTGAATGCTCCTTTGTCATATGGAGGATTGTCCTGCAACAAAAATATCAAGAATGGGTCAAGACTGCAATAAATAAATAAATATATTATTATTATTATTATTACTAAAATATGGTGGTTCATCTGAAGCAGCAAAGGGAAAATGCGGGGACATGGAAATCTAAGCAATTTAACTGAAAGAACAAAACTGATAGCAGTGACCTAAGAAGAAAAGATGCAGCAATACAGATTTTAAAAAAAGAACCAAGAAGCCCATGGTCCACATGTACCCATGTTTAGAATTGCATAGTTCATTATAATTATTTTTAGTATTGCAACAAATATGAACAAGATACAAGTGGCTTTCTAAAGATAATATTCTTGCCAAATTCTTGGGGCTATAGAGCTTGATTCACAACACCAAAAAAAAAACCCCCAAAGAATTAATTCTCATCACCTGCCCATACAGATGTGCACTCAAATAAATTATTATGTTGTGAAAAAAGCCCCCACACAGGCAGGTGACACTTCAAAGGGAGCATCCACAGCTGATCCTTCAAAAAAGGCTTTTTTCACCATGTAATACTTTCCACCATATGGCAATCACCCCTTTTATAAATCATTTTTATTATTTATACAACAAACACATTTTTATATAAACACTGCATACACTATCAATATAAACATCAAACACATTAAAACAGGACTATATTGTTCAAGCTTCAAACACTTTCAGTATAGCCTTCTTAGATCTGATCATCTTGTCTACTCAAAGTTTTCTTAATCACAGATAAATAAGTTGATTCTGCCATTGAAATAAGATATTTATCTTCAAACCCCCTATATTCTGCGGTATTATCATCTTATATTACAGGGTCCCCCTGGGGGAGAAGAGTGATATCTGAATTAAATAAATAAATAAAAGTCATTCAACTGCTTCCAGACTTTGCCAGGTGAAGCAATTAAGTTATGATACTATGAAATTTATCAATCTTACAGATGAGAGGGGGGGGGGAGCGCAAATGGAGTGTGTATATACAGTAGAGTCTCACTTATCCAACATAAATGGGCTGGCAGAATGTTGGATAAGTGAATATGTTGGATAATAAGGAGGCATTAAGGAAAAGCATATTAAACATCAAATTAAGTTATGATTTTACAAATGAAGCACCAAAACATCATGTCAGACAACAAATTTGACAGAAAAGGTAGTTCAATACGCAGTAATGGTATGTAGTAATTACTGTATTTATGAATTTAGTACCAAAATATCATGATGTATTGAAAACATTGACTACCAAAATGCGTTGGATAATCCAGAACGTTGGATAAGCGAGTGTTGGATAAGTGAGACTCTAGTGTATTTTTAAACAAGCAATGCATGGAAGTGGAAGAAGGCAATAGAATAGGAAGGACAATTTCAGGCAAAAATGGGCATGATCAAAAACAAAGATGGCAGGGACCTAACAGAAGCTGAAGAGATCAAGAAAAGGTGGTGAGAATGTACAGAAGGAAGGATAATAATATCGAGGATGGCTTTGACAGTGTGGTGAGTGAACTAGAGCCAGACATCCTGAGGAGTGAGGTTGAGAAGGCCTTAAGAAGCATTGCTAATAACACGGCAATATTCGCAGGGACCCAAACAGGTGTGGGACGGGAAAGAGAAGAAAGGAGAAGGGAAAACTGCAATCTGTAGGTTTGCATTGCACAAAGCTCTTCCATTATTGGTCTTTTCTTCCATCCCTAACCCTTTCTGGTGGAAGAGGGGCAAAATCTTTTCCAGAGTGGTGTCCCTCCAGCACCAAGGAAAACTTTTTGCTCTTTCCTTCCTCAAGAGAAGGTGGCGAGAATGTACAGAAGGAAGGATAATAATATCGAGGATAGTTTTGATGGTGTGGTGAGTGAACTAGAGCCAGACATCCTGAGGAGTGAGGTTGAATGGGCCTTAAGAAGCATTGCTAATAACAAGGCAGCAGGAGACGACGGGATCGCAGCTGAACTGTTAAAATCTTGAAAGGTGACGCTGTCAAGGTGATGCATGCCATATGCCAGAACATATGGAAAACTCAAGAATGGCCATCAGGTTGGGAAAAAATCAATGTATGTCCCCATACCAAAAAAGGGAAATGCTAAAGAATGCTCACTCTTTCATACAGTGGCCCTTATTTCCCATGCCCATAAGGGAATGCTCAAGATCCTGCAAGACAGACTCCAGCAAGACTGGAGCAAGAGTTGCCAGATGTCCAAGCTGGGTTCAGAAAAGGCAGAGGAACCAGAGACCCAATGGCCAATATCCGGATGCTGGATCATGGAGGAAGCCAGGGAGTTTCTCTACTTCTGCTTTATTGACTATTCTAAAGCCTTTGACTGTGTAGACCATAATAAACGGTGGCAAGTTCTTGGTGGTCTGGGGAGACCAAGTCCCCTTGTCTGTCTCCTGAGGAATCTGCCTAAAGACCAAGTAGCCACAGTCAGAACAGACCACGGAACAGGAGACGGGTTCCAGATTGGGAAAGGAGTGCGGACATCAGGGCTGTGTCCTCTCACCCTCCCTATTCAACTTGTACGCAGAACACATCATGCGACGTATGTGCGGGGCTTGAGGAATCCAGGGAAGTCATGCTCCCCCTCTATTCTATTCCTCCTTGGCCAGGCCACTTGACCTGGAATCACACTGTGTCCAATTCTGGGCACTGCAATTGAAGGGAGAGGGTGACTCTAAGCTGGAAAGCATCCAGGGAAGAGCAACTAAAATGATCAAGGGTCTGGAGAACAAGAATCCCCATGAGGAGCGGCTGAAAGAGCTGGGCATGCTGAGCCTGCAGAAGAGAGAGAAGGCTGAGAGGAGACATGATGAGAGCCATGGATCAAGATGTGAGGGGAAGGGAGGAGGGAGACCAGGGCGCCATGGGACAAGGGCTGCAAAGGACAGGAAGGGAAGGAGATTCCGCCTGAACCTCAGGAAGAACTTCCTCACCGCGAGAAGGGCTGTTCGGCAGTGGAACTCTCTCTCTGCCCCAGGGGAGTGTGGTGGAGAGAGGCTCCTTCTTGGGAGGCCTTGAAGCAGAGGCTGGGTGGCCATCTCTCGGGGGGGCTTTGAACGAGATTTCCTGCTTCTTGGCACAATGGGGTTGGACCGGGTGGCCCATGAGGTCTCTTCCAACTCTGCCGTTCTAGGATTCTACGATTCTATGATTCTAATATTAACATTAACGGCCTCAGATATGCAGATGATACCACGTTGATGGCTGAAAGCGAGGAGGAGCTGAAGAGCCTTATCACCGAGGGGAAAGAAAGAAGAGAGTGCAAAAGCCGGGCTGCAGTTAAACATCAAGAAAACCCAGAGGATGACAACCAGACCGATTGATAACTGGCAAACAGGCAGGGACAGACTTTATATTTCTAGGCACAAAGATCACGGCAGACGCAGACTGCAGCCAGGAAATCAGAAGGAGTTTCCTTCTTGGGAGGAGAGCAATGGCCAACCTCGATGAGAAAACAGTGAAGAGCCGAGCCATCCCACCGGCAACGAAGGTCCGCATAGTGAAAGCAATGGTCTTCCCCATAGTAACCTATGGACCATAAGGAAGGCTGACTGAGCGAGGGAAGGAAGAGAGGCGCTTTTGAACCCTGGTGTCGGAGGAAAATCCTGAGCGTGCCTTGGACCTTGGCAAGGAGATCCCCCCAGTCCATCCTCCGGGAAATAATGCCCAATGGCTGCTCACTGGAGGGAAGGATACGAGAGGAAAAGATCCAGGACTTTGGCCACATCATGGGAAGACAGGAGACCTTGGAGTGATGCTGGGGAAAAGGGGAGGAAGAAGGAAGAAGGGCCGACCAAGGGCAAGATGGACGGACGGTATCCTTGAAGGAAATGGCTCCACCTTGAAGGAGATGGGGGGGAGGGGGGGCACCGCCGACAGGGAGGTCTGGCCTGGGTGGGCCAGGAGGTCACCAAGACACAGAAGCAAAAAATGCTACGGTCAGCGAAGGACAAGAGGGATCCTCTCTCCTCTGGAGGAGTCTACTGGATACCATGCAGCTGTGGACAAGTCTACACAGGGACCACCACACTCAGCAGCATTGCCCAGACACGAGTCAAGGAACATGAAAGGCACGGCAGACTCACTCAACCAGAGAAATCAGCCATAGCAGAGCCCTTGATGAACCAGCCTGGACACAGGATATTATTTGAGAACACAGAAATGCTTGACCTCTCCAACGACTATCACGTCAGACTACACAGAGAAGCCATTGAAATCCACAAGCATGTGGGCAGCTTCATCAGAAAGGAGGGAACCATGAAAACGACAAAATCTGGCTACCAGTATTACAAAACTCAAATATCAGAACAGTAGATGGGAAGCAACACTCTGAAAACAAAAATTCCAGACATGAATCAACCAGGGACAGCTAACGACTCTGAAGAAAGGATGCCCCCAGGCAGGAAGAAGCCAGGAGATGAAGCTATTCAATGCTAATTAAAGTGATTAATTACAACATTCACACTGGCCTCCAACTGACAAAGAGTTCTTCTCTCGCCCTGGACTTTCCACAGATATATAAACAATCCTTGCTTAGTTTCTCCATATACCTCACAACCTCTGAACACACCTGCCATAGATGTGGGAGAAACGTCAGGAGAGAATACTTCTGGAACATGGCCAGACAGCCTGGAAAACATATAACAACCCTGTGATCCTGGCCATGAAAGCCTTCGACAACACATTAAACAACATCAGAACCTGAGACTGGATAGTATGGACCCCAAGTTCTGCTGTCAGTGCTTGGACCAAGGTGTTTTTGTCTGTTCCAAGTATTGTCCTTAAGAGGCAGCCCTGTGTCTGTTCCAGAAGGCTACCTTCATTTGACCCCACAGTTCTGCCCCATAGGATAATACAGGCATGTTTTCGGCCCTGTAAACTTTTAGAATAGGGAATATACTGGTGGCCTGGTTGTAGGTTAGCAATTTATAAAGTACTAGCTGTGCCCGGCCACGCGTTGCTGTGGCGAAGTCTGGTGGTCTGGGAAATAAAGTATTGGGGAATTGGTGGTAGTTAAGGTCAAGGGTCAAGGTTTTCCCCAGACATTAAGTCCAGTCGTGTCTGACTCTGGGGGTTGGTGCTCATCTCCATTTCTAAGCCGAAGAGCCGGCGTTGTCCGTAGACTCCTCCAAGGTCATGTGGGATGACTACATGGAGCAGCGTTACCTTCCCGCCGGAGCAGTACCTATTGATGCACTCACATTTGCATGTTTTCGAACTTCTGGGTTGGCAGAAGCTGGGGCTAACAGTGGCTAACCCTAACTGGCTCTCTCCGCTCCCCCAATTCAAACCTGCGGCCTTTCAGTCCAGAAGTTCAGCAGCTCAGCGCTTTAACACGCTGCGCCATCAGGGGATATTATTTCCTAAAAATTGTGAATATACAATGTTTCTGATTGGTTTTTTTTGTTTGTTGGAGGCAAGTATGAATGCTGCAATTAGGAAAAATTCTATCCCAGTAATTATTTCATATTAAAGTAGAATCTCACTTATCCAACATTCACGTATATAATGTTCTGGATTATCCAACGCAGTCTGCCTTTTCATAATCAATGTTTTTGTAGTCAGTGTTTTAAATTCATTGTGATATTTTAGTGGTAAATTTGTAAATACAGTACAGTAGAGTCTCACTTATCCAACATAAACGGGCCGGCAGAATATTGGATAAGCGAATATGTTGGATAATAAGGAGGCATTAAGGATAAGCCTATTAAACATCAAATTAGGTTATGATTTTACAAATTAAGCACCAAAATATCATCTTAGACAACAAATTTGGCAGAAAAAGTAGTTCAATACACAGTAATGCTATGTAGTAATTACTGGATTTATGAATTTAGCACCAAAATATCACAATATATTGAAAACATTGACTACAAAAATGCGTTGGATAATCCAGAACGTTGGATAAGCGAGTGTTGGATAAGTGAGACTCTACTGTAAATACTACATAGCATTACTGCGCATGGAACTACTTTTTCTGTCAAATTTGTTGTATAATATGATGTTTTGGTGCTTAATTTGTATAACGATTACCTAATTTGATGTTTAATTGGCTTTTCCTGAATCCCTTCTTATTATCCAACATATTCACTTATCCTGCCGGCCTGTTTACGTTGGATAAGTGAGACTCTGCTGTATATTTCTCATCTTATATTATCTGCTCAGAACTGGATTATCTGAGGCCCCTTCTTCACAGCTGTATAAAATGCACACTGAAGTGGATTATATGGCAGTGTGGACTCAAGATAATCCAGTGCAAAGCAGATAATATAAGATTATAAATGGGTTATAGAGCTGTGTGGAAGGGCCTTGAGTCTACACTGCCATATAATCCAGTGCAAATTAGATAATCTGTGGAAGAAGCCTAAGTGAGGCCTAAATCTGCCTGTCCCCTAACTGAAGCCTGGCTGTCCCTTGGTTGCTAGGCAACCAAGTGGGCAGAGATTAGCCCTCTAAACTGGCAGCAATTGGATAAAAAGAATTATTGCTCTCCCTGTAATTAGGACTTTATTTTTCTTTTCTTTTTGTTGTATCAACCTGGAGGCGTGGATGATGGGTTGTGTTGTCAAATTTCGAGGTTGCGGGGCCTGTACTTTTGTTGTTTTGTCCACTGCCCTGATGCCATCACTCTTTTATATATATAGATATTTTCCTCCCAACCCTGCTCTACGCCTGCGAAACGTGGACGGTCTACAGACGTCACACCAAACTCCTGGAGCGTTTCCATCAGCGTTGCCTCAGGAAAATCCTGCCAATCTCTTGGGAAGACAGGCGGACAAAGGTCAGCGTGCTTGAGGAAGCAATGACCACCAGCATTGAAGCCATGCTCCTACGCCATCAACTCCGCTGGACTAAAGGCCACGTTGTCCGAATGCCCAAAGATCACCATTGTCTCCCAAAGCAGTTGCTCTACTCCGAACTCAAGAACGGGAAACGTAATGTTGTTGGGCAGGAAAAGAGATTGAAAGATGGGCTCAAAGCCAACCTTAAACACTGTGGCAGAGACACTGAGAGAGAACTGGGAAGCCCTGGCCCTTGAGCGCACCAACTGGAGGTCAGCTGTGACCGGCAGTGCTGCGGAGTTCGAAGAGGCACGAACGGAGGGCTTGAGGGAGAAACGTGCCAAGAGGAAGAAGGTGCGTCAAGCCAACCCCGACCGGGACCGCCTTCCACCTGGAAACCGATGTCCTCACTGCGGAAGGGAGAACATGCGGGTCAAGAATAGGGCTCTTCAGCCACCTAAGAACCCACCCCCAAGATGGAAGACCATCGTCCTCGAGCTACGAGGGATCGCCTAAGTAATATAGAAGTATGGACAAAGTAACTGCCTATTATGGAATGGTTTGAAACAAAGAATTACAGAGTGGAGGAGAAAGGAAAGCTCCAGAGGGGCCAAGAGCAGGAACTCCCCGGAACATCTTCATCTATGAACTGCTTGATAGAGGGAGAAACATTCAGACAGGTACATTGGACCAAAGCCATTTAAGGCTTTATCGGCTAAAGCCACACTTCTGCTAGTTCCTTCAATACTCTTGGATGTAGTTGATCCGGCCCTGGTGACTTGAATTGATTTAGAGCAGCCAAGTATTACTGGATGACTGGTTTCCCTATTTGGAGTTGGATTTCCCCTAATCCACTCCATGTTGCCTCCCTGTCCCGTCACTATCACCCCATCTTCTCCTCACAGAGGCCCTATTGCCTTTTTTTGTGAAAGAGGTTATAGCCCTCAAAGGTTACATTCCAGTGATGGGAGTCATCCCACCAGGTTTCAGTGATGCCTATCACATCATAAGCGTGGTCTTGTGCTAAAAGTTAAGAGTTCATCTTGCTTATTCCCCATGCTCTGTGCATTCGTGTAAATATATGCAAGCCTCTGTGACCTTGCTAGTGATTCAGCTCTAGGATGTGGACAAGGTGCTTTGAGAAGTGAGAGCAACTACATGCACCCTAGACCCTTGCCTATCCTGGCTTATAAAAGACTAGCTGTGCCCGGCCACGTGTTACTGTGGTGTTGTCTGGTGGTGTTGGTGAGAACTTGTTGAGGTAGTGGTGGTATTGAATGTCTGTTGTATGGTTGTCTTTGTGTTTAGTATGCATTTGGTTGTTTGTGCACTGTGAAAGTGGTGAGGGTAGAGGGGGTCTATGTCCCTGTGTAGAATTGTATAGTATTTATACATTAAGTCCATATGTTGTGAATGCTTGGATTGTGTCCTCCTGCATCGTAGAAAGAGTTGGGCTGAATGGCCCTTAGGGGTCTCTCCAAACTCTTGGATTCTATGCTTCTATTATCATCATCATCATCATCATCATCATCTTCATCCTCATTATTATGTAGAGGCTGGATGGCCATCTGTCGGGAGTGGTTGGGTTGTGTCCTCCTGCATGATATAAGGAAGTTGAACTGGGTGATCCTTAGGGGTGTCTCCTAACCTTAGGATTGTATGATAATCTTCTTCTTCTTCTTCTTATTATTATTATTATTATTGAGAGGGTGGCTGGCCATCTGTTGGGAGTGCTTAGATTGTATCGTCCAATGGCAGAGTTGGGTTGGACTGGATGGCCTTTAGGGGTCTCTTCTAACTGTCTGATTCTATGATTCGATTTGTATTATTACTGTGCAGATCTTGGATGGCCATCTGTCAGGAGTGGTTGGATTGTGTCCTGCATGATATAAGGAAGTTGAACTGGGTGATCCTTAGGGGTGCCTCCTAACCTTAGGAACGTATGATATTATTATTATTATTATTATTATTATTATTATTATTATTATTGAGAGGCTGGGTGGCCATCTGTTGGGCGTGCTTGGATTGTGTCCTCCATGGCAGAATTGGGTTGGACTGATTACCACAGTAATTATTTCATATTACAGTAGAATCTCACTTATCCAACATTCGCTTATCCAGTATTCTGGATTATCCAACACAGTCTACCTTTTAGTAGTCAATGTTTTTGTAGTCAGTGTTTTAAATTCATTGTGATATTTTGGTGCTAAATTTGTAAATACAGTAATTACTACATAGCATTACTGAGCATTGAACTACTTTTTCTGTCCAATTTGTTGTATAACATGATGTTTGGTGCTTAATTTGTATAACGATTACCTAATTTGATGTTTAATAGGCTTTTCCTGAATTCCTTCTTATTATCCAACATATTCACTTATCCAACGTTCTGCCAGGGTGTTTATGTTGGATAAGTGAGACTCCACTGTATATTGATAATCATATATTATCTGCTTAGAACTGGATTATCTGAGGCCCCTTCTTCACAGCTGTAGAAAATGCACACTGAAGTGGATTATCTGGCAGTGTGGAGTCAAGATAATCCAGTGCAAAGCAGATAATATATGATTATAAATGGGAAATATAGCTGTGTGGAAGGGCCTTGAGTAGTCTACACTGCCATATAATCCAGTTCAAATCAGATAATCTGTATCTTATAGGCAGTGTGGAAGAGGCCTGAGGCCTAACTGTGCCTGTCCCCTGGGCTGAGTAGGTTGCTAGGAGACCAAGTGGTAGAGCTTAGCCTTGTAACTGGCAGCAATTGGATAAAAAACAATTATTCCTCTCCCTCTAATTAGGACTTTATTTTTCTTTTCTTTTCTTTTCTTTTTGTTGTATGAACGTAGAGGCATGGATGAGGGGTTGTGTTGCCAAGTTTAGTGTTTCTGGGATGTGTAGTTTTGTTGTTTTGTCCTAGGCCAAAATTTGTTTACCCTTTTATATATATAGAAGCCAGAGGGGGTTTGGCAGAGTGGGAGAAGGCGGTGGTTAATGCCTCCCTCCGGGAAGGCAGTTTTCCAGCCAGTTTAAAACAAGCCATTATAAAACTGCTGTTGAAAAAACCATCACTGGACCTCACTCAATTGGTGAGCTATCGGCCTATTTCCAATCTCCCCTTTTTGGGCAAGGTCCTGGAACATGTGGTGGCCTCACAACTCCAGGGATTCTTGGTAGACACTGATTTTCTGGATCCGGCGCAGTCTGGTTTCAGGCCCGGGCATGGTATGGAGGCAGCCTTGGTCACCTTAGTGGATGATATACACCGGGAGCTGGACAGGGGAGTGTGTCCCTGCTGTTTCTGCTGGACCTCTCAGCAGCCTTCGATACTGTCAACCATGATATCCTTCTGGAATGCCATGCAGGAATGGGCCCTGGAGGTACTGTTTTGTAGTAACTTGAGGGTTGTTCTCAGAAGGTGTTGTTGGGGGACAACAACAACAACAACAACAACAATAATAATTTTTAATACCCCGCCCTATCCCCCCAAGGGGACTCGGGGCTGCTTGCATGGGGCCAAGCCCAGGCAAAACAGACAATATAAAACACAACAATAAAAACAAAGCAATCAACAATAAAGCAAGTCATAAAACAAATAAAATCATAGAAAACAAACATGCTTGATAAAATCCTGGGTTGGCTCCTAAAAGGAACTGGGCCATAAAAGTGCTAGTAGTATCAGATACAATTGGGGAGAGGACGATACAAAATCATTGTCCCATTAAAGTGCTGGGGAAGGCACAGGGCCGGCCGGAGATATTTTTTTATGTAAAGCGGGGGTGCTGAAAAGCGCCCCCGCCACCGGCGCCCTGGCCCCGCCCAGCGTGCCCTGGCCCCGCCTCCCACGCTGCGTGGGAGGCGGGGCCAGGGCGAATAGTGAGGGGGCGGGGCCAGAGTTGGCCCCGCCCCCGTGCCCTGGCCCCGCCTCCCACGCAGCGTGGGAGGCGGGGCCAGGGCACGCTGGGCGGGGGGGCGGGGCCAGAGTTGGCCCCGCCTCCCACGCTACCCCCGCTCGCCCGTCTGGCCTTTTGTAGCAGGCCAGACTCAGTCTGGCCTGCTACACAAGGCCAGACGGGCGAGCGGGGGTAACGTGGGAGGCGGGGCCAGCTCTGACGCCGCTCCCCCCCCCCGCCCAGCGTGCCTTGGCCCTGCCTCCCACGCAACGTGGGAGGCGGGGCCAAGGCACGCTGGGCGGGGGGGGGGGGAGCGGCGTCAGAGCTGGCCCCGCCTCCCACGCTACTCCCGCTCGCCCGTCTGGCCTTTTCTAGCAGGCCAGACGGGCCAGGGCGCACTGGGCGGGAGGCGGGGCACCGTCAGGGCGGTGCCCCGCCTCCCGCCCAGCCTGACGGCGCCCCCCCGGGCCTGCGCCCGAGGCGGCGGCGTCAGCTGCCGCATGAGTGGGGCCGGCCCTGGGAAGGCATAAACAAAGGAGGCTAAAGAAATAAAGTGCGGTAAAAATAAAAATGGGCAACTGGTCAATCCTTTGCTATGGAAGGAAATCACCAAAGGCCTGTTGGAAGAGCCAGGTTTTCAGGCTCTTCCTGAACACATCCAAGGTGGGGGCTTGCCTGATCTACCTGGGGAGCGAGTTCCAGAGCCGGGATGGGGGCCACGATGGAGAAGGCCCTCTCTCTCCCTCGTCCCCACCAACCGCGCTTGTGACGGAGGCGGAAGCGAGAGGAGGGCTTCCCCCGACGAACGAAGAGACCGTGCAGGTTCATAGGGGGAGAGGCGGTCACGAAGGTAGGGGGGTCCCGAACCGTGCAGGGCTTTGTAGGTGAGTACCTGCACCTTGAATTGGGACCGGAAGGTGAACGGCAGCCAGTGGAGCTCCCTAAACAAGGGAGTAGACCTCTCCCTGTAGGTTTAGTCTGGCTGCTCCGTTTAGTCTGGCTGCCGGTTGTTGGACTATTTGTAATTTCCGGGCCATCTTCAAGGGCAGCCCCAGGTAGAGCGCATTGCAATCGTCCAGCCTAGAGGTGACTCAGGCGTGGACCACCATGGCCAAGTCAGACTTCACGAGGTACGGTCGCAGCTGGCGCACAGGCTTTAGTTGTGCAAAGGCCCTCCCGGCCACGGCCGACACCTGAGCCTCAAGAGTCAGCCCCGAGACCAGGAGGACCCCCAGACTGCAATGGACCTGCGCCTTCGGGGGGAGTGCGACCCCGTCAAGCACAGGTGGCCACCCAATACCCCGGTCAGACATGCGACTGGCCTCGAGGACCTCTGTCTTGTCGGGATTAAGCTTCAGCTTATTCGCCCTCACCCAGCCCATCACAGCCGCCAGGCACTGGTCCGGTACCCGAGGGGCTTCCTTGGAGTTTGGTGGAAAGGAGTAGTAGAGTTGGGTGTCATCTGCGTAGAGATGGCACCCAACTCCAAATCCCCGGATGACCTCACCCAGCGGTTTCATGTAGACGTTGAAAAGCATGGGGACAGAATGGAACCCCACAGGTGTCCCCCAGCTTCACCAACTGGGAACGGCCCTCCAGGAAGGACTGGAGCCACTGCAGAGCAGAACCCCCAAGGCCCATCCCAGAGAGCCGTCCCAGAAGGAGACCATGGTCGATGGTCTCGAAAGCCGCTGAGATGTCCAGGAGAACCAGCAGGGTCACACTCCCCCTGCCCAGCTCCCTGCGGAGGTCATCCACCAAGGCCACCCAAGCCGTCTCGGTGCTGAACCCAGGCCTGCAGCCGGACTGCGATGGGTCCAGAAAATCGGTGTCATCCAGGAAACCCTGCAGCTGAGAGGCAACCACCCGCTCCAGGACCTTGCCCAAGAAAGGCAGGTTCGAGATTGGTCTGAAGTTGTTTAAAATAGAAGAATCAAGGGAGGTCGAATCAAGCCTTATATATAAAGATCTAACTTATATATCTTATATATAAATATCATATAAAGATATCACCTGATATCTGTCGGGAAGTAGCAGCCAGCAATTAAAGGACCAAAGCTCAATGATCTCCAGGACTGATAACCAATATGGGCTATGACCAAGCCAAATCTCTGATTAAGTAACATATAACTGACATTGAGTTCTAATTAGACTTAGCCAATGCCTCATGCTTTATTATTGATGGAGTCGGCAGGTTTTATACCTCTCCTATGATATATCTAGAGGTTCCTAGCCATTGGAACCTGTTTAAGGAGCTCCACTGGCTGCTTTTTATTTTCCGGTCCCAATTCAAGGTGCAAGTTATCACCTACAAAGCCCTGAACGGTTTGGGACCCCCCTACCTTTGTGACCGCCTTTCCCCCTATGAACCTGCACGATCTCTTTGCTCATCGGGGGAGGCCCTCCTCTCACTTCCACCACCCTCGCAGTTGCGGTTGGTGAGGATGGGAGAGAGAGAGAGAGAGAGGGCCTTCTCCGTCGTGGCCCCCCGGCTTTGGAACTCGTTCCCCGGGGGGATTAGGCAGCCCCCCACCCTCCTCTCCTTTCAGAGGAGCCTGAAACCTGGCTCCTACTAAGCAATAGACCCTCAGGTATGCTTTCTCAGGATTACACTTAGCACTTTAAGTACTACACGTGCTGTGTAATTACCCCTCCCTGATGACTTGACATTTTTTCTGCACCTTGGCCCAGATCTTTTGATCCAACTCATGATTTTAACATTATTTTGTATATTGACCTTTTATGACTGTTTTATCCATGTTGATGTTTTAACTGTTGGCTGATTTATTGTTTTTGTTTTGATTTTGTACTGTTGCGTCCGGGCATGGCCCCATGTAAGCCGCCCCGAGTCCCTTTGGGGAGATGGGGCGGGGTATAAGAATAAAGTTGTTATTATTATTATTATTATTATTATTATTATTATTATTATTGGAAGGCTTTCATGCTGGCCCATTCCCAAGCCTTCCCAACTGCTGTATTGGAATGTCATTACTGGAAGACCCCATACACTGAGAGACTGTGCCTGTGACTCAGAACACATAGAGAAAACGGAACATGTGCTTCTTCAGTGCCTATTCTAGAGAGATATTCGATCCCCCCTCATTATGCCAAGGATATACAAACCACCCAGGGTGCTCTGGACAATCTTACATCTCCCTTCTGCTTTCAGATAGAACTCAACTATAACTTATAACGTCTCCACAGTGGTTAAAATACTGCAGTCAATGACTAATAGCACAAGCTAGTACAAGTCAAGATTTCAACTAGCAGGAAATTGGGATTATAGTCTTTTAATTATAGTATAGATGTTGCTCTCTCCTCTATTAGACAGGATTTCCTTTCCCTGTGCCTCATGAGCACAACAATTTCCCTTCAGGCTCCCTCTTTTAATTCCACCAATTGTGTTGGGTTTTGATATAATCCTGTATATGGCTTGTCCTGATGTCCTGGCAATGGACTTATTTTAAGGTTTTAGAGTTTCAAAGTTTTGAAGTTTTAAAGCTCTACATTCCCTGACCCTTAGACCTGATGTGTTTGTCCGGAACTGGGCCCCTCTTCTTATGAACTGGTCACTGACCATAATACAGAGAACTTGAAAGGACCAAGGCATTGACATCTCCAGCCATCCCCTGTCTGGATATCAGACAGAAAGGCAATGCCTTCAATCAAGAAACAGCTTTCTAAGATCCACAGAGATACTCACAGGAACACTTCAGCAAGCAAGAGTCCAAAGTGGCAGGCTAAAACCTGGAAACTCAATCAGTGGCTGAGACCAGATGAGACTC
Organism: Anolis carolinensis; assembly: GCF_035594765.1. NCBI lineage: Eukaryota > Metazoa > Chordata > Lepidosauria > Squamata > Anolidae > Anolis > Anolis carolinensis. The sequence goes on from NC_085848.1 coordinate 702,378, forward strand.
CCTCCTGGGCATACAGAAGATGAGGCAACTCAGAAGGCACTGAACAGACTGCGCTCTGGCACCATGGGATGCAGAGCTAATCTTAGGAAATGGGGCCACAAAGTGGAGCCGCAACATGCAAGTGTGGAGAAGAGCAAACCACAGACCACCTACTGCAATGCAGTGTGAGCCCTGCCATAGGCGGGGCTTTCTCAGAGCTACAAGAGGCACTCTAAGTGGCCAGCTTCTGCTCAAAGGAAATTTAATATCATGCCAAGTTTTTAATTTTGTTTGTGGTTTTAAATACATTACAAATGTACCCTCAATTCACTTCTGACACAATAAATAAATAACGGTCAGATTTTTTTTTTATACTAACAGATTCATTAAATTGTCACAAATTTCTTTGAATGTAAGATTTCAAGAGTTCATTACAAAGTACATTTGTCAATTTCTTTGGAAAATTTATCACAAATATATAAATAATCCATGTAATATTTTCAAAATGGCAGCAGGCTGCTTTTTACACTCACGGGAACAATAAGACCTTGCCAAGTCAATAAGTTAGCTTCATCAACTTGGATATTACGGAAGTTCTTCATTCCACACTTGCGGATTTCTTCTAGTTCCTGTAAATGAAGCACAGTACAGATGACACATTATCAAGTATAGCAGAAACAACTGGCTGCTAAGTTTTATGAAAGCTCAAGTTTTTCTTTTCAAATATTTATCCATTGTAGGCAGTGACAGCAAATTAGTTTCTGCTGTAGAGCCCCCAAGAGAAGTAGGTCTGTGTATGGGAATTCCTACGATCTCGGGGAGGGGGAGGTATGACGGTAGGCGCAGGCCGAATATTAGAGGGAGGCTGAGTCGACGGAAGACTCGGCCCCCCTCTGACCTGCGGCCTATCCCCAAATGCACCTATGACAGGCGACCAGTTTCCTCCCCTCCTACCCTGGTGTTAGTGAATGCTAGGTCCATAAGGAATAAAACTGCTACTATCAGAGATTTTCTTACTGACCAGGGAGCTGACCTAGTGTGTATCACAGAAACTTGGATCCAAGAGGGGGATGAGATCCTACTCCAGGAAATAACGTCTCCATGTTATGTAATCACCCACCAGATGCGGAGTGGGAGGCGGGGTGGGGGGGTGGGGGGGGTGGCTATGCTCTCCCGAGAAAGCTGTTCTCTTAGGGCAGTTCCTGTTGTGGACATCTCTGGCACTGAATGTGTTGTTCTGGTGTGGGATTCCCCTGAGAGCATGGCCTTTCTGCTGGTGTACCGTGCGCCTATCCCAGCTGCTCGAGACTGTCGGAGTGGTCCTTGAGGTTCCCCAGACTTGTTGTCCTGGGGGACTTCAATGTCCACGCTGATACGGACTCTTGCTCAGCAACGGCTACGGACCTAGTGTCTACCATGGAGACACTAGGACTCTTGCTCTGCAGTACTGGGCCCACGCATCAGGCAGGACACACGCTAGACTTGATCTTCAGCGCAGGAATTCAAGTTTATTTATTTCGTGTCAAAAGCATTGCACGGCAAATACATTTCAAAATGATGGGGGGGGGGGGAAGGAAATCACAAGCAACGAAATAGTTTTGGACCAAAAGCGGGCAACAGCAACCGCATTGTCTGTAGCTTTAAACAACTCCTCCTCCGTACATGAGGCAGGGCATTGTGGGCAAGCAGACATATGCGGAGTTGTTTGTTCTGCTCCACAGTCACACAAGGTTGAGGATTCCTCCAGGTAGTGCCATCTTGCCAGGTTCCCTTTAGATCTGCCCACTCCGATTCTCAGTCTGTTTAGGGACTTCCAAGTTGCCCATTCTTGGTCTGACCCTGAAGGAAGACCCTCATGGCGGGTCATCCAGTTAGAATTGCCAGGTTTAGCATTCAATTAGTTAGAATTCAAGTGACCCAAGCCTCTAGAGCTTGGGTATGTATATATACTTGTAAACCGCCCTGAGTCCCCTTCGGGGTGAGAAGGGCGGTATATAAATGTCACAAATAAATAAATAATAAATAGAGGTTCCATGGTCGGACCACTGTGCCCTGAGAGTCAGGCTGGAGCATGCCTACCCACCTGGCAAGGGTGCCGAGCTGATTTGGGCTCGTCCAAGAAGATATATGGAACCTAGTAGGTTCCAGAATGCTCTGAAAGATCTGGAGCCTGTCAGCGACTCAATCGATGTGCAGGTGGACACGTGGAACATCAGGCTGTCCAATGCACTCGACGAGATCACCCCTAGACGCCCTCTCCAACCCCGCCGAAATCGGTCTCCTTGGTTCAACGAGGAACTTCGATCGATGAAGCGGGAAAAGAGACGGCTAGAGGGCATGTGGCGAGAACTTCATGACAGAGCCTCGAGATCAGCTTACAGAGCATTTATGGAGTCCTATGAGCATGCTACCATCGAAGCAAAGAGAGTATACTATGCCTCTTTGATAGAGTCCGCCAGCTCACACCCGGCAAAATTGTTCAAAATAATTAGATCTCTAACAACGGTTCCTACCAACCCAAAAAGTGATGATCAGGCCCCTTCAGCCGAGGCTTTTCAAAGCTATTTTGCTGACAAGATCTCACTACTACGCCGGGACCTCCCGGCCACAACTGATACAATGAGAGAACTTGAGACTCCGTGGCCACTTGCTGGGCCCACTCTCAACCAGTTCATCCCACTGGACGCAGAGGCTCTCGATAGGCTCATAGCTGCAGCTAGACTGACCACTTGCTCCCTCGACCCGTGTCCCTCCTGGTTGGTAAAATCCTGCTTGGAGGGATTACGTGAACCTCTGTTGAAGATAATAAACAGCTCCCTTGAGCAAGGAGTCTTTCCAGAGGGTTTAAAAGAGGCGGTAGTCTCTCCTCTGCTGAAAAAAACAGATTTAGATCGTTCGGTTCCCTCCAGCTACTGCCCAGTTTCGAATCTTTCATTTCTGAGCAAGGTGATTGAGAGGGCAATAGCGGTGCAGCTGCAGCAGTTCCTAAACGACACAGCCGGACTGGATCCTTTCCAGTCTGGCTTCCGTGCGGGGCATGGGACAGAGACTGTATTGGTTTCCATCATGGATCATCTCCGATGCCAGCTTGACCAGGGCGGGTCGGTGTTGCTTGTGTTATTGGATCTCACAGCAGCATTTGATACAGTCGATCACAATCTTCTGACCCACCGCCTTGCCGTGGCTGGAGTTAGGGGGACAGCTTTAAATTGGCTGGCCTCCTTTCTTCACAACCGTGGCCAGCGAGTGGAGAGGGGAGGCCTGGTCTCTGTAGGTCCCCTCTACATTGTGGGGTTCCTCAGGGGGCCATTCTCTCCCCTCTGTTGTTTAACATCTATATGCGACCACTTGCTCAGCTGGTCCGAGATTTCGGGCTCAAGTCTTATCAAAATGCTGACGACACTCAGCTTGTGTTAAAGATGGAGGGCCGACCGGAGTCTGTACCCAACTGTTTTCATCGGTGCCTCGAGGCCATTATTGGATGGTTGCGTTCCAGTAGGTTGAGGGTGAATCCAGCAAAGACGGAGATCCTATGGCTGGGCCGACCGGGCAGTGGGGAGATCCGGTTGCCAACCCTGGATGGCGAAGTGCTACGCCCGTCTTCACTAGTAAAGAGTCTGGGAGTCCTCTTGGACGCTTCATTGACGATGGAGGCCCAGGTCTCCGCCGTTACTAAAACTGCCTTTTTTCATCTTCGGCAGGCTAGACGGCTGGGCCCCTCTCTGTCTAGGGACAACCTGGCTACGGTGATCCAGGCTACGGTCATCTCGAGACTGGATTACTGTAACGCCCTTTACATTGGCCTTCCTGTGTCGGTGATCCGGAAGCTCAAATTGATGCAAAATGCAGCCGCCCGGCTCCTTGCGGGAGTCCCGATGAGATGCCACATAACACCAATCTTACGGCAGCTGCACTGGTTACCAACTGAGCACCGGATCACTTTCAAAGTGATGGTGCTTACCTTCAAGGCCTTACATGGTCTAGGGCCGATGTACCTGAGGGACCGCCTCACTCCCAACAAACCCCAGAGATCCCTCCGTTCTGAGGACCAAGTCCTGCTGGAAGTCCCCAGTTTTAAGACCTTGCGTCTAACAACGACTAGACGCAGAGCCTTTTCAGCAGTGGCACCGTCTCTCTGGAACACCTTGCCACCTGAAGTCCGTGCCCTGCGGGACTTGTCGGCCTTACGCAGGGCATGCAAGACTCGTCTGTTTCGACAGGCTTTTGAGTTCTGTTGTTGATGTTTTAAAAGGTGCTTTTAGGATGTTTTAAAGATGTTTTTTAAAATGATGTTTTTAAGATGTTTTTAAATTGTTAAAACTTTTAAACCCTCTGGAAAGACTCCTTGCTCAAGGGAGCTGTTTACACCAACGTTACATGGTGAAGCTGTATTTCTGGCCTTGCAGAGGGATTGGCTGGTGCCTGTTGGAAGAGCACATTGGTTTTCTCGATGTCCAATGAGAGGCCGAGCTTCTCGTATGCTTCTGCGAAAGTGTTTAGAGTGGCTTGTAGGCCTTCTTCTGAATGCACACAGACTACGTTGTCATCAGCATATTGGAGTTCTATAACACATGTTGTGGTGACCTTGGTTTTGGCTTTCAGTGTGCTGAGCTTAAATAGCTTGCCATCTGTCCGATAGATAGTTCCCGCTCTGGTGGGGAACTTCCCATCAACAAGGTGCAGAATCATAGTGATGAAGATGGAGAATAAGGTCGGGGCAATAACACATCCCTGCTTGAATGAATAAACAGCAGCAACAAAAAAGCTTGACACCTGATTCCACCTTGAATGGGTCACTTTGGGAGCCGTTGCTGTCCAAGACTGTCGCCGTCATGTCATCATGGGGGAGCCGCAGGATGTTCACAAATTTGTCAGGGCACCCGGTTTTTTGGGGGATGCTCCAGAGAGCCCTTCGATTCACTGTGTCGAATGCCTTTGCAAGGTCAATGAATGCCATGTACAGAGGTTGGTTTTGTTCCCTGCATTTTTCTCTGAGCTGTCGTGCATTAAAGATCGTGTCCCCTGTTCCTCTGGAAGGACGGAAGCCATTCTGGAAGGCTGTCTTCTGAAACAGGGAGAAGGCGGTTTGCGAGAATTCTTGCGAGGATTTTCCCAGCGGAAGTCAGATGGGAGATACCGCGATAGTTCCCACAGTCTGTTCTATCCCCTTTTTTTTGAAAAGGGTGATGATGGTGGCATCCTTGAAGTCTGTTGGGATTTTCTCGGTCATCCACACCTTTTCAATGAGCTGGTGGAGTTGTTGTATCAGCTCAGGTCCACCCTCTTTGAAGATTTCAGCAGGGATCCCATCAGGTCCTCTGGCTTTGTTGTTTTATTGTTGGCTGGTGGCATTGCTGACTTCTTCCAAACTAGGTGGTGCTGCAAGCTCATCCCTGGTTTGTTGTTGCGGGATTTGTGAGAGGGTCTCTTCGGCCACATTGGAGCTGCGATTCCGCAGGTTCTGGTAGTGCTCTTTCCAACGTAGTGCAATTGATGGTTTGTCCTTCAGAATTTCGTTCCATCTGATGAGCGTAGGGGCTGTATGCCATGGTTTCTTGGTCCATAAATGATCTTTGTGGCTTTGACAAATCCCTGAGTATCATGGGTATCTGCAAGGTGTTGGATTTCTTCAGCCTTCTTTGTCCACCAGATGTTCTTGAGTTCCCTGGTCCTTCTTTGGACCTCAGCTTTTGCACTGGCGTAGATCTTTTACTTAGCAGCGCAGTTGGTGTCTCTCTGCCATGTTTGGAAGGCTTTCCTTTTTATCAATTAGCTGTCGGATCTCTGTCATTTTCATCAAACCAATCTTGATGTTTTTTAGTTTGGTATCAAATAGTTTCTTCACAGGCTGTGATGATGGAGGTCTTCAGTTTGTTCCAATGTTCCTCAACATTTTTGGGGTGTTCTGTGAGTAGATGATCTTTGAGTGTTGTTTGGAGAAGGGCTCGTTTGGAGGGCTCCTGAAGGGCTTGGGTGTTCATTTTGTACCTCATCTTTCTTCTTTGGAGCCTGCATTTGGGGGCGATCTTGATAGCCACCATGGATTGGATTAACCTGTAGTCTGTCCAGCAGTCATCAGCACCTGTCATGGCTCTTGTGAGAAGCACATTGTGGTGGTCTATGGTACATGTAATTACACAGTCTAAGAATCATAGAATAGTAGAGTTGGAAGAGACCTCATGGGCCATCCAGTCCAACCCTCTGCCAAGAAGCAGGAAATCGCATTCAAAGCACAAAGAGGTCCCAAAGCTTTGACCGGGGGTGCTCCCATGATGTCTTGAGCTTGTATTTCTGGCAGAAGTGTATGTTGGTGATGAAAGGGTTGTGTTCTGCACATTTGGTGAGAAGCAGGATGCCATTTGAGTTGCGTTTCCGACCCAATCTTTTCCTATGATCCCTGGCCTCAGGTTGGAGTCTTGTCCGACAGTTGCACTAAAATCCCCCAGGAAGATAATTTTGTCTTCCTTAGGTATTTCCAATAGAATTGTGTCCAGCTAACAGTAAAAAAATTCCTTGATGTCTTCATTGGCATCTAATGTTGGTACATAGCCACTTATGATGGTTGCCTGTTGGTTTTTAGCAAGGCTAATTCGGAGGGTTGACAGTCATTCGTTAATGCCAGTGGGTGCTTCAGTCAGGTGCTTCACCAGGTCGTTTCTGATAGCAAAGCCAACTCCATGTATTCTTCGCTCTTCTTCAGGCAGTCCCTTCCAGAAGAAGGTGTAGCTTCCCTTTTCTTCCTTCAGCTGCCCCTCTCCTGCTCTCCGGGTCTCCTGAAGGGCTGCTATGTCGATCTTAAAGCGTCCCAGCTCCCTTGCAATGAGAGCAGTCCTGTGTTCGGGGCGTTCGCTGTCAGTGTTATCTGTATGTTCCATGTTCCAAAGTTCCTTTTTCTTTTTTGGCCGCAGAGTGGTGACCCCTCTGGATGCGGCAGTCCAGTCAAGGATAAGAGAGGCAGACTATGGGGTTCTTGTATGTTTTCTGGATTGTATGGCTATGTTCCAGAAGTATTCTCTCCTGATGTTTCACCTACATCTATGGCAGGCGTGTTCAGAGGTTGTGAGGTATATGGAGAAACTAAGCAAAGGTTGTTTATATATCTGTGGAAGTTCTGGGTAGGGGGAAGAACTCTTGTCTGAAGCTATAAAAGCTGAGTCACACTAGGCCTGGTAAGGCTTCAGTCTGCTGCAGCTTTTCCACAAGAGAACTGAGGATTCCATCCAGTTTTGCTGTCTCTGGACTACTTTTGCAGAATCCAGAGGTATGGCATTCCAGATCAGTGATTTCCAATTAAGCAGAGGCAGGTGGTGCTCCCAAAGAGCAACAAGGAGGTCCCTGGGCCAGATTTTACGTAGAAGCCTGCGGAAGTCAAAATTAGTCTATCAATTGGCTCTGCAGAGAATATCACAGCCAAGATCGCTCTTCACACTTCCTAATTACATTTGAGGATGTTTCAGTACTTGAAGAGATCCTAGCACAAAAACCTCAATTGGACAATTGGGGAATTTACATCAAAAGAATATTCAAAGACCAAATCATCCGCCCCCTTATCCCAGGACTTAAATTAGGCACTGAATCTAAAAGGAACTTAACCCATCCCAAAAGCCCATTACAACGATCACAGAGAACATCAGATAAAGATCTCAATTCACCACCACAGGCCTCAACCCATTTACAAGAAAAACACCCTCTCATACTATCGACACCATCCCCGAATAGCTCACTCCCTAACATACAAAAGAATCTCTTTGCCCAACTAGCACAGGAATTCTCCCATCAGCCTCCCTACTCAGTAGTACACTCCTTGGCCCTTTAGTGGAACTCGACAGGGAGAGTGTGACCCTGCTGGTTCTCTTGAACATCTCAGTGGCTTTCAATACCATCAACCATGGTATCCTTCTGGGTTGGCTCTCCGGAATGGGTATTGGGGGTGTTGCTTTGCAATGGCTCCGCTCCTTCCTGGAGGGCCATTCCCAGTTGGTGAAGCTGGGAGACTCCTGCTCGGACCCCTGGCCATTGACCTGTGGGGTCCCGCAGATGTCCATTCTGTCCCCCATGCTTTTCAACAACTACATGAAACTTCTGGGTGAGGTCATCCAGAGTTTTGGAGTTCGGTGCCATCTCTATGCAGATGACACCCAACTCTACTACTCCTTTTCACCGAAGTCCAAGGAAGCCCCTCGGGTCCTAGATCAGTGCTTGGCCACTGTGATGGACTGGATGAGGGCGAACAAGTTGAAGTTTAATCCTGACAAAACAGAGGTCCTCCAGGTCAGTCGTTCGGCCAGTCGGGGCATAGGGTGGCAACCTGTGCTCGACGGGGTTGCACTTCCCCTGAGGGCACAGGTCCACTGCAGCTTGGGGATCCTCCTGGACTCAGTACTGACGTTTGATGCTCAGGTGTCGGTAGTGGCTGGGAGGACCTTTGCAGAACTAAAACTTGTGCATCAACTGCGACTGTAGCTCGTGAAGTCTGACTTGGCCACGGCGGTCCACTCCTTACTTACCTCTAGGCTGGACTACTGCAATGCACTCCACGTGGAGCTGCCTCTGAAAACGGCCCGGAAACTATAGGTAGTACAAAGATTGGCAGCCAGATTAATAACCGGAGCTAGCTGCAGAGAGCGGTCAACCCTCCTGTTTAAGTAGCTCCACTGGCTGCCGATAAGTTTCCGAGCCCAATTCAAAGTGCAGGTTATTACCTATAAAGCCTTAAACGGTTCAGGACCTGCCTATCTCCGCGATTGCCTCCTCCCCTACGAACCCACGTGGGCCCTAAGATCATCTGGGCAGGTCCTCCTCTCGCTCCCGTCTCAAACGCGGTTGGTGGGGAAGAGGGAGAGGGCCTTCTCGGTGGTAGCTCCCCAGCTCTGGAACTCTCCCCAAAGAGATTAGATTAGCTCCTTCACTGCCCATCTTCTGTCGGGAACTGAAAACATGGACTTTCCAAAATGCTTTTCAGCAAAATGGCCACGAGATGTGAAAATTGTACAGTACCTTCTTATATGTCCTAGCACTTTATTGGAACCTTAGTTCATCCCTTCCTGCCCTGATTTTACTCATGGATCCTTATAGAGTCCTTGCACTATTCACTTTTTTATATGTATATCGATGTTGAGTTTTGAAGTATTTATTTAATGTGCACATTTTACTGCTGTATTGTGTTAACTATTGTTTTAAATCACTGTTTTTATGATGTTATGTTGTTATGCTGGGCATGTCCCTGTTTTAAGCCGCCCCGAGTCCCTTCGGGGAGATACAAGAATAAAATATTATTATTACAAGTATGACACAGCAAACAAGATAGATATGCTGGATTTCGTTTCACAAAACCACAAGTCGAACACTTCCCAAGTGTCTAGGACTGTGTGATGTATTAGTATTATTATTATTATTATTATTATTATTATTATTATTATTATTATTATTTTATTATGACACAGCAAACAAGATAGACATGCTGGATTTCATATCACAAAACCACAAGTCGAACGCTTCCCAAGTGTCTAGGACTGTGTGATGTATTTTCGGATGATGCGCACAGATCGTAATATTGTCAATGCCTATTGTTTCCAAATGCCAGCTGAGATCTTTTGGCACGGCACCCAATGTGCCCATCACCACTGGGACCACCTGCACTGGTTTCTGCCAGAGTCTTTGAAGTTCAGTCTTGAGGTCCTGATAGCGGCTGAGTTTTTCCTGTTGTTTTTCGTTAATGCGACTGTCACCTGGGATGGCGACATCAATGATCCAAACCTCTTTCTTTTCCACAACTGTGATGTCTGGTATGTTGTGTTCCAGAACTTTGTCAGTCTGGATTCGGAAGTCCCACAGTATCTTTGCGTGCTCATTTCCCAAGACTTTTGCGGGGTTTGTGATCCCACCAGTTCTTTGCTGCTGGGAGGTGGGACTTGAGGCATAAGTTCCAATGAATCATTTGGGCCACGTAGTTGTGCCTCTGTTTGTAGTCTGTCTGGGCGATTTTCTTACAGCAGCTGAGGATATGATCCATGGTTTCGTCGGTTTCCTTGCACAGTCTGCACTTTGGGTCATCAGCTGATTTTTCAATCTTGGCCTGAATTGCCTTTGTCCTGATGGCTTGCTCCTGGGCTGCAAGGATCAGGCCTTTTGTCTCCTTCTTCAGGGTCCCATTCGTGAGCCATAGCCAGGTCTTCTCCTTATCAGCCTTTCCTTCAATTTTGTCAAGGAACTTTCCATGCAATGTTTTGTTGTGCTAGCTGTCAACTCTAGTTTGTAGTGCGATTTTCTTGTACTGATTCTTTGTCTGTTGTGCTTTCAGGAGTTTCTGATTTTTGACTTCAATCAAAACAGGTTCTTCACTGTGCTTTACATATTCTGCCAGGGCATGTTCTTCTTCTTTGACTGCTTGTTTGACTTGTAAAAGTCATCTGCCCCCTGATCTTCTAGGCAAATATAGCCGGTCAACATCACTGCGAGGGTGCAGTGAATGTGAATGGTCATGAGTTTTCTTGTTTTTCTGTCCAAATTGTCCAGTTCCACCTGTGTCCAGTTTATGATGCCAGCAGTATATCTTATGACAGGTGTGGCCCAGGTGTTTATGGCCTTGATGGTGTTGCCTCCATTGAGCTTGCTTTTTGAGAATTTTTCTGACCCTTTGTGTGTATTCTTTGCTGACCACAGTTTTCACATGTTCATGCTTGATGTCAAACATTTGTCCAAACCAAACTCCATGCTGATATCAGTGCTAAAAATTCGGACAGTGTTGGTCAGAGACTGGATTTCAGTTTCCGTTTTCCCATATGGCTTCAGGTCATCCATGTACATCAGATGTGAAGTTTTGTGAGATTTTTTAGATGTTTGATAGCCGAGGTTTGTTTTTTGTAAGATTGTTGTCAGAGGGATCATGGCATTAATGAAAAGCAGAAGGGACAATGAATCTCCCTGGAAAATTCCTCTCCTGATGTTGACAAGTCCATAGCTTTCATTTCCAACAAACAGTTCAGTTTTCCAGTGCTCCATCATGTTTTCAATGAAGGTGCCAACTTTTTTACTAATCCCGATGGCGTCCAGGCACTTGATGATCCAGCTGAGTGTCAAAGGCCTTTTTGTAGTCAATCCACGTCATGTGAAGATTAGCTTTTCGGCTCTTACAGTTCTCCAGAATCATTTTGTCAATCAATAACTGGTCTTTTGTGCCCTGCTTTTCCGTTTGTTGCCTTTCTGTTCATCTGGCAAGATGTTTTTTTCTTCAAGATAGTCTTGAATTCTGTCAGCTATGATGCCAGTCAGTAGTTTAAACATAGTGGGCAGACACGTTATTGGCCTGTAGTTTCCTGGTGCTGCTCCTTTTGCTGGATCCTTTTGTATCAGGTATGTTCTTCCAGTTGTTAGCCATTCACTGATACTTCCTTTCTGCAGCATCTCATTGAATTGTTGGGCCATTTTTCCATGTAAACTAATCAGATGTTTGAGCCAAAATCCATGAAGTTGATCACTACCAGGCGATGTCCAGTTCTTGACTTTTTGCACTCGTTTGCTGATCATTTCAGTTGTTATTTCCATCAGTTCCATTTTGTTCTGTGAGAATTTTCCTTCAAACTCCTTTATCTACCCAGCGTTTTTGTTGTAGTTCTTATTATTTTCCCAAAGCTCTTTCCAGAACTTTATTGTTGCAGTTTTCTCTGGCTTTATGGTTACTGTGTCTGTTGCTTGGTTCAGACTCTGGTAGAACCGTCTATAGAACTCCAATATGCTGATGACAACGTAGTCTGTGCGCACTCAGAAGAAGGCCTACAAGCCACTCTAAACACCTTCGCAGAAGCATACGAGAAGCTCGGCCTCTCACGGAACATCGAGAAAACCAAAGTGCTCTTCCAACAGGCACCAGCCAATCCCTCTGCAAAGCCAGGAATACAGCTTAACGGTGTCACATTAGAAAACGTTGACCATTTCCGCTCCCTTGGCAGCCATCTCTCCACAAAAGTCAACATCGACACTGAAATACAATACCGCCTGAGCTCTGCGAGTGCAGCATTTTTCCGTATGAAGCAGAGAGTGTTTGATGACCGGGACATCCGTAGAGAGACCAAGGGGCTTGTTTACAAAGCCATTCCCCTCCCAACCCTGCTCTACGCCTGCGAAACGTGGACGGTCTACAGACGTCACACCAAACTCCTGGAGCGTTTCCATCAGCGTTGCCTCAGGAAAATCCTGCCAATCTCTTGGGAAGACAGGCGGACAAAGGTCAGCGTGCTTGAGGAAGCAATGACCACCAGCATTGAAGCCATGCTCCTACGCCATCAACTCCGCTGGACTAAAGGCCACGTTGTCCGAATGCCCAAAGATCACCATTGTCTCCCAAAGCAGTTGCTCTACTCCGAACTCAAGAACGGGAAACGTAATGTTGTTGGGCAGGAAAAGAGATTGAAAGATGGGCTCAAAGCCAACCTTAAAAACCGTGGCCTAGACACTGAGAACTGGGGAGCCCTGGCCCTTGAGGGCTCCAATTGGAGGTCAGCTGTGACCGGCAGTGCTGCGGAGTTCGAAGAGGCACGAACGGAGGGCTTGAGGGAGAAACGTGCCAAGAGGAAGAAGGTGCGTCAAGCCAACCCCGACCGGGACCGCCTTCCACCTGGAAACCGATGTCCTCACTGCGGAAGGGAGAACATGCGGGTCAAGAATAGGGCTCTTCAGCCACCTAAGAACCCACCCCCAAGATGGAAGACCATCGTCCTCGAGCTACGAGGGATCGCCTAAGTAAGTAAGTAAGTAAGTAAGTAAGTAAGAACCGTCTTTGGTCTGATTGAAACAGTTGATTTTGTCTGTACTGGATGATTCTGGCTTCATACCTTTCAATTTTTCTGGCTGTTGCTGTAATTTGTTCTTTCACAATTTCCAAAGCTTCTTCAATTTTTCTGGTTTTCAGCCAGTACTTTCTGATCAGGTATTGCTTGATTTTGTCATTCTTCAGTTTCTTCTCTTTCATACTTTTCAGGTTACTTGCATCTGATCTAAGTTTCTTGATTTTCAACTCTAGCCTGACCTTCCACTTTGGTTTTCCAGTCGATTTTCTTTGGGGCTGCCTTGGTTGTAGGAGCCCAAGTTCTTCTGTTACTATCACTGCTGCACTGTAGGCAAACTGGTTTGTTTGTTCAATTGATGTTATTTGGACACTGGAGAGTGCTGCATTCACATCTTTCATGAGAGGCGCTAGGTGTCTCTTGGGCACTGTTTTTAGAGTTGGGAGCCGCTGTCTTATTGCATTTGCTGCAGCATGAGCCATGATCTTATCCTTGAGCTCTTGTTGTCTTGCTGTCAAGGTTCCTGGTGGTTCAACAGGTGTTTCAAGGGCTGGTTCTTCAAATTCTTGCAAAGGTTCCACACTTTCTTCTGGTTCAATCTGTTCCACCATTCCAAGTGTTGCTGGAGTCTCTGCTGCTGTCTGTGCTGCGGTTTGATGGTAATTTGCTTTGCAGATTTTCTGGATTTCTTCAAGTTCAACTTCACTGAATACTTTGTTTCTGATTATGAATCTTCGTTGGTCAGCCAGTCGGGGTTCTGTTATCTGTGAGTCAGGGTACTCTTGTTTCCATAGCTGATGCATCCTTTTTTGGTAGCCACGTTTTTTGGGTTCAGAGTTGTAATAGCATTTCATGACTGTGCGGTTTTCTGGCATTGTGTATTTCTGCCGCTTCTGTGACTATTCATTTGGGTTTTGATGATTCCATAGCCCACTTGTCAATGGATGTCCAGAATCAGCAGCATCCACCGCGGTCCTTTTTATCCTGGGCGACGACCGAGCCAGTATAGACTTCGTTTGGGTTTGATTCTCCATAATGCTAATGGGTTAGGTGCTCTTAGTTCCGCTGAGGCCTCTCTGGCTTGGTTGGACCTGCCGGTAGTTACACTACCACCAGCATAGCCCTCAGTCATCATTAGAGTGGTTAAGCCCCCCCACCACGTCAAGGTGGCACCTGCGGGGGGATTATTATTATTATTATTATTATTATTATTATTATTTTATTGTATGACACAGCAAACAAGATGGATATGCTGGATTTCGTTTCACAAAATCACAAGTCGAACACTTCCCAAGTGTCTAGGACTGTGGGATGTATTTTCGGATGATGCGTGCAGATCCCAGCAGGGTGGCCTTTTGCAGTTGGCAGATCGTAATTTTGTCAATGTCTATTGTTTCCAAATGCCGGCTGAGATCTCTAAAAACCGGAATATTAGAACATCGCTCACGTATCAAGAATAAAGCATCAGATTCCATTCTTTATTCACATTTTTTTAGAGAAATCGCACTCCTATGCAAGCTTTAGATTCTGTGCTCTAGAAAGGATCACCATAAAACCCCATGGGGACATAAAAAGGATTTTACTACATAGGGAAGCCTTTTGGATATTTAAATTACATACAGTCCATCCACATGGCTTGAATGATAAATTAGATCTCTCTTGTTTTTTGTAATTACCCTTAATGAGTGCTCCAGGTAGCTAGCAATCCTTAAAAAGGGAGCTACCTCCATGAGCTAATTGCTTACAAATGGAAGGCAGTAGGATCATTATCCACAATTGAAGTGCTACAGCAGAGCCACAAACTCCTTAGTGGAAGTAAGTGTTTTTCTTTGTTTAAATGAGTGTTAAACTAATGAGAAATTGTTTAATGTTACTGGGTGCTGGCAACAGCAAATCTATTTTGTCTTTTTAAAATATAGTTTACAAAAGTTGCAGAAAAGTCTACTACAAACGCATGAAAGAACTTTCAGAAGCTACCTGAAGAAGGGATTTTAATCCAGAAACAAGGGTTACAAAATACCCAGGAATCCTTTTTGTTCTACATTCCTTCATGGTTTACATTCCTTTTGCGCATCTCCAAAACATTAACTTACATGGGACTATGATAAATTTATCTAAAGTGTGAACTACAATATACAGTTGTTTATTCCTTTGACCATGCATTTCTAAGACGTTTATCTACGTGGGACAATACTGGAATTTAAAGTGTTGTACTCAGTTATTGAATATACTTATCTGTTACTGAAAAAACATACAAACATGAATATAATGTTTGATGTAATGCTGTAAACAGTTTGTATTTGTGTATTACTCATGCGCCTGTAAGGATTATAATTTGTCTGTTACCATTGTTTTATTCTGTATATTAGTTAGTAATAGGACAACTGTATCTTTACACGTATTATAGATTTCTGTGTACTTTAGTGAACAACTAAGAAAGTCTTGATGAAATATCTAAGAGCACTGCATAAATTGCTGAGTTATAATCATGTGAAGTTTATAACAAGGGATTGAATCAATCATTTGTCTCTTACTGATGACAAGTCAGTAGGTAGCCTAGGGGATAAAAGCCTTGTGACTTGAAGGTTGGGTTGCTGACCTGAAGGCTGCCAAGTTCGAATCCCACCCGGGGAGAGTGGGGATGAGCTCCCTCTGTCAGCTCCAGCTCCATGCAGGGACATGAGAGAAGCCTCCCACAAGGATGGTAAAAACATCAAAAAAAACATCCGGGCAATGTCCCCTGGGCAACGTACTTGCAGACGGCCAATTCTCTCACTCCAGAAGCAACTCTGGTTGCTCCTGACACAGAAAAAAGTAGGTTGTTTTAAAAAAGAGATGAGATGCTCAATCTCTCTCTTACTGCTCTTTCTGTTCTCTTTCCTGTAAGAATCTTGTCATGAATATCTCTCTGACTCTGAAAATTGTTTGTAACTACAAATCTGACTGTGGATCAATGCATCCAGATTGTGCAGCTGTAAATAGCACAATGATGAAATTAAACCTCCTGAAATTTTTAGATGAAAAACTGAATCTATGAGTTTACTAAACAGTGTGTGGAGAAGGTCAGAAATTGCACTTATATTCTGCAGACAAGCTGATTAACTAATATGTTTTTTCTGGAAATGGATTCTGCTGTTTTGTTTGCGTCTATGACACTTACTTATCCGGTATGCAGCGGTTCCATGGAGGTCATTATTGGAAAACTATAAATCACTTCAAGAGTCTATCCCACAACATTCCTGCCATGCAGTTACAGCACAGGGAATATTAACAATGGTAATTAACTGTAATCCCTTGTGCTATGAACACATGCTTCTTGGACCACTGTCTGGTCTCCCCCATTAGTTGTGTTACTACATTCCACTGGCATTTTGGAGGAGGGACCATGTAGTCACTTGCCCTTTTCTACTCTTTTGGTGGTTCCCAATGTCTTCTGAGGCAATGGCAGTAGTCTCCTGGGAATAAATGTCTAGTCAGGCAGCTTATTCAATAAAGTTCCTTCCTGTTATGTGGAGAACTCTGATATTGGTTAATGTGACTCACCTCCTGGTGTGATTCAATTAAGCAACTGCAGTGAGATTTTCCCCCCACTGACTATTCTGGTAGTTCCCTTGCCAAGCTTGAACCCTCTGGTAACATTTCCTGTGCTCCCACTGCTTGTAGGTGGAGGTGTGAGATTGACAGCTCTCTCCTCAGTTTTTCCAAGGTCTTCTTTTCATTCTTCCCATAGGGAAGGGATGGGAGAAGAGGGAAGGTAAAAGAAAGATTTCAGGGGCTCTTAGGTTTGAGAAGTTTAGAGATTTTTAGAAACTGACTTTTCAAATTGCTCCACAACCAGGGAGATCAAGAGGCTCCCCCCCCCCCCCCAGACTGTTGGAGCAAGTGAGAAAAACAACCCAATCTGCACAATGTTATTACATTCCCTGTTGGATTTTTGTTTAGGTTTGTACAGTAATATCTGCTAATTTGTATGTACAGATCAAAACATTAACATCTGTACTATCAGTACACATAATGAAAATGAAAATATGTATGTTCAGTAGAATCTTGCTTTTCCAACCTTCACTTATCCAATGTTCTGTATTACCCAACGCAGTTAGCCTTTTAGCCGTCAATGTTTTTGTAGTCAATGTTTTCAATACATTGCGATGTTTTGGTGCAAAATTCGTAAATACAGTAATTACTACCGTGTTTCCCTGAAAATAAGACAGTGTCTTATATTAATTTTTGCTCCCAAAGATGCGCTAGGTCTTATTTTCAGGGGATGTCTTATTTTTCCATGAAGAAGAATTCACTTTTATTGTTGAACAAAAAAATGGACATTTATTATATACTGTACAGTAGATATCATCACAAAGCATCATAACCAGACAAACTGTGAATCCTATCAAGAATTTCTTGTTACTACCATTATTTTCATGTACAGCAATCTATGGTACGTACATTTACCAATCCTGCCTGCTCTGTTGTTCTGTTTGGCGGGCATAATTCCAAACAAAAACTTTGCTAGGTCTTACTTTTGGGGGAGGCCTTATATTTAGCAATTCAGCAAAATCTCTACTAGGTCTTATTTTCTGGGGATGTCTTATTTTTGGGGAAACAGGGTATATATCATTACCGTATATTGAACTGCTTTTTCTGTTGATTTGTTGTATAACGTGATGTTTTGGTGCTTAACTTGTAAAATCATAATGTAATTTGGTGTTTAATAGGCTTTTCCTTAATCCCTCCTTATTATCCAACATTTTCACTTATCCAATGTTCTGCCAGCCTGTTTATATTGGATAAGTGAGGCTCTACTGTATGTATGTATGTATGTATGTATGTATGTGGCTGGGGAGTCCCACTTTCACAGAGAAGCTCCCACTTCCACAAATAGCTACAGCCCCACTATGCTGATAGCCCTCCTTTCAATGGCAATGCAGATTATAGAGAGCACCGTGAACGTGTCCAAGAGCCTTGCCCATGTCCTCCATAAACACCATACTGCTCACCACCCGAGGGAAGACTTTCATTCTGGGGCAACTCCATCCTAGATTTTCTGTGTTTCCTCCACCACAGACATCCCAGTGTTTCTGACTCTCTACACTGGTGTGGAATTTGCATGACCCCGCCCACTGCCTCTCCCTTAACCCTTTCCTATTCTTTTCTATGGCACACTGCAAACAGAGGAATTGATCAGCAACTGAACATACCAGAGAGAGAGATTTGGGGAGAATTCACTATTTTTTTTCGTGTCAGAAGCTACCGGAGTTGCTTCTGGAGTGAGAGAATTGGCCATCTGCAAGGACGTTGCCCAGGGGACGCCCGGATGTTTTGATGTTTTTACGATCCTTGTGGGAGGTTTCTCCCATGTCCCCGCATGGAGCTGGAGCCGATAGAGGGAGGGATTCGAATCTGGCAGCCTTCAGGTCAGCAACCCAACCTTCAAGTCACAAGGCTTTTATCCTCTAGGCCACCAGAGGCTCCATGAGAATTCATCATCATTTATAGGAGTTGTAGGTACTGGGATGTATAGTTCGCCCGCAATCTAAGAACACTTTGAACCCCCCACCACCACCACCACCAACGATGGACCTGGAACTCACTTGGCACAAAGAACCCCCATGACCAAGAAAAAAACTGGAGATCTTTGAAGGGATTTATAGGAGTTGTAGCTCACTTATATCCAGAGCGCACTATGAACCCAAACAATGATGGATCTGGACCAAATTTGGCATGCGTATCTCATATGCCCACATTTGAATACTGGTGGGTTTTTAGGGGAATTGGCCTGGACATTTTGGAATTTTTGGTACTAGGATTTATAGTTCACCTGCAATCAATGAGCGCTCTAAACACCAACGATGGAATTGGACCAAACTTGGCACACAGAGCCCCCATGACCAGGAAAATTCACCTTGATTTGGAGGAGTTATAGTTCACCTACATCCAAAGAGGACTGTGAACTCAAACACCAATGGATCTGGACCAAATCTGGCATATATACCAATCATGGTCTTTGGAAAAAACAGGAAACTGTTCACTTGGACCCTGAATGGCACATACCTCAAACAAATTAATAGCTACAAATATCTAGGCATTACACATTATTCATAGTATACAAAGAGCAACGAGAACTGCAGGTCCCATTTATAAGCTGTACCATCATAGATGCCCAGGCACAATTAGACCCACCCTGGAAGTCTTTAAGACAAAAATAATTCCAACACTTATATTTGGGGCTGAAATTTGGGGGCACATCAATTTGGCCAAGATTGAAGCTGTCTAAGTTAAGCAACTTCGCATCCTCCTGGGCCTTTCCAGAACAACACTGATGGCTGCAGTAAGGGCAGAGCTAGGAATGCTCCCAGTAGAATCATAGAATCATAGAATAGTAGAGTTGGAAGAGACCACATGGGCCATCCAGTCCAACCCCCTGCTAAGAAGCAGGAAATCGCATTCAAAGCACTCCCGACAGATGGCCATCCAGCCTCTGCTTAAAAGCCTCCAAAGAAGGAGCCTCCAAAGAAGGAGCCTCCAGTAAATGCTCAAATTTTAAAGAGAAAATTCAATTACTGGTCAAAGGCAAATCAAACAAATTCCCGTAGACTTCCTCGCCTATGTCTAGAGGATCAAGACCAATGTGCCCACAACTCATCTTGGTAGTGGCTCTAAACAATGAGATAGCTAACATTGGCCTTCCTTTACCATTTCTGAATGATCTAGGACTTAGGGCAAAAGAAGTGCTCATGCAACGCACCTGTGATATCTATTCTCAACTGGACCTAGCAAGTATAGGTAGGTCTTCTGCCACAAAGTTTTTAGCTTCCCACAAAATGATTATTCATTTAGAACACTATCTGACCATTCCAGTTCTGTTAACCTTAAAAAGAATATATACCAGGGCCAGGTTTGAACAACTCAGTATTATGATACAAACTCGTCGCTACTGTAACATCCCAAGAAGTGAGAGATTTCGTGTTTGGGGAGAACAAATCGTCGAAGATATCGAACATTTTTTGATTGATTGCCCAGCATATATTGAACTTCAATACAGATATTTATACCCATTACTATCTAATTTTAGGTCTCCCAACAGAAATGATCTTCTGACAGTCCTCTTGCAAGGACAAGAAAGATCCACCATAATCAGAGTAAGCCTTTTTATCCTGAAAGCTATCAAGAAAAGAGCACATTTCCTGAAAGAAGAATAGGGAAAATAAGATTTTGTCTGCAAACAGAAGGTCAGCTGCTGTCCTCCCATCCTTTCTACCATGTTTTTGTGTTGTACTTTGAAATGGTCATATGACTGGTCAAATAAATACATCATCATCATCATCATCATCACCACATACCCAAAATGTCCAGATTTGAATACTGGAGGGATTTGGGGGGAACTGACCTTTTTTTTCTGGGAGTTGTAGTTCACCTACAACCAGAGAAACTGTGACTTCCACCGATGATGGACCTGGACCAAACTTGGCACACAGAACTCCCATGACTAACTCAACCTACCGGAGGGGTTTGAGGGGACTGACTCACCATAGTGGGAGTTGCAGCTTAGCCTTCAGCCAGAGAGCACACTGAACCCCACCCATGATGTATCCAGAGCAAATGTGCCCAATATAACAAGTACTGATGGAGTTTCTCATGGTTAACCTGGCATGATGCCAGATGTAGTTCTCAACCTTGTGCATTTTGTACAATTTTTTAAAAATGGCTTTTTCAAATAACCCGGGCAGCACTGAGTACCTAAGCTAGTAAATAATAAATCACATTTGAGCAAATATTAATTTTCACCCATTAGTATGTAAACATTTTAAGTTTAAGTTTGCTTTTCAGTAAAAAAAAATCTTCTCTTTGAAACCAGCAGGTAACAAATATGAAAGTAGAACGAGGAAATACAAATGTTCATATAAGGTGTGACAGCATTTTTAGATTGTATTATTAATTTTTTTTAAAAAGTATACATTACTGAAGACTAACTTCTTATGTGTTGCTGTTATGTTATTGTGGTTCTATATTTTTCTAGTTCAGAGAAATATTATGTTGTTATTGGTTAACTGCCTCGTCACATGGTTCAAGGGAGAAAGTACAACATATTCAAAATATTTGTACATAGCAAAATTCATAGTACAAAATTGAAACATAATACCAATAGAATGCAAATCTAATATTCACATTTTTAGATTGATTGGGTTGGGATACTGGCATAGATAGGTGTTAAGTTTTCACGCATCACCTCTTACCAACCTGCCTGATCATTAAGATGTTCTGGAGATACCCTTCTCTTATTGCCGCCACAAATATGGTTGGCGGCAACAAGAGAGAGGGCCTTCTCAGTAGCCGCCTTGGCCCTTTGGAACACCCTCCCCATTGAGCTTAAATCTGTCCCTTCCTTCCCTATTCTCTTTCAAGAACCAGCTGAAGACCTACCTGTTCAAGCAAGCTTTTGACAAATGAATTCTATTGCTAATGACAGCAAGGTTGACTTACACTGAGCTTAGTGAAATATACTATTTAATTGATGAGTCTCCACAATAATTGTAATTGGCTTTAAATGTTCTAATGCTTAATATTATACCTTATTTCTGGACGTTATTAAGCTTTGTGTGATTTTTGTCTTTTATTTTATGTTAACATGCTCTGCTTCAGGACTTGCTTATCTCTGTGATTTGCCTCCTCCCCTATGAATTCATGCAGGCCTTAAGATCTTCCAGGGAGGCTTTTCTCTTGCTTCCACCTTAGTCTCAAACATGGTTTGTGGGGATGAGGGAGAGGGCCTTCTCGGTGGTAGCCCCTCAGCTCTGGAACTCTCTCCCCAGACTGGCACCTTCGTTGTCCACCACATAAAAATGTGGATGTTTTGGTGCACATTCAAGTAAATAATCCTGCCAATTAATCAGTTTGTTTACAATTTCTTATTTCACTTTATCAGAGTTCCTTTTTAGATTTCCAGTGTCTTGAGGAGACCGTTCCTCCTGTCCCTATCCCTGATTGTCCCTATACTTCCCACGAACCCCACTCAGAGTCGTACACAAGTCATCCTCCGCATATGCTGTACTTATGGCCAGGTTTTTAAGTAATTGCTGTGTTTTATGCTGTTTTATATTTATATTGTTTATATTATTTTAATTCATGGATTGTGTTTTAACCTATGTTACTGTTGGGCTCGTCCCCATGTGAGCTGCCCCGAGACCCTTCAGGGAGATGGAGGCGGGATATAAGAATAAAGTTGTTGTTGTTGTTGTTGTTATTGATTTGTATTGTATCGATGTGAGCCACTTTGGATCTTATTATGGAGAAAAGAGGGATATAAATAAAGACACCATCATCATCATCATAATTATTTATTATTATTATTATTATTATTATTATTATTATTATTATTATTATTATATTTTGTCTGACATTGTCTGACATTCTGACATTGCATTTAACTGCTATGGGGTCTCTTTTGACCAGTCATTCCAGTCTTCTCAGAGTGACCAATGAAAAATTGCCAGTAAGATTCCAGTTCATTGGAGTAAACATTTAAAAAACCCATTTAAAAAACATTTAAAAATCCCAGAGGACCTGCTTGTCCTAAGAGGCCATGGATTATATGGGAGCAGATGGTCTTGCAGGTAACCCAAACTATTGAAAGTTTTAACGGTTGGAGACTATACTTTTTACTAAACTAATGGTCAGCCAGTGGAGTGATGTTAGTATAGGTGTAATATGCTCACTCCTGGATGTTTCCATAACTAATCTGGCTGCCAAGTTAAGAACTAATCAGAGTATCAGCTGCAGTTGAGAGTAAGCCCTCCAAATCACCACTGCATCTACCTGGGCTGACCTTTTGAGAAATGGATCCAGGAGCCCTTGTCACAAGCTGTGAACACAGTATTTCAGGGGTGAATCCCCTTTCAGAACTTGACACACCTCCAACGTTAGGTTAGGTTGCTTAATGGCAAGCACCTTTGACTTCAGTTTGTTTCCCCTCCTCTAGGAATTCATTGTGAAGGCATGCAATCTTTAGTTGAGGTTGTTTTTGAAGGCATGGAGAAATACGTTTGGGTGTCATTAGTGTACTGATAACACCCTGCCCCATGCCTATAAATGATATCTCCTAACGGTTTATGTAGATTAAACATTTAAGCATAGGGAACAAAATAGCCTCTTGTGCGATGCTATGTAACATCTCCAAAAAATACTAACAATGTAAAATCACCTTATTAAACATGCATTTGTGCTCATGAACAAAAATATCCACATAGTAGCACAACATAGGATTTATAAAAATCCAGTTTATTAAAATTGTTTTCATCTTTTCATTTCAATACCTGAAAAGTTTGCTCATATAGTTTGCCCTTTGCTCAGTCATCAATAATGTAATATCCTTTCTTCTCCTACTTTTACCTTTCCTACTAGGACCCCTTTACCCCTTTCCCACCTTTTCCTCTTCTAGTATCCCCTTTCTTAACTTTCCCCTCTTATGTGTTGTCGAAGGCTTTCATGGCCAGGATCACAGGGTTGTTGTGTGTCTTTCGGGCTGTGTGGCCATGTTCCAGAAGCATTCTCTCCTGACGTTTCGCCCACATCTATGGCAGGCATCCTCAGAGGTTGTGAGGTACCTCACAACCTCTGAGGATGCCTGCCATAGATGTGGGCGAAACGTCAGGAGAGAATGCTTCTGGAACATGGCCACACAGCCCGAAAGACACACAACAACCCTGTTTCCCCTCTTATTTTACGTAAACTTTCTTTTTTGAACACTCTAATAAAATTATATAAAAAATAATATAACAAATGACAATTAAGGTGCAAGGTGCAAATACATACTGTTTATCTTAACTTCTCACAGAATATGGATTGAAAACCACAGTTCTGACAAGTTTTGCAGATTTAATGTCCAAACTGCAAAATCCAGACATGTGAAACCTACCATTTTACTTCCATATAATTTGTCCCTTACACTCAGGTTCTCTGAGGGATGTTTACTCCAACCAGTCGGGGCTCAACTGGCAATTGTCATCCAGACTGACCACTCCTAGATTGGAATGATCTGTCAGGAGAGATTTGACAATTAAATGAACTCTTAAATGTTAAAACACAATTAAAGATAGTCTTAATTGTATCTTAATTCTTTTCGCAGGCCTACTGTGATAATTTTAACCTACGAATTTGAATGTACATTTCATTGCAACAAATAATTTTCATAATTATAATTATAATTTAATCTTATGCTAGTCTTCAATATATACATTTCAATAGTCTTGCTTTTATGTATATATTTTAATTGTGCCCCACCTGAAGTTATGAAGAAAGACAAGTAAGAAAAATTACTCATCATTATCAGAACTATAGCGGTGAATGGAAGGATGTAAAAGCATTGTACCTGAACTTATTTATGAATGTAGATGAAAGGGAGGATGAATTGAAAAATTCTGCCAAAAAATATTTCTCACCTAATTCACTGTCACCAACTTTCCTATCCTGACAAAATTTGATAGTGTTGGTACCTTTCCATTCCTAATAATGTCTATCTGGATTTAGACGATTATAGGCTGTGTTTCTTACGGTCTTGTACACCTATGGACGAGGCTATGTCTCTTAGAGCAGGGGCTTCCATAAATATGTGGCTAAGGGGCCGCCCCTAAATCGTCCGTTTTCTCTTAAAAAGTTTTTTTTCGAGTCGGTGCCACTAGACATAAAGGAAATGAAAGTACGTTCGCCATAATTCAAGCATCCCACCTCCCACCCCCCAAATCAATCGACTAGAAGACTAGCCCGGTTCCTTGTTATTGATGCTTCCACGGCCGACGTTTCTCTGGAACCGTCGGTATAAACGGCTAAAAATCGAGGCGGGAACGGTTTAGGGGTTGGGGTAAGGAGAAACAACGGGAGATATCCTCGATGAGGAAAAGTCTTACTTTACACGCAGATGCCTCCCGCCCAGTCAGCCCTAGGCCAGCGGCGAGGATGTATATGTTACCTTCATCAGCCTCCTACTGGCCGCCATCTTGAATCTGCTGCCACTGTCCCACGCTGCTTAGCGGCTGCGAACGAGGCGCTTCCTGAAGCTGAAAAAGGAAGTGGGGGGGGGGGGGAGGGGGGGGAGAGAGAAGGTATTTACCTCAGCCGGTCGTTATCTTCCCTTTTCAGGACTGCAGTAGAGTCTCGCTTATCCAACCTTCGCTCAGCCAACGTTCTGTATTATGCAACTCCTGCCAGGATCCACAGTTGTTTGTAGTCTATTTTCTGTCAATGTTTTTGTAGTTACTGTTTTCAATACATTGGGATGTTTTTGTGCTAAATTCGTAAATACAGTAATTACTACATAACGTTACCATGTATTGAACTGCTTTTTCTGTCGATTTGTTACAAAACATGATATTTTGGTGCTTAATTTGTAAAACCATAACGTAATTTGACATTTAATAGACTTTTCCTTAATCCCTCCTTCTTATCCAAGATATTCGCTTATCCAACACTGTGATGGCTCGTTTCTGTTGGATAAGTGAGACTCTATTGTACAATAAGTAGTGGTATCCCTCACTCACCTCACTGGGCCCAGGAAAAAGTTTTTTACTCAGTATTCCTCCTTTCTATGGCTAGGCCACAGAGCCTGTTTGCGTAACTCGCCAAGCTGATTTGAGTAGCAAGGAGGCAGGCTTAGCCATCCCTTGCAGTCCCATCCTGTTGCTAAAGGGAGAAGACGGCTTGGCTTAGCCGTTGCTAGCACCATTGCTAAGGGGAGGAGCCGTCTGCTTTGACAGTCACTAAGAGGAGACTGATTGGCTGTGCTAAGGGGAATGGTTTTATCTGTCTGAGATATGACTGGTTTGTGATAGTAGGTATGCGAATACCTTAAAACACATGTCACTTCGAATACTACGTTGTGTCCAAATTTTGTAGCAATCAAAGTTTGGGAGATAATGAGGTTCTCAAAATAGACATTACATTTTTATACAGAATGAAGAAAGGGGCAGGAAGACATCATTCCACTATGTCTCCTGTGTCCATATAACAATATAATATATAATAATCATATTATACTATAAAATAATAATAATACACTATTATAATGGTGTATTTATATTACATGTAATATTGCAGACAGTGGAGTGGTTGGAGTGGAAGTGCAAAATATTCTTCCATTGTCATGGTCCAACCACCATCTGATCAGTTTAAGACTAACTGTGATTTTTAACCTCCACAGGGGTGGTGGATCGAGGCTAATGGATCTGGATGGTTTCCTGAGTCTCTTGGGGATCTTCCTATCATGGAGGCTGACAATCCTGTTGATTTCCTGGTAGATCACTATAATAGGCAACTAAGGCACCTGTCTGTCAGATTTTGTGGGATTTGTTCCAGCTCGTTTGTCCTAATGACATGGATGGGATCCTTGGTGCTGTGAGGCCCACCACCTGCCCACTGTACCCTTGCCCTTCCTGGCTAGTCAAACTGGCCAGTGGTGGACTAGGTAGTTGATTGGTTTGCGACCATCATAAATGCCTTGCTGTTCTAAGGGAAATTTCCATCTGCCCTAAAACAGGCCATAGTGAGGCCCATATTGAAGAAGGCCTCCCTTGATTCTTCTATTTTAAACAACTTCAGACCAATCTCGAACCTGCCTTTCTTGGGCAAGGTCCTGGAGCGGGTGGTTGCCTCTCAGCTGCAGGGTTTCCTGGATGACACCGATTTTCTGGACCCATCGCAGTCCGGCTGCAGGCCTGGGTTCAGCACCGAGACGGCTTGGGTGGCCTTGGTGGATGACCTCCGCAGGGAGCTGGGCAGGGGGAGTGTGACCCTGCTGGTTCTCCTGGACATCTCAGCGGCTTTCGAGACCATCGACCATGGTCTCCTTCTGGGACGGCTCTCTGGGATGGGCCTTGGGGGTTCTGCTCTGCAGTGGCTCCAGTCCTTCCTGGAGGGCCGTTCCCAGTTGGTGAAGCTGGGGGACACCTGTGGGGTTCCATTCTGTCCCCATGCTTTTCAACGTCTACATGAAACCGCTGGGTGAGGTCATCCGGGGATTTGGAGTTGGGTGCCATCTCTACGCAGATGACACCCAACTCTACTACTCCTTTCCACCAAACTCCAAGGAAGCCCCTCGGGTACCGGACCAGTGCCTGGCGGCTGTGATGGGCTGGGTGAGGGCGAATAAGCTGAAGCTTAATCCCGACAAGACAGAGGTCCTCGAGGCCAGTCGCATGTCTGACCGGGGTATTGGGTGGCCACCTGTGCTTGACGGGGTCGCACTCCCCCCGAAGGCGCAGGTCCATTGCAGTCTGGGGGTCCTCCTGGTCTCGGGGCTGACTCTTGAGGCTCAGGTGTCGGCCGTGGCCGGGAGGGCCTTTGCACAACTAAAGCCTGTGCGCCAGCTGCGACCGTACCTCGTGAAGTCTGACTTGGCCATGGTGGTCCACGCCTGAGTCACCTCTAGGCTGGACGATTGCAATGCGCTCTACCTGGGGCTGCCCTTGAAGATGGCCCGGAAATTACAAATAGTCCAACAACCGGCAGCCAGACTAAACGGAGCAACCTACAGGGAGAGGTCTACTCCCTTGTTTAGGGAGCTCCACTGGCTGCCGTTCACCTTCCGGTCCCAATTCAAGGTGCAGGTACTCACCTACAAAGCCCTGCACGGTTCGGGACCCCCCTACCTTCGTGACCGCCTCTCCCCCTATGAACCTGCACGATCACAGGTTCGGTTGGTGGGGACGAGGCTCTGGAACTCCCTCCCTAGGGATATTAGGCTGGCCCCAACTCTGTCTGCCTTTATTAAACAACTTAAGACATGGTTCCTTCAGTGCACTTTCAATTAAACAAGACACTACAGACCCCTTGACAACCATGCTGCTATTCTCTGGTCCCATCTCATCCTACTCCTAATGTCATCTTAGGAAACCTTGGAACATTCAGCCAGGAACTTTAGGGAATAATATAGTTATTACACATTTTGCTTTGACCCCCTTTTTATTCCTTTTGTCCCTTTCATGGTGAAATTTATATTGTTTTAAAACTTTTTATCTTGTTTTATGCATTTATGTATAACTGTTCTTGAATTCATTTTTGATTTTATACTGCTTTTTATTTTATCTTTTTGTTTTATATTTTAACTTGTCTACACTCTGTCTTTTCTGGGCTTAGCCACCCAGAGTCCCTTCGGGGAGATGGTGGCAGGATACAAAAATAAAGTATTATTATTATTACTAATAATATTACAATATAGTGTTATAGTACAATATAGTTTATATATAAAAAAATGTAATTCTCGTTTTAGTATGGAGTAAGCAACAAAACCACTGAACCAAATCCCACCAAATTTGGCCACAAAAGACATAGTAATCCAAAATATATCTTTCAATAAAAACCCCTAGAAAATAGTCCAAATTACAGAGGATGAGGAAGAGCCTTTCTCCCTCTAACTGCCCGTCCGAAAGGTTGGCTCTACTGCCTTTAGCCCCCCCCCCCCGGCTGCCTTTAGGCCCCACCCCCTTCGTGTCCTACCAACTCCCTCAGCCAAGATGGCGCCAGGGCACAGGCAGAGTGCACTTAGGCCTCATCTACACTGCCTATAAAATACAGATTGTTTGATTTGAACTGGATTGATTATATGGCAGTGTAGACTCAAGGTCCTTCCACACACCTATATTACCCATTTATAATCTTATATTATCTATTTTCAACTGGATTACCTTGAGTCCACACTGCCATATAACCCAGTTCAGTGTGTATCATATCATCCCGTTCTAAGCAGATAATATAAGATTATAAATATAATATGAAATAATTACTGTAGTAAAATAATACAGAACAATATAATCTCTAAAAATAGGACAGTAAATAAAGAGCAACACTCTGAAAACAGGGAAATTCCAGACAGGAAACAACCAGAGCCAGCTAACACCTCTGAACAAAGGCAGGAAGCCGCTAGGCTTTTAAGCTGCAAGGCCATTAAATGTTAATCAAGGTGGCTAATTGTAGCATTCATACTTACTGCACCGAGACTATTAATTGCTATTCAACCTGGCCAACCAAGGACTCCCCTAGATGAAAAAACCCCCAGACTCTGAAGCCATGAGGCTACTCTGTCCCATTCAATCTAGCCAACGAAGGATGCCCCTATATAGAAAATGGCCAGGCTTGCAAGCAGCGAGGCTATTCAGTGCAGTTCAAGCTGGCCAATGGCATGAATAATAGAATCATAGAGCTGGAAGACACCACATGTGACATCCATTTTTAGATATGTGGAGACCAGTGTATAGCAATCAAAGCATAGTCATCACAGAGAGAGGTTTTGATCCAATGGCATGAATAATAGAATCATAGAGCTGGACATCCATTTTTATTTATATAGATTGAGTGTTGCTTGTGCCAGGAGCAGTAGAAAATATGTATGAAGAATGGAAGTAAAGGGAGAACATGATGTTAATGGCTGCCTCAGCTCTAACATTCCCTCATTTCCCATGACAGCAGTAGTTTTGGAGAACCAAGAATTCAAATGTTTGCTCCCTGCTCATCTTAGTTCAGCCAAATAAAGCTTTTGAATCTTTCACTCTCTACAACAGGGGTCCTCAAACTTTTAAAGTGGAGGGCCGATTCATGGTCCCTCAAATTGTTGAGGGGCTGAATGATCATTTGAAAAAAAAATGAACAAATTCCTATGCTCACTGCACATGTCTTATTTATTTGTTTATTTATTATTTCCAACATTTATATCCCACCCTTCTCACATGAAGGGACTCAGGGTGGCGTACACAATTGGCAACAATTCGATGCCTGCATGTAATTAAAATAATTAAAAATAATATAAAAATATAAAACATATGGTTAAAAATCTGTTCATCCAAAATCCTCATGCTGTAGCTGTAAATTAGTCTGGGTCGTCTTTATCACTTAATCTTTGAAAGCCTGGGCACATAGCCATGTTTTCAGGGCAAAACAAACAAACAAAAAACCCAGCAAAATTATTTATTTATTTATTTATTTGCTACATTTATACCCCACCCTCTCTCACCCCAAAGGGGACTCAGAGCAGCTTACAAGTTGTATGTACATACAATATATTATATTATTAGCATAGCACAATATTAGCATTATATATTACTATATTGAACTATACCATTATACCGTAATATTATTAGTAATATTACATTTAATATATAATATATAATTAATATTATATTATACAATATTATTATATTGTATTATTATTATTAGCTGCCCTGAGTCCCCTATTGGGTGAGAAGGGTGGGGTAGTAATACTGTAATAAATAAATAAATAAATAAAATATTGTATTACATTATAATATTATTATCAATATTATATGTATACACAATATATTATATGATTACCACATCATTCATTTACAATATTTCATTTACAATATTAGTAAATGAAAGAACAATACAATATTTAAAAATAAAAATAATTTTAACCAACATACTGTAAACTTATCAGGATTTCAGTGGGAAGTGTGGGCCTGCTTCTGGCCAATGAGATAATCAAGTAGGATTGTTGTTGTTGTGCCTTCAAGTCATTTCAGACTTTGGGCGAGCCTAAGTCTAAAACTGAGGGTGGGGGCCAGGTCAATGGCCTTGGAGGGCCGCATCCGGCCCCCAGGCCTTAGTTTGGGGACCCCTGCTCTACAATATAGAGCAACACACATCTACTGAGGCAGTTGGTGTATCCTAACATATTTTCTCTGGAGCTCTGGGGATACAGAATGTTCACGGTAATCTTGTAGACAAAGAAGCTCAGCACCTTTTGATTTCCAGAAGGACATTTATGTTAGTCTATTCAAGTGCATAGCAACAAATGAGTTATCTGTAACACCCCAGACATTTGTGAGGAACTCTTATTTGATTTCCTGTAAAAAAAATATATTGCATCAGAAGCGAATTGAGACAAGTTGCTTCTGGTGTGAGAGAATCAGCCATCTACAAAGATGTTGCTCAGAGGACACCCAGATGTATTATCATCCTGCTGGGAGGCTTCTCTCATGTCCCTGCATGGAAAGCTGGGGTTGACAGGCAGGAGCTCACCCCATCTTGCAAATTCAAACCACTGACCTTCAGGTCAGCTGCTCAGCCAGCATAAAGGTTTAACCCATTGTGCCACCGCGGCCACTCCTGTAAATTCATACAAAGCATCTATTTTTCATGATATCTATCTTCTTTTGAAAACATAATCTCAAAGCTTGCTGAAAAATTAAACTCTGTTAGGAAAAATGTTTAAAAACCATTTGAATAAGGAACAATTACTTTTTATTCAATCAAGTCTCTGTGGAAGCATGATGGTCTTACTTCCTTAGGTTTTAAATTTGGCAAAAACACAATAATATAAGTGACCAATACAGAACAGTGAAATGCCAACAATAAGGTGCCTTTTAATAATTCTGCTATCAAGCAAGAAGAAACTTTATGTTGGCCACATCAACTAAAACTTGTTGCTGGTCAGAAGGCAGGTTTTGTTTTTTAAAAACACATTTTCACTTCTTGACTTCTCCCAAATCGTCAATGTTCTCATCATCAACCTACAACACATAAACTGTATTTATCAGCATTACAAAAATATTTAGTAGAAGCATGCTAGCTCTGGTTTGGTGAGGTTTTTTTCTCTGGGATCAAATCAGGCCTTGCATGTGAAATAACATGATTGGGCATAAAATACCTCAACTTTTAAAACATAACACACACATTTTCTGCTAAAGTAAGTTATGGAGAAATAACAGCAATGGGGGTAAAATATGGAGTTGTACCTAAGGAGTTGAAGCTTTTCAGTTAATGATGAAAACAGCCATGAAGGTTATTATTTATAATGGGATTCATAATACAGTAAACCTCCACTCATCCAACGTTCTGTATTATCCAACGCAGTCTGCCTCCCGCCCGGAGCCACAGCTATTTCTCCAGGCAGCAACGTGCAGCAGGCCAACACGCCCAACAACAACACAAGTGCAGCCACGCTCCCAAACAAGTGGCAGGCTTGTTGTAAAACACGATGATTTGGTGCTTAATTTGTAAAATCATAACATAATTTGACATTTAATAGGCTTTTCCTTAATCCCTCCTTGTTATCCAACATTTTTGCTTATCCAACCTTCTGCCGGCCTGTGTAAGTTGGATAAGAGAGACTCTACTGTAATAACAAAATGTGTATATATAGTTCATGCACAGTAAATAACTAGAAAGATTTCACCCCACTTTATAATCTTATATCATACTAATTCAACCAATGAGTTGATGGGAAATAGAATGTTGCTGAATATTGAATAATCTCTTAACAAAAGCCTTGACAAGCTATCCCTCATTAGAAGAAAAATCCAAACCTGTGGTCAGTCTAGTCACTAACCTTGTCTCACTATCTTCCATCTTCTTGAAATGCAGAGAGAGATGGTATGAATGTTGAATGTATGTGAATTAATGGATTATGAGTGAACGTTAGAGTAAATGTGATGTTTCCGCTTTGTCTGTGTAACCAATATAGCTATTTATAAAACCTGTACTGGGTCTGTATCTACTGCTTTCTCTGAAAGTGTCTGATGCACTCTGCCCCACTAAAAACAGATTAAAGAACATTTTTAAGATTCAAAAAGTTTTCATGATAATACAACAGGAATTTAAATACACATAATTTTGTTCTTCCTCTCTCTGTGTCTCTCTCACTCTTCCTCTCTCTGACATAAGCAAACAAACACACAAAGTGCAAGACAGAAGATAATTCACCTCAGGCCATTTTTCCAGGATTACATCAATGATGTCATCTGTAAAGTCCCCTTGAATGATTATTTCATCTTCTCCCGTGACTGAGGCACCACAAGAGAACTTCTGAGCAAAGAATCTTTGTGCTTCCTTAAGGTCTATTTCTATTTAAGGAAGAAAAACAATGTAAAACCAATAATAAAAAAGTCCAGAGATCTCAGCAGGTGCCAAATCCTCCTTCACTCACCAAAAGTTGCGAGACCACACACTCTTGTAACATATTTCTTTTTTGCTCTAGGAATTTTTGCTATTGTAACTTTTTGAGGAACAGATTTTTTCTTCTGTTTTATCTGACCTCTTCCACCTGGAGGAATAGGGAAAACAGAAAACATCAGTTGCTACTTTGCCAGTCTACACAGAAGCAGGAGTTTCTGATTTTTGGGGTTTCAGCCCCTCCATCAGTGCTGCTTTAACCAAAAATAGCAAACAGTAACTAGTTTTCATATATTCAGTTTAGTAACTTTTTTTTACTAAATCTAACCCAGATATCATTATTTAGACCTTGCCTCTCTTTTGCTTTTTCTTTTCTTCCTCTTCACCAGTTGTTCCTTGACCTTCTCCAACTCCAGATGCTTGTTTAGGAGATGTTTCTAAATTAGAATATAGAAGTTAGTAATAATATTTAAGCTTCACCATGAAAAGAATTGAATGCAGACTCCTTTTGGGATTGATGGGGCATGAGCAGAACTAATTTTTGGTTGTTTCACATATCAGTTTTCAAGTGATACTGTTTAATGTTAGCATATTGGGAACATATAGTTATTGTTCTCATTTAGAAAAATGCAATGGAAGGAAAGATGCACTATTCCATTGCACTTAGTATGATGTTGTCATCATACTAAGTGCAATGGAATGTACTTGCAAGTTAAATGGGTTTACTGTTGCAACTTAAGAGATACAGATTGCAGCTTCATTCATACATTGTTATCAGAATAGGATTTGCTGCAGCTTTTGATAAACTGAATCTTTGGTTTCCTACATAAGGAGAGGCTTGTTCCTTCATTAGTGAAAACTCATCTCTTCCAACAGACCTACCCAGACAGCTTTTATGACTTGCATTTTATGTTTAATCCATGTTTTGTATATCTCAATATCTAACTTGTAGAAATGTGTTTTAATATGTTTATTTTAAAGAATGCTCTTAACTGAATGTGCATTTTACAATGCTGTAACCTTGAGCCATGAGAAGAGGTGGGAAAGAAGTAAAATTTATTATTTATTATTATATTCATTAGAATTCTTGAAAAGTGATATACAATTTCTTGTAACTTCTTTGAAAAGATTATCCCTACAGATGCATTTATTTATTTACCATATTTATATCCCTGCCAGCTAACTTGTAGAGTTTGTCATCAGGTGTGGGTTCCAGGCCTCCTGTGAGGACTCTGCATGTTTCGTTCAGTGCTATGTCCACCTGCTTCGCATGGGCAGACTTGTGCCAGACAGGCCTGGCAGGCGCACTCAGCCGGTGAGAAAGACAAGGCCAGGGCTGAGGTTCTGACGACTTGTGGGTCTGCTCCCCATGCGCTGCCAGTCAGTTTCCGCAGGATGTTGTTGCGTCTGGTGCCTGGTGTTCACGCAGTGTTTCCCCAATGTGCGACGGGAAGTCGCTGCTAACGGCGAGAGGTCTACCATCGTGAAAGCCACCCCCTGCATGACTCTCGGCCCGGGCCCTCCCTCCCTCCCAGCAGACTCAAGTCCAGGAAGGGCTTCATGAGGACCACCCCCAGCAGCAGCATGGGTGCCCCTCTGGGCAGCCAGGCCAGGCAACCCCAACTGGGCCTCCCTCCCTCCAGGGCAAACCAGGAATGGGCCACTCAGAGGTCCCTGAAGAGACTCAGGAGCGGAGTGGGCAGATCCAAAGGGAACCTGGCCAGGGGCACCGCCTGGAGGAATCCTCCACCTTGTGGACAACTCCGCATCTGTAGGTTTGCCCACCCTGCCCGCCTCATGCACGGAGGAGGAGGAGGAGTGGTTGAAAGATACCGACAATGCGGCCGGTCGTGTGGCCCGCTTTTGGTCTTAAACTATTTAGCTGTTGTGATTCCTTTATCTCATCACTTTTAAAATTAGTTATCATGAAATGCTTTTGGAAACAAAACAAACAAATAAATTTATATCCTTTTCTCAACCCCTGGGGGCACTCAAGGTGGCTTACAAATGGCACTACATAGTGTCTACAGCATAAAACAAGATCTCACTACTACGCCGGGACCTCCCGGCCACAACTGATACAATGAGAGAACTTGAGACTCCGTGGCCACTTGCTGGGCCCACTCTCAACCAGTTCATCCCACTGGACGCAGAGGCTCTCGATAGGCTCATAGCTGCAGCTAGACTGACCACTTGCTCCCTCGACCCGTGTCCCTCCTGGTTGGTAAAATCCTGCTTGGAGGGATTACGTGAACCTCTGTTGAAGATAATAAACAGCTCCCTTGAGCAAGGAGTCTTTCCAGAGGGTTTAAAAGAGGCGGTAGTCTCTCCTCTGCTGAAAAAAACAGATTTAGATCGTTCGGTTCCCTCCAGCTACTGCCCAGTTTCGAATCTTTCATTTCTGAGCAAGGTGATTGAGAGGGCAATAGCGGTGCAGCTGCAGCAGTTCCTAAACGACACAGCCGGACTGGATCCTTTCCAGTCTGGCTTCCGTGCGGGGCATGGGACAGAGACTGTATTGGTTTCCATCATGGATCATCTCCGATGCCAGCTTGACCAGGGCGGGTCGGTGTTGCTTGTGTTATTGGATCTCACAGCAGCATTTGATACAGTCGATCACAATCTTCTGACCCACCGCCTTGCCGTGGCTGGAGTTAGGGGGACAGCTTTAAATTGGCTGGCCTCCTTTCTTCACAACCGTGGCCAGCGAGTGGAGAGGGGAGGCCTGGTCTCTGTAGGTCCCCTCTACATTGTGGGGTTCCTCAGGGGGCCATTCTCTCCCCTCTGTTGTTTAACATCTATATGCGACCACTTGCTCAGCTGGTCCGAGATTTCGGGCTCAAGTCTTATCAAAATGCTGACGACACTCAGCTTGTGTTAAAGATGGAGGGCCGACCGGAGTCTGTACCCAACTGTTTTCATCGGTGCCTCGAGGCCATTATTGGATGGTTGCGTTCCAGTAGGTTGAGGGTGAATCCAGCAAAGACGGAGATCCTATGGCTGGGCCGACCGGGCAGTGGGGAGATCCGGTTGCCAACCCTGGATGGCGAAGTGCTACGCCCGTCTTCACTAGTAAAGAGTCTGGGAGTCCTCTTGGACGCTTCATTGACGATGGAGGCCCAGGTCTCCGCCGTTACTAAAACTGCCTTTTTTCATCTTCGGCAGGCTAGACGGCTGGGCCCCTCTCTGTCTAGGGACAACCTGGCTACGGTGATCCAGGCTACGGTCATCTCGAGACTGGATTACTGTAACGCCCTTTACATTGGCCTTCCTGTGTCGGTGATCCGGAAGCTCAAATTGGTGCAAAATGCAGCCGCCCGGCTCCTTGCGGGAGTCCCGATGAGATGCCACATAACACCAATCTTACGGCAGCTGCACTGGTTACCAACTGAGCACCGGATCACTTTCAAAGTGATGGTGCTTACCTTCAAGGCCTTACATGGTCTAGGGCCGATGTACCTGAGGGACCGCCTCACTCCCAACAAACCCCAGAGATCCCTCCGTTCTGAGGACCAAGTCCTGCTGGAAGTCCCCAGTTTTAAGACCTTGCGTCTAACAACGACTAGACGCAGAGCCTTTTCAGCAGTGGCACCGTCTCTCTGGAACACCTTGCCACCTGAAGTCCGTGCTCTGCGGGACTTGTCGGCCTTACGCAGGGCATGCAAGACTCGTCTGTTTCGACAGGCTTTTGAGTTCTGTTGTTGATGTTTTAAAAGGTGCTTTTAGGATGTTTTAAAGATGTTTTTTAAATTGTTGATTTTAGCCGGTTTGTAAGCCGCTCTGAGCCCTAGGGGAGTGGCAGCATATAAGTTTGAAAAATAAATAAATAAATAAATAAATAAATAAAAGATGAGAATGTTATATTACGTAAGATTAAAATAAGCATACATAAAGCATATTTAAGTACAATCCAATGTTAAGACACAGCATCCAAAAAAATAAGGTCTAAGGACAATCCCGAGTCAATTACACGATTTCAAGTAAACTTATTGTACAACTAATTCTCAAAGACTTGCTCCCAAAATGTCCTTGGCTTGCATAGGAGCACATTTATGATGACATAAGCTTTTTAAAATCTTAGTCAACCTGGACAGGAATTGACTTAATCAAGTTATCTTCCTACTTTTCTTAACTAAAGAAAAGCTTGTGGGATTAAAAACTATAAAGCAAACCAGAATGCTAAAAAATAAAGTTATTTAAAAGTCATAATTAAAGCAAATCCAGATAGGGAGTGAAAGGGGTCATGAAGAGTGGAAAGAAGCAGAATAATTACTAATGTGGCAATCAAGGGACAGTACTGTATTTCTAGAAAAGTTACATATAATCTGCTCAAATAAACACTGCCTTATATGCCACATTTTTATTTTCATAGCAAAAATCCCATTCTATTACTGCTATACATTGATTTTGTATCTTGTGTTATCATTGGAGTCCTATGTTCTCTCACAAACTGTTATGAATTCAGTTAAGCTGTTTCCTAAGTGAATGTACTGTGATCAAAGATCCACATTAAAAACAATACAGAACTCTTCTTACCTACAATAAGTTTTGCAAACTCATTTGGAAACTTCTTTTCTAACCATTGCCTGCATTTTGATACATTAAGCATGTATTCGCAATACTGAAGAAGAAACACAAAAGAAATTTAGCAGCTGAGGGGGCTCCGCATATTTATAGATTCTCACAGCCTAACAAAAACATTTGCAACAGTAATCTTATAAATGAACAATTATGCAAAAACAGGCATCTCTGCAAAATTATGTCATTCATTTCTTATCTTCCAGTTGTAAATACCACTACAATTTTTAACAAACAGGCACTACTTATGCAAAATAAAAAAACAGAGTTTATAAAAGTTGAAAACTTTCAAAATAGTTGACTGAGGATTAGGCATATTCAAAGGCCATGGAATATTGACTGATGTAAAATGAAGGGCATGTAGCACAGCAGGAAATAGCTGGAGCCCTGCACAGGAAACATGCAGCACTGCAGTTTTTATTGTAGACATGCTTTGACTTTCCATCTTCATCTGAAGACAAAATTAGAGGCACTGAAGGGACCATAATCCAGAAAATAGAAAACTTTTGCATATATAGTTTTGCCTCTGCATATATCATATTAGACTTTATATAGACAACTAGCTGTGCCCGGCCACGTGTTGCTGTGGTGTTGTCTGGTGGTGTTGGTGAGAACTTGTTGAGGTAGTGGTGGTATTGAATGTCTGTTGTATGGTTGTCTTTGTGTTTAGTATGCATTTGGTTGTTTGTGCACTGTGAAAGTGGTGAGGGTAGAGGGGGTCTATGTCCCTGTGTAGAATTGTATAGTATTTATACATTAAGTCCATGTGTTGTGAATGCTTGGATTGTGTCCTCCTGCATCGTAGAAAGAGTTGGGCTGAATGGCCCTTAGGGGTCTCTCCAAACTCTTGGATTCTATGCTTCTATTATTATCATCATCATCATCATCATCATCATCTTCATTATTATGTAGAGGCTGGATGGCCATCTGTCAGGAGTGGTTGGGTTGTGTCCTCCTGCATGATATAAGGAAGTTGAACTGGGTGATCCTTAGGGGTGCCTCCTAACCTTAGGATTGTATGATAATCTTCTTCTTCTTCTTCTTCTTCTTCTTCTTATTATTATTATTATTATTATTATTATTATTATTGAGAGGGTGGCTGGCCATCTGTTGGGAGTGCTTAGATTGTATCGTCCAATGGCAGAGTTGGGTTGGACTGGATGGCCTTTAGGGGTCTCTTCTAACTGTCTGATTCTGATTCGATTTGTATTATTACTGTGCAGATCTTGGATGGCCATCTGTCAGGAGTGCTTGGTTTATGTCGTCCTGCATGGTAGAAGGAAGTTGAACTGGGTAATCCTTAGGGGTGCCTCCTAACCTTACGATTGTATGATCTTATTATTATTATTATTATTATTATTATTATTATTATTATTATTATTATTGAGAGGGTGGCTGGCCATCTGTTGGGAGTGCTTAGATTGTATCGTCCAATGGCAGAGTTGGGTTGGACTGGATGGCCTTTAGGGGTCTCTTCTAACTGTCTGATTCTATGATTCGATTTGTATTATTACTGTGCAGATCTTGGATGGCCATCTGTCAGGAGTGGTTGGATTGTGTCCTGCATGATATAAGGAAGTTGAACTGGGTGATCCTTAGGGGTGCCTCCTAACCTTAGGATTGTATGATGATATTATTATTATTATTATTATTATTATTATTATTATTATTATTATTATTATTGAGAGGGTGGCTGGCCATCTGTTGGGAGTGCTTAGATTGTATCGTCCAATGGCAGAGTTGGGTTGGACTGGATGGCCTTTAGGGGTCTCTTCTAACTGTCTGATTCTATGATTCGATTTGTATTATTACTGTGCAGATCTTGGATGGCCATCTGTCAGGAGTGGTTGGATTGTGTCCTGCATGATATAAGGAAGTTGAACTGGGTGATCCTTAGGGGTGCCTCCTAACCTTAGGAACGTATGATCTTATTATTATTATTATTATTATTATTATTATTATTATTATTATTATTATTATTATTATTGAGAGGGTGGCTGGCCATCTGTTGGGCTGAGTAGGTTGCTAGGAGACCAAGTGGGCGGAGCTTAGCCTTCTAACTGGCAGCAATTGGATAAAAACAATTATTCCTCTCCCTCTAATTAGGACTTTATTTTTCTTTTCTTTTCTTTTATGAACGTAGAGGCATGGATGAGGGGCTGTGTTGCCAAGTTTAGTGTTTCTGGGATGTGTTGTTTTGTCCTAGGCCGAATTTTATTTATCCTTTTATATATATAGATGTAAGCTCTTTGTATGAACCAAAAGTACTACTTGTCAGGGCCTGTGCCCCTCCCTTCTTGGGGACTAGTGCCTTTCTCCAGAATGTTCCGAGGAGAGAAGAAAGCTCAGAGTA
Source organism: Anolis carolinensis (assembly GCF_035594765.1). Lineage (NCBI taxonomy): Eukaryota > Metazoa > Chordata > Lepidosauria > Squamata > Anolidae > Anolis > Anolis carolinensis. Next base: position 741,960 of record NC_085848.1, read on the forward strand.
AACAAGTGAGGTCACAGAAACCACTTGTGCCAAAAGAGGTGTGGAAGGTGAGGAAGACCATCGGCAATTAGTCAAATTTTAGATAAGCCAGGATATATATTCTTTGTTAACTGTGACACACTTTGCAGCAGCCATTTGCATAGTACAGACCTTTCTGGGTGTGTACAGCTGTTTTGCCTTAGCATAGCTGTGATAACAATACATACTTTGCTTTTTGTACTCTCACGAGACTGGGTTTTCTGCCTGCCTACCTCTTGGGCTGGAACCTTTGAAGGTAAATTGTCTTAAAGCACTGCAGCATAAGCAAGAAAGGTATAACCTTCCAGATGGTGCTAGATGCTAATTCCCAACAATCCTCAACATTGGGTCTTGCTGGCTATGACTAAGGAGAAATGTATTTTAAAAATATCTGGAGGGCTGTATTTTGACTCCTGCTAAATGCCAAACAAGAAAAGGAGAGACTCGGGTTAACATCTCTGTGTAATTTAGCTGACTCATCACTCTAGAGTATGGATCTACTTTAAATCCAGTTTCTACCTCCTGTAGAATTCTAGGGTTTATAGTTTGGTGAGGCTCAGGACCTTCCCTCCCTAAACTACAAGCCCCAGAATTATTCAGGAAGCAGAAACCAGATTTAAAGTTGATCCATGCTCTAATGTGATGAGATCCTAGGATGCAGCTTTGCCTCAACCAGTATCATTTAGTTTAGCTTATCTTGCAGATTTGTTATGGAAATAAATAAAAAAGGGAGGGGCTATACTGTCAACCTTGCATTCTTTGAAAGAAAGGTAGAACATGAATATAAACATGAAATAACCCAAATCTTTACAAATTTGGGCAAACCCAAAAGATGCTACATATTTATTCTGATTTCTGCATTGCTTTTATATTGTACTGTTTATAATATGTCAGTCCCATCACCGGGATAAAGGCAGGGTATAACTGAAATTAATAATAATAATAATTTTTCCTGAAGGACACAACCAGAACACTGTTCTGCCTTGCATTGGCAAAAATCTGCTTAGTTGTAGCCAAAAAACTGGAGTGTAAAGTAATAAATCTTAGAGGGATAAAGTCACCATAAGTCAAAGGTGACATGAAAGCAAATACTGTATTTACTCTAATGCTAATCTTTTTTTAGTTAAAATTACACTCCCAAAATTATGTTCTATATTAAAGTAACATGGTAACTTTAGGGCTGAGTCAAAGCCAATGGGGAAGCTGCTTCAGGAACTCCTCTTTGAGGGACCTCATCTGTAATTTAACAGCTGGGGCTCAATGCTATCCAATGCTTCGATTTGTAGTTTGATGAGGCATAAGGAACATCTCAAGTTCAGTTCCTGGCATATCCAGATAAGTCTGTGAAAAACATCCATGATGACATACAGAAGAGCCATTTCTATTCCTCAGACCTGAGATGGCAAAATAAACTTCAATATTTTAGATTTGAGGACATATAATAGAATCCTATAATCCCAGAGTTGGAAGAGACCTGGTGGGCCACCCAGTCCAACCCCATTTTGCCAAGAAGCAGGGAAATCGCACTCAAAGCCCCCCCGACAGATGGCCATCCAGGCCCTGCTGAAAAGCCTCCAAAGAAGGAGCCTCTCTCCACCACACTCCCTCCGCTCTCTCTCAAAGTGAGGAAGTTCTTCCTCATTTTCAGGTGGAATCTCTTTATAGGGATTCTTGTTCTCCAGACCCTTGATCCTTAGAGTCCACATCTCCCTTCAGTGGCGGTGCCCAGACTTGGGCACAGCGTGATTCCAAGTATAGTCTGATCAGGGCAGAATAGAAGAGAGGGAGAGCATGACTTCCATCCCTGGATGTAGGCACTAGGCTCCTCTTGCTGCAGGCCAACATCCCATTGGCTTTTGGAGCTGCCAAAGGACATTGTTACCTCTTCCCCTTCCTCCCCACAAGGACCCCAAGGTCTTTTCCACACGTCCTGCTGACGAGCCAGAGGTCTTCCCCAATCCGTCTCTTTGCATTCCATTATTTCTGCCTAAGAGGAGTCTCTCTCTTGCATCTGTCCCTCTTGAACTTCGTGGTGTTAGTTGTGGCCCATCATCTCTCTCATCTTCTTCCATTCCATTTTCTTGGATAATATTTTCTTATTATTCAGTAATATTTTTTCTTGCTAAGGAGAAAAAAAAATAGCAAAATTGTCTCTCATAATCTTCATTTTCTCAAATTATCCAGATAGTCCTGAAGATCATCCCAATTCGTTCTTTTCATTATCTTGCCTGTATTTTTCTTCAACAAAAAAGTCAATTCATCCATATCCTTTATTTCTCTTATCTTCTCCACCCACTCTTCAATTGATGGGACTGATTCCTGTTTCCATTCTCTAGCAAAAACAATTCTAGCGGAAGTCGTAATATAAGTAAAAAGTTTATCTTCTTGTTCCGTCAATTGTAAGTCTAAATCTGTAAATCCTAATAGATAATACTCTGGTTTTCTTATAAATGTTCTTTTTAAAATCTTTTGTGATTCTTCATGAATCTTCATCCAAAACTTTGTTGCTTCTTTCCAAGTCCACCACATGTGATAGAAGGAGCCAACTTGTTCTTTACATTTCCAGTACTTATCACTGTTTTATACATTTTGGCTAATTGTTTCGGTGTAGTTTACCATCTGTGGAACATTTTTATCCAATTCTCTTTCAAATCCATTGCATATGTATATTTTAATTTTTTTTGTTCCACATTTGTTCCCATTCTTTCATTTGAACTGGTCTTTTTAAATTTTGGGCCCATTTTATCATACAATTTTTAACCTGTACCATTTCAGTCCGCCAGGTAAGTAATATATTATAAATATTTGATATTACTTTCTTTTCTAATTTTGAAATCCTATCCCGTCACCTCTTCCCAACTAAAACCTAATTTCACCTTTTCCACTTCTTGTGCATGTCACTTTTGAGTTTTAGCCCGGTTAGATGTTCCTCGGACTTTTTCTGGCTTTTTTGCACTTGCCTTATTTTTACTCTTTGTTGGCACTGTTTGCAATTGGGCCTTGAGTATTTCACTCTTGACAAACTCCCATCCACCCATAACTCCCTTGTCTTTTAGTACTGGCCTCCACGGAATGCCGCTCTGTCTTTCCTTCCTTTTTTGGAAGTCAGCTCTCCTGAAGTCCAGAATGTGAGTTTGACTTGTCTTAGTTTTGGCCTTCCTTTGTATCGCAAACTGCAGGAGCACATGGTCATTTGCCCCTAAGGATCCGACCACTTCACCTGCATTGATCTGGTCCTCCGCATTTGTTAGGATGAGATCCCCTTGTTGCCTCTTCTACCTTCTGGACCATAAAATTGTCTGCAAGGCAAATGAGGAATTTGTTGGACTTTCTACTCTTGACCGAGTTTGTTTTCCAGCAGATATCCAGGGATAGTTGAAATTGCCCATGACTACTATATCTCTTCTTTGTGCCTGTTGGGTCAATTGTTGACAGAAGGCTTCATCGAGTTCTTCATTCTGGATCAAAGATTTGTAGTAAACACCCATGACGAGATCTCTTTGAGTCTCGGTTTCCTTGATTTTTACCCAGATGCTCTGAAGCTCTGATTACAGTCTTGCATCTCTTCTGCAACGTAACTGTTTTGGACATATAAAGCTACATCCCCTCCTCTCCCCTTTGTTCTGCTTCTGTGAAAGAGGTTATAGCCCTCAATGGCTACATTCCAGTGATGGGAGTCATTCCTCCAGGTTTCAGTGATGCCTATGACATTGTACGTGTGGTGCTGTGCTAAAAGTTTGAGTTCATCTTGTTTATTTCCCATGTTCTGTGCATTAATGTAAAGACATGTAAGCCCCTAAGACAGGGGTCCTCAAACTTTTTTAGTGGAGGGCCAATTCATGGTCCCTCAGATTGTTGAGGGGCCAAATTATCATTTGAAAAAAAAACCGAAAAAATTCTTTGGTCACTGCACATGTCTTATTTGTAGTGCAAAAAAAAATAAAAAAACCCCAGGAACAATTACTTATTTATTTATTTACTACATTTATACCCCACCCTCTCTCACCCCGAAGGGGACTCAGAGCAGCTTACAAGTTGTATGTACATACAATATATTATATTATTAGCATAGCACAATATTAGCATTGTATATTACAATATTCTACTATACCATTATACTGTAATATTATTAGTAATATTACATTTAATATATAATATATAATTAATATTATTATATTATATAATATTATATTGTATTATTATTATTAGCCGCCCTGAGTCCCCTATTGGGTGAGACGGGTGGAGTAGAAATACTGTAATAAATAAATAAATAAATAAATATTATATTGTATTACATTATAATACCATTATCAATATTATATGTATACACAATATATTATATTATTACCATATCATTCATTTACAATATTTCATTTAGAATATTGGTAAATGAAAGAAAAATACAATATTTAAAAATAAAAATAATTTTAACCAACATACTGTAAACTTATCAGGATTTCAGTGGGAAGTGTGGGCCTGCTTCTGGCCAATCAAGTAGGATTATTGTTGTTGTGCCTTCAAGTCATTTCAGACTTTGGGCAAGCCTAAGTCTAAAACTGAGGGCGGGGGCCAGGTCAATGGCCTTGGAGGGCCGCATCCGGCCCCCGGGCCTTAGTTTGGGGACCCCTGCCCTAAGACCTTTCCCTGAACTATTTAATTGGGTTTATTGTGCTCTCGCTACTTGGTCCTTGTTGTGTTTGTGCAACCCTCCATTTAGACTTATGAAAGTTCCCTCTGGTTGTGGGTAAAATGCTGTTCACAAGGATATTGCCCCTCTGTGGGCCTAATTTAAAGTGCGCCTGATTAGGTTTGCAAGTCTGTGAGAAAAAAGGTGTTTTCCTACTTGTGTGATATGTAACCCATCCCTTGCCAGTAGGCCATCCTCCTCAAAAAGCAGGCCATGGTCGAGGAAGCCAAAGCATTCCTCCTGACACCATTTTCTGAGCCAGTTCCGACCTACTTTTCTGGCCCTTGTAGGGTTACGTCTTACAACGGGGAGGAGGGATGAAAAGGTCACATGCACATTACACAGCTTGAGTTTTGTCCCAAGAGATCAGTGATCATTAAAAACACTGTAGAGTCTCACTTATCCATCCCTTGCTTATCCACTGTTCTGGATTATCCAACACAGTCTGCTTTTTAGTAGTCAATGTTTTTTGTAGTCAATGTTTTCAATAAATTGCAATGTTTTGGTGCTAAATTCATATATATATAGTATTTACTGCAAAACATTACCACTTTTATTGTGGATTTGTTGTAAAACATGATGTTTTGGTGCTTAATTTGTAAAATCATAACGTAATTTTATGTGTAATTTTATCTTTAATCCCTCCTTATTATCCAACATTTTTGCTTATCCAGCGTTCTGCCAGCCCATTTATGTTGGATAAGCGAGACTCTACTGTAATACAATCACTACACTTGGGGAGTACAATCCACACTACTACTTTCCAATCAAATTAAAGGTAACTTACCTCTGTTGGCAATGAGCAGACTGGGGAAAGAGAACAGATAATATTTTTTAAGATAAGGAATATGAAATTATTTCTGCAAGTCTTATGTGTAAAATTCTATATTTTAAAATGAAAATGTACAGTACCGTGTATTGATTGCTATTATGCCTGGAGTTTCATCAGCCACCAAATGGTCAAAAGATATTTAGCTGCTTGTCTCCTTCTATTTAGTATAAATTTATGCAATGCTTGTGATATGAAATAGATAAACAAATCAGCTACCCAGGCTAATTTTTTTTGCAATAAATAAATATAGATTAACGAGTATTGACTATAGGAATTGCCCAGATTATGCTTGTGGATTATGATTACCTGTGATTGTTTGGTTTTAAATGTCTCTGTTTTCATTATATTTTATGGTTCTATTTTAAATGTCGTTAATTTTGTATTGTTTTTAAGGCATCAAATAGTTGCCTATATGTAAAGCTCCCTTGAATCTCCCTTTGGAGTTGAGAAAGGTGGTATAGAAATATTACGAATAATAAAATAATAATAATAATAGGACTCTAGCAGCATCTTTGTGACTACTTTAGCATACATTTTCATGGACTTCCTCAGATAGTAATAAGAAGAATCTTTCAGCATGGCAATATTGTTAACAGCACATGCTGGGAATAAGTTTCCCAGGATTTAGTATTGCCTACCTATAAAGTGGGAAATACAACTGCACATTTATTCTTATACAACTTGGATTTCTCTAAATGTTGTTGGCCTTTGTTTTCCCATTGATTCCTTACAGTCAATGGTGAGGCATGATGCAATCAAAGTTCACTAACATATTGAGAGGCACAATTGTTCACTTATGTTTAATAGCCTCATGTACATAATCTGTTGCAAGCCCCACGATCACATGTTTTCCCCATCTATTTCCACACAGCTGAAAGGAGTGATTCAGAAGTCTTCCTTTCCATTTTACTCATATGCTAAAAAGGTAACAGTTTCCCCTGACGTTAAGTCCAGTCGTGACCGACTCTGGGGGGCTGGTGCTCATCTCCATATGCTAGCTTGCTATAAAAATTAAAGCTTGTAAAAATGAACATGGCCAGTGTGATGGAAGATTGTATGGAATACAGTTTTCTTTTGTTGTTTTAAGTAATTAATAATCTGCTCTGTCCCATTCATGTTTATAAGAATGCTCACATATTATTGCCCTAGATATCAATAGGTAAAGGTTTCCCCTGACGTTAAGTCCAGTCATGTCTGACTCTGGGGGTTGGAGCTCATCTCCATGTCTAAGCCCAAGAGCCGGTGTTGTCCATAGACACCTTCAAGGTCATGGGGCCACTGGCATGACTGCATGGAGTGCCATTACCTTCCTGCTGGAGCGGGACCTATTGATCTACTCACATTTATATGTTTTCGAACTGCTAGGTTGGCAGGAGCTGGAGCTAACAGCGGGTGCTCAAGCCGCTCCTGGGATTTGAACCTGGGACGTTTTGGTCTGCAAATTCAGCAGCTCAGCACTTTAACACACCGGGGTTCAATAACAAATACAAATTCACAAGGAACCATCTGAAAAGAAAATAGGTCCTTTGGCATCTCTTTGGTCTAGTGTTGTTCACAACAATAATATTGTGCCCCTTAAATACTTGCCTCCACAGTAGAGGACTCTGAGAGGATAGTCTGCATCTGGCTTGGTGTTGCACCTTTGGTCTCCTTTAGACCTGACAATCACCGACTCAGCTGCCTCCATGGCTCTCTCACCTCACAATTCTAGGAAGGACAAGTATTGACCTTTAGTACAAAATTTCAATGGCAAAAATGGCTGGTAAGTAATCTGTATCTCTAAAAGTAATAATAATAATAATAATAATAATAATAATAATAATAATAATAATAAACCTTTATTTATACCCCGCCACCATCTCCCCGTGGGGACTCGGGGTGGCTCACAATGTCACAAAAGTAACAGCGCAAATACATTAACAATATACACAGTTTAAAACACAAGAAGATGATAAAACAGAAGTTAAAACAAAGGTTTATACAACAGTAATAATATCAAACAACCTCCAATGCAAATCCGTCAACTTCAAAGGTGGGAGGGGGACTATAGCAGCAATATAAGATAAAATCATTAGATTAAAATACCCTGATGAAAGGAACCTAATAGCATTCAGAATAGAATTATAATGAGGCTGGTCATCCAATGGCTGCCTCTCCAAAGGCCAGCCCAAACATCCAGGGTTTCAATTGTTTCTTAAAGGACGGTAGGGAGGGTGCCAACCTAAAACATGCATTTTATATTATAGGAGCACAGGACAGCTTACAGGCTACATAAAACAGTTTAAACTATCACCTGTGTATATTTTTTGTGGCAAAGATAAGACAAGGAAGGGTGGAAGAAGGGTAAAGCAAGAGATCAGAGAAACTTTCCAATTCAATCTTTAGTTAAAGATTAGTAGCAGGTGATAGAAGAGACCTTTTCCTTGGGCTCAGGCGTTGATGGGTCAACTGCCAGCCAAGATAAAAAAAAAAAGTCCTGAGCTCCGCATTACTAGGACAAAATACTGGGTGGTGCCATGGACTGGGGTTACCAAGGCCCAACAGATCTGCAGGTACCAATTCTTCTACAAAAGAGGGGAAGGCTGCCCAAGACTGAGTAAGAATCAGCCATGGCGCGGATGAAGCCTCTTACGCGGGAGCCTCGGGGATGCGGTTGTTTCTCCTCCGAGGTGGAATGAACAATACTGCGAATCACCGCCCGGCAACAGACAGGCAACAGCCGGAAATCCCACGAAGGTGGTAGACCTCGCGAGAATTCTCGCTGGATTTTGCCTCCGCTGGACCCTGTTCCTTCCAATGGGTAGGGGAGGGACGTTAATCACGCAGCCGCAGTATCGTGCAAATTTAGCATCTGTCAGCTTGTAGGCGGAGTCCATCGGGTGCTCGGCAAAAAATAAAAAAGAGCTTCAGGTCTCATAAAGACGAACAGGTTTGTAGTTTAAAATTTTATAGACAAGCTGCACAGTTCTTAGTGTATACTCGAGAGTAGAACTCTTTCAGTTTAGGGCCTCATACTTCCAGATACCTAGTGGTTATAGGATTAGTGCAAGGAGGTAAAATATGCTAATCCTGAAAGTGGACTGGTCCCTGAAGTCACGAATAGTCGGAAACGACTGAGTAATTGAACAACAAACCCTGAAAGTTCTTCAAAACACATGCATGTTGGATAGTGAGTGTTCCAAACTGCTTTGCGCAGAATTCATTTTCTGAGCATCTATGAAAACCAGCTTTGACAACAGTCCCACCCACTTAGGCTCGGAGGATAACAAAGGCAAATCTGGCCAAGAAAACTTTGTACAGTACAGTCTCACTTATCCAACAGAAACGGGCCAGCAGAACTTTGGATAAGCAAAAAATGTTGAATAATGAGGGATTAAGGGAAAGTCTATTAAACATAAATTATGTTATGATTTTACAAAGTAAGCACCAAAACATCATGTTTTACAACAAATCCTTAGAAAAAGCAGCCCAAAACATGGTAATGTTATGTCATAATTACTGTATTTATGAATTCAACACCAAAACATCACAATGTATTAAAATATTGACTACAAAAATATTGGCTACTAACAAATTGACTACAAATAAAGATAGAGTTACATAAAATGAACTTACAGTAGCAACATTGTCAGAAATTTATTTATTTATTTATTTATTTATTAGACTTGTATACCACCACTCCCAGTTTGGCTTGGAGCAGTTTACAGAAATAGATTAAAACAATACAATTAGCTTTAAAATAACAATAAAAACAACAATAAAAACAACAATAAAAACAGACATAGCTCCGAGTTTTTCACTCATTGAAAGCTTTAAATCCATAAAAAGTTCAGTCCTTGCTGCCTAGAGAAACAGCTGTGGATCTGAGTGGGAGGCAAACTGTGCTGGCTAATCCAGAACATTGGATAAGTGAAGGTTGGATAAGTGAGACTCTACTGTAATAGAGTCACTTTAGAGTTATCATAAGACACAAATGATTTGAAGGCAATAATAGAGCAGGAATCCCATTTTAAAAAAAGGATCTTCTTGATTTCATAGATTTCTTCAGAACTAGGCTCAAAATATCACTTCTTGGAGATCTACTTAGTCTTCATACATTAAACCAGAACAATCACATTCTGATGCAATAGTATCTTATATCTCCAGGCCAAATCACAAAATCACAGGTGACACAGCACATTAAATCACTGAGCTGCTGAACTTGCTGATCAAAAGGTCAGCAGTTCAAATCTGGGATGAGCTGCTATTGTCAGCTTAGAAATGGAGATGAGCACCACCCCACAGAGTCAGACACAACTAGACTTCATTTCAGGGGAAAGCCTTTAAAAGTCTGCTGCAGAGATTTATAGGATTTTTACATAGAATCCAAGTGAGCCATACCCAAATCACATTTGCATCTTTAGCCATTAAAAATACAGACTGGGCCAACTACAGCTGCCATGCACCAAAACATGGATCTCAGTTGCAGATCCTCATAGATCTATATTATTTTTACATTGGATCTACCTGAATTATATAAAATCACTCTCATGCATTTCTAGCTGCAGACCGAATCCCTTTAAACACATCCCATACACAGATGTAGTATGTTGGCATAAAAACACTTGAATCCTCATGAATACAATCCATCAGGTTAACATGATACACTGAACTAAACTCAAATAATGTCTTATCTTCACCACAAGCCACATGCACAAATGAATCTCCTACATAACTATACCACAAAATGTACCTTACCTGGGAATTTTATGTTTTTTAAATGAGAACCACTTGAACTACATCCAAATTTTCTCATATACTATTAAGAATTTAATGTAAAATTATATATAAGGAAGCACATAGAGAAAAATTATTATTAGTAGTAGGAATGACAACAACAATAATGATAGTAATAGTAAAAATGATGTTTTATTTGTTACCCACCTCTCCAAATGGTTTGAGGAGGGATACATATAAACCTAAAAGACATACAATAAAATACATTAATAATAATAATAATAATAATAATAATAATAATAATAATTTTTTAAAAACTTTATTTATACCCCGCCACCATCTCCCCACAGGGACTCGGGGCAGCTCACATGGGGCAAGGCCCGACTAGCACAATTTACAAAAACAACAGCATAAATACATTAAACAATATACAAAAAAATAGTAAAACACAGTAAGACAATAAAACAAGAGTTAATACAGCGGTAATCAAATCAATCAACCACCAAGTACAATTCAGTCGACTTCATTGGAGGGACCTAATAAAATTCAGGATAGAGTTATAATGCCAACTGAGGTCAACCTAAACATCCAGGTCTTCAGTTGTTTCCTGAAGGAGGATAGAGAGGAAGCCAACCTGATCTCCCTGAGATCCCAGAGCCGGAATGGGGGCCATGGCCGAGAAGCCCCCCCCCCTCTCTCTCGTCCCCACCAGTCGTAACTATGAGGAAGATGGAAGTGAGAGGAGCCCCCCCCCCCCAAGAGGATCTTAGAGATTGAGTAGGCTCATAGGGGACAACATAGACAAAACCACATCATTATAAAAAATATTCACCACAAGGAATATACTCAACATATAACAGTAATGTAAATTCAAACCTCCTGATTCAGAGTTGACTGGGTTAGGAGAGGACATTTGGGAGCGATCATGTCCACAGCCCAGATTAGATTTTGATTCCACTTATTGACCAGGGATTCAACAGGACCCAGCCATACAACTTTCTATGATCTGGAATCTCAAGGGATTACCGTAATTGGCCTTTGAGGGCGGACTACTTTAAAAGATCCTCCACCTCTACATGGATCGATTGTAGCTGTGATACTAGCCTTGACCAGACTCAAATTTCAAATTTCAAATTTATTTGACGCTTAGACTATAGGTCTTTCACATGCAAGGCAAACAAACAAATACATAAAAGGGTTGTTGTATGTCTTTCGGGCTGTGTGGCCATGTTCCAGAAGAACATCTTCTGGAACATGGCCACACAGCCCGAAAGACATACAACAACCCTGTAATCCCGGCCATGAAAGCTTTCGACAACAAAAAGCCAGATTATTAAATACAATATAAAACACGCCATTAAAACCCTATATAAATCATTAAAACGCTACATATATCAGTTTCAAGATATGCCCTTCCTTATTCTAGAAGGCCTGGGCCCATTCTGTGCTACTTTCCTACATGTGTTGGCATACAAAGACATTTTAGGATATGTTGTTGAAGACTTTCCCGGCCGGAATCACTGGGATTTATGGATAAAGAAGTGTTTTGGGGTAAAATAATGAGGACACAAAACAAAATTATTACAAAGATTGATAAGAAGCTAACTGTGCCCAGCCACGTGTTGCTGTGGCAAACTGTGACGGTGTGGGAAATAAAGTATTGAATAAGTGGTGGTAGTTAGTGTATGTTATTTCCTAAAGCTTTTGAATATACAATATTTCTGGTTGTTCCTTGTTTCTGTCTGTTGGAGGGAAGCATTAATGCTGCCATTATCCAGAAAGATTAGCATGGAATGGCCTTGCAGCTTCAAAGCCTGGCTGCTTTCTCTCTGGGGGAATCCTTTGTTGGGAAGTGTTAGCTGGCCCTGATTGTTTCCTGTATGGAATTCCTTTTTTCAGAGTGTTGTTCTTTATTTTCTGTCCTGATTTTAGAGATTATATTGTTCTATTGTAATTTTTATATATTATAATTATAATCTTATGTTATTTGCTTAGAACTGGATTATATGAGGCCCCTTTTACACAATTATATAAAATCCACACTAAACTGGATTACATGGCAATGTGGACTTAAGATAACCCAGTTCAAAGCAGATACTATAAATTATCTGCCTTGGCATTCTGGGTTATATAGGTGTGTGGAAGGTCCTTGAGTCTACACTGCCGTATAATCCAGTTCAAATCAGATAATCTGTATTTTATAGGCAGTGTGGAAGAGGCCTAAGTGACCCTACCTGTCTCCCAGGCACCATTGTGGCTCAAGGGGTTGCTATGACAAGAAGGGGGTGGGACCCAAAGGGGATGGGGCCTAAAGGGGCAGGGCTTGTCCTTCTGACTGGCAGCCAAGGGGAGAATGGCTCTTCTTTGTCCTCTGTAATTTAGACTTTATTTTTCTAGTTTTTTTTATTGAAAGACATACATTGGGTGACTATGTCTTTTGTGGCCAAATCGGGTATGATTTGATTCAGTGGTTTTGTTGTTTAGTCCATAGGAAAAATGCACACTATTTGTATAGATTGCTGGAATGGTCAATGGAAGAAGAATCAGTAAGAGAATGAATGGTGAAATGCGCAGCAAATGTGGGGCACTCTATTAAAATGTAAGATTGGGAGACGGTGTGGAACACCAAGATTAAATTTACATATTCATATGACATAAAAGAAAATTGGTATAAAATGATGTACCAATGGTATATCACCCCAGGCAGGTTGGCAAAATTTTATAAAAATATGAGTGCAAAATGCTGGAATTGCGAAACAGACAGAGGTACTTTTTTTCCACATGTGGTGGAGTTGTAAGAAGACAAAGAATTTTTGGAAGGAGATACACGGAGCAATTCAGAAGATTTTAAAAATAAAAATACTACTAAAACCAGAATTCTTCCTGCTGGGCTTTATAGAGACAAAATTAGAGAAAAACAAAGATATCCTTCTCTGAGTTCTTTTCATTGAATCAGACTGGACCACTGCAATGTGTGGCTGGGTATAGCCAATCTAATCTAAATCTAATCTAATCTAAATCTAATCTAAATCTAACCTAGGTAATCTATATCTATATCTAATCTAATCTAATCTAAATCCATCTAATCTATCTTCTAAATCTATATCTATCTATATCTATCTATATCTATATCTATATCTATATATGTAATAAAAGTGAATGTTTGTATGCAAGTATGTATCAATGTTTTGATTGGCCTGGCGGAATATGTATCAGCGTTTTGATTGGCCTGGCGGAATATGTGCTCACGTTTTGATTGGCCTGGCGGAATATGGGTCAGCTTTCTGATTGGCCGGCCGGAATATGGCCCAGCTTTCTGATTGGCCTCCACTTTCACAGGCCACTGGGACTGCTGAGGGAAAAGCTACTACCAACTGGCTTCATTCGGCCTACTTATCTCCCCAGAACGACGCTAGCTTTGGGACAGTTAACAGCCTTTGGCCTACACTTTGGTAATCCAAAACACCACTGGGACCACCAGGAAGGCCGGAGCTGGACCAAACCTGACACACATAACCCCTACGACCCATGAACCCACTGACAATGGATCTGGACCACATAGACCCAACATGCCCAACTTTCATACTGATAATAAAAATAAAAAACTTTGGTTCTAAGAATTACAGTTCACTCACACATTCTCAGCATTCTGCATCCAACTAATGATGGAAAATAATTATGTTTTAATGCTTCCTTTTAAATGCTTCCTTTATGGAAACTTTTATTCCCCCCCCACACCTTACCCACGCAACACTGGGGCCCTTTCGCCCCTCTGCTGACATGTTTCCAGGCTGTCTTTCTCCTCCTAGGCCCCAAAGAGGACGCCATCTTGCCTCCTCAAGACTTGCAGGCTGGCTTTCTACTCCGAGGCCCCAAAGAGGACTCCATCTTGCCTCCTTAAGATTGCTCCAAAGAAGGCAGCTTCTTCTACTTTTATGTCTTATACTATTGCTTGACATTACTTTTATGTTTTATTTATATGGTGGATGTTAGCACGTGGCTTAATGACCTTGCAAGCTACTTTGGGTCCATTGCAGAAAGGCGGGGGAGAAATATCAGACATAAATAAATAAATAAATGTCTCAATCGTATGTATGGTTAGAATGACCTTCTGTCAGGAGAGCTTGGATGGTGTCTTCCTTTGCGGCAGAAGGGGCTGGACTGGATGACCTTCAGAGACCCCTTTCAAATCTTCCAATTGTATGTATGACTGGATGGTCATCTGCCAGGAGAGCTTGGATGGTGTCTTCCTTTGTGGCAGAAGGGGCTGGACTGGATGACCTTCAGAGACCCCTTTCCAATCTAGAACTCTATCTCCCAATCGTATTACAACTGGATGGTCATCTGTCAGGAGGGCTTGGATGGTGTCTTCCTTTGTGGCAGAAGGGGCTGGACTGGATGACCTTCAGAGACCCCTTTCCAATGTAGGACTCTGTCTGTCTCCCAATCGTATGTATGACTGGATGGCCATCTGTCAGGAGGGCTTGGATGGTGTCTTCCTTTGTGGCAGAACGGGCTGGACTGGATGACCTTCAGGGACCCCTTTCCAATCTAGGACTCTGTCTGTCTCCCAGTCGTATGTATGACTGGATGGCCATCTGTCAGGAGGGCTTGGATGGTGTCTTCCTTTGTGGCAGAACGGGCTGGACTGGATGACCTTCAGGGACCCCTTTCCAATCTAGGACTCTGTCTGTCTCCCAGTCGTATGTATGACTGGATGGCCATCTGTCAGGAGGGCTTGGATGGTGTCTTCCTTTGTGGCAGATGGGGCTGGACTGGATGACCTTCAGGGACCGCTTTCCAATCTAGGACTCTGTCTGTCTCCCAATCGTATGTATGACTGGATGGCCATCTGTCAGGAGGGCTTGGATGGTGTCTTCCTTTGTGGCAGATGGGGCTGGACTGGATGACCTTCAGGGACCCCTTTCCAATCTAGGACTCTGTCTGTCTCCCAATCGTATGTATGACTGGATGGCCATCTGTCAGGAGGGCTTGGATGGTGTCTTCCTTTGTGGCAGAAGGGGCTGGACTGGATGACCTTCAGAGACCCCTTTCCAATCTAGGACTCTGTCTGTCTCCCAATCGTATGTATGACTGGATGGCCATCTGTCAGGAGGGCTTGGATGATGTCTTCCTTTGTGGCAGATGGGGCTGGACTGGATGACCTTCAGGGACCCCTTTCCAATCTAGGACTCTGTCTGTCTCCCAATCGTATGTATGACTGGATGGCCATCTGTCAGGAGGGCTTGGATGGTGTCTTCCTTTGTGGCAGAACGGGCTGGACTGGATGACCTTCAGGGACCCCTTTCCAATCTAGGACTCTGTCTGTCTCCCAGTCGTATGTATGACTGGATGGCCATCTGTCAGGAGGGCTTGGATGGTGTCTTCCTTTGTGGCAGAACGGGCTGGACTGGATGACCTTCAGGGACCCCTTTCCAATCTAGGACTCTGTCTGTCTCCCAGTCGTATGTATGACTGGATGGCCATCTGTCAGGAGGGCTTGGATGGTGTCTTCCTTTGTGGCAGATGGGGCTGGACTGGATGACCTTCAGGGACCGCTTTCCAATCTAGGACTCTGTCTGTCTCCCAATCGTATGTATGACTGGATGGCCATCTGTCAGGAGAGCTTGGATGGTGTCTTCCTTTGTGGCAGATGGGGCTGGACTGGATGACCTTCAGAGACCCCTTTCCAATCTAGGACTCTGTCTGTCTCCCAATCGTATGTATGACTGGATGGCCATCTGTCAGGAGGGCTTGGATGATGTCTTCCTTTGTGGCAGATGGGGCTGGACTGGATGACCTTCAGGGACCCCTTTCCAATCTAGGACTCTGTCTGTCTCCCAATCGTATGTATGACTGGATGGCCATCTGTCAGGAGGGCTTGGATGATGTCTTCCTTTGTGGCAGATGGGGCTGGACTGGATGACCTTCAGAGACCCCTTTCCAATCTAGGACTCTGTCTGTCTCCCAATCGTATGTATGACTGGATGGCCATCTGTCAGGAGGGCTTGGATGGTGTCTTCCTTTGTGGCAGATGGGGCTGGACTGGATGACCTTCAGAGACCCCTTTCCAATCTAGGACTCTGTCTGTCTCCCAATCGTATGTATGACTGGATGGCCATCTGTCAGGAGGGCTTGGATGATGTCTTCCTTTGTGGCAGATGGGGCTGGACTGGATGACCTTCAGGGACCCCTTTCCAATCTAGGACTCTGTCTGTCTCCCAATCGTATGTATGACTGGATGGCCATCTGTCAGGAGGGCTTGGATGATGTCTTCCTTTGTGGCAGATGGGGCTGGACTGGATGACCTTCAGAGACCCCTTTCCAATCTAGGACTCTGTCTGTCTCCCAATCGTATGTATGACTGGATGGCCATCTGTCAGGAGGGCTTGGATGGTGTCTTCCTTTGTGGCAGATGGGGCTGGACTGGATGACCTTCAGAGACCCCTTTCCAATCTAGGACTCTGTCTGTCTCCCAATCGTATGTATGACTGGATGGCCATCTGTCAGGAGGGCTTGGATGATGTCTTCCTTTGTGGCAGATGGGGCTGGACTGGATGACCTTCAGAGACCCCTTTCCAATCTAGGACTCTGTCTGTCTCCCAATCGTATGTATGACTGGATGGCCATCTGTCAGGAGGGCTTGGATGATGTCTTCCTTTGTGGCAGATGGGGCTGGACTGGATGACCTTCAGAGACCCCTTTCCAATCTAGGACTCTGTCTGTCTCCCAATCGTATGTATGACTGGATGGCCATCTGTCAGGAGGGCTTGGATGATGTCTTCCTTTGTGGCAGATGGGGCTGGACTGGATGACCTTCAGGGACCCCTTTCCAATCTAGGACTCTGTCTGTCTCCCAATCGTATGTATGACTGGATGGCCATCTGTCAGGAGGGCTTGGATGATGTCTTCCTTTGTGGCAGATGGGGCTGGACTGGATGACCTTCAGAGACCCCTTTCCAATCTAGGACTCTGTCTGTCTCCCAATCGTATGTATGACTGGATGGCCATCTGTCAGGAGGGCTTGGATGGTGTCTTCCTTTGTGGCAGATGGGGCTGGACTGGATGACCTTCAGAGACCCCTTTCCAATCTAGGACTCTGTCTGTCTCCCAATCGTATGTATGACTGGATGGCCATCTGTCAGGAGGGCTTGGATGATGTCTTCCTTTGTGGCAGATGGGGCTGGACTGGATGACCTTCAGGGACCCCTTTCCAATCTAGGACTCTGTCTGTCTCCCAATCGTATGTATGACTGGATGGCCATCTGTCAGGAGGGCTTGGATGGTGTCTTCCTTTGTGGCAGATGGGGCTGGACTGGATGACCTTCAGGGACCCCTTTCCAATCTAGGACTCTGTCTGTCTCCCAATCGTATGTATGACTGGATGGCCATCTGTCAGGAGGGCTTGGATGGTGTCTTCCTTTGTGGCAGATGGGGCTGGACTGGATGACCTTCAGAGACCCCTTTCCAATCTAGGACTCTGTCTGTCTCCCAATCGTATGTATGACTGGATGGCCATCTGTCAGGAGGGCTTGGATGGTGTCTTCCTTTGTGGCAGATGGGGCTGGACTGGATGACCTTCAGGGACCCCTTTCCAATCTAGGACTCTGTCTGTCTCCCAATCGTATGTATGACTGGATGGCCATCTGTCTGGAGGGCTTGGATGATGTCTTCCTTTGTGGCAGATGGGGCTGGACTGGATGACCTTCAGGGACCCCTTTCCAATCTAGGACTCTGTCTGTCTCCCAATCGTATGTATGACTGGATGGCCATCTGTCAGGAGGGCTTGGATGGTGTCT
The DNA here is from genome assembly GCF_035594765.1 of Anolis carolinensis. Classification (NCBI taxonomy): domain Eukaryota; kingdom Metazoa; phylum Chordata; class Lepidosauria; order Squamata; family Anolidae; genus Anolis; species Anolis carolinensis. The sequence continues at coordinate 760,012 of NC_085848.1, forward strand.
TCCTTTGTGGCAGATGGGGCTGGACTGGATGACCTTCAGAGACCCCTTTCCAATCTAGGACTCTGTCTGTCTCCCAATCGTATGTATGACTGGATGGCCATCTGTCAGGAGGGCTTGGATGGTGTCTTCCTTTGTGGCAGATGGGGCTGGACTGGATGACCTTCAGAGACCCCTTTCCAATCTAGGACTCTGTCTGTCTCCCAATCGTATGTATGACTGGATGGCCATCTGTCAGGAGGGCTTGGATGGTGTCTTCCTTTGTGGCAGAAGGGGCTGGACTGGATGACCTTCAGAGACCCCTTTCCAATCTAGGACTCTGTCTGTCTCCCAATCGTATGTATGACTGGATGGCCATCTGTCAGGAGGGCTTGGATGGTGTCTTCCTTTGTGGCAGAACGGGCTGGACTGGATGACCTTCAGGGACCCCTTTCCAATCTAGGACTCTGTCTGTCTCCCAGTCGTATGTATGACTGGATGGCCATCTGTCAGGAGGGCTTGGATGGTGTCTTCCTTTGTGGCAGAACGGGCTGGACTGGATGACCTTCAGGGACCCCTTTCCAATCTAGGACTCTGTCTGTCTCCCAGTCGTATGTATGACTGGATGGCCATCTGTCAGGAGGGCTTGGATGGTGTCTTCCTTTGTGGCAGATGGGGCTGGACTGGATGACCTTCAGGGACCGCTTTCCAATCTAGGACTCTGTCTGTCTCCCAATCGTATGTATGACTGGATGGCCATCTGTCAGGAGGGCTTGGATGATGTCTTCCTTTGTGGCAGATGGGGCTGGACTGGATGACCTTCAGAGACCCCTTTCCAATCTAGGACTCTGTCTGTCTCCCAATCGTATGTATGACTGGATGGCCATCTGTCAGGAGGGCTTGGATGGTGTCTTCCTTTGTGGCAGATGGGGCTGGACTGGATGACCTTCAGAGACCCCTTTCCAATCTAGGACTCTGTCTGTCTCCCAATCGTATGTATGACTGGATGGCCATCTGTCAGGAGGGCTTGGATGGTGTCTTCCTTTGTGGCAGATGGGGCTGGACTGGATGACCTTCAGAGACCCCTTTCCAATCTAGGACTCTGTCTGTCTCCCAATCGTATGTATGACTGGATGGCCATCTGTCAGGAGGGCTTGGATGATGTCTTCCTTTGTGGCAGATGGGGCTGGACTGGATGACCTTCAGGGACCCCTTTCCAATCTAGGACTCTGTCTGTCTCCCAATCGTATGTATGACTGGATGGCCATCTGTCAGGAGGGCTTGGATGATGTCTTCCTTTGTGGCAGATGGGGCTGGACTGGATGACCTTCAGAGACCCCTTTCCAATCTAGGACTCTGTCTGTCTCCCAATCGTATGTATGACTGGATGGCCATCTGTCAGGAGGGCTTGGATGATGTCTTCCTTTGTGGCAGATGGGGCTGGACTGGATGACCTTCAGGGACCCCTTTCCAATCTAGGACTCTGTCTGTCTCCCAATCGTATGTATGACTGGATGGCCATCTGTCAGGAGGGCTTGGATGGTGTCTTCCTTTGTGGCAGATGGGGCTGGACTGGATGACCTTCAGGGACCCCTTTCCAATCTAGGACTCTGTCTGTCTCCCAATCGTATGTATGACTGGATGGCCATCTGTCAGGAGGGCTTGGATGGTGTCTTCCTTTGTGGCAGATGGGGCTGGACTGGATGACCTTCAGAGACCCCTTTCCAATCTAGGACTCTGTCTGTCTCCCAATCGTATGTATGACTGGATGGCCATCTGTCAGGAGGGCTTGGATGGTGTCTTCCTTTGTGGCAGATGGGGCTGGACTGGATGACCTTCAGGGACCCCTTTCCAATCTAGGACTCTGTCTGTCTCCCAATCGTATGTATGACTGGATGGCCATCTGTCAGGAGGGCTTGGATGGTGTCTTCCTTTGTGGCAGATGGGGCTGGACTGGATGACCTTCAGGGACCCCTTTCCAATCTAGGACTCTGTCTGTCTCCCAATCGTATGTATGACTGGATGGCCATCTGTCAGGAGGGCTTGGATGATGTCTTCCTTTGTGGCAGATGGGGCTGGACTGGATGACCTTCAGGGACCCCTTTCCAATCTAGGACTCTGTCTGTCTCCCAATCGTATGTATGACTGGATGGCCATCTGTCAGGAGGGCTTGGATGGTGTCTTCCTTTGTGGCAGATGGGGCTGGACTGGATGACCTTCAGGGACCCCTTTCCAATCTAGGACTCTGTCTGTCTCCCAATCGTATGTATGACTGGATGGCCATCTGTCAGGAGGGCTTGGATGGTGTCTTCCTTTGTGGCAGATGGGGCTGGACTGGATGACCTTCAGAGACCCCTTTCCAATCTAGGACTCTGTCTGTCTCCCAATCGTATGTATGACTGGATGGCCATCTGTCAGGAGGGCTTGGATGATGTCTTCCTTTGTGGCAGATGGGGCTGGACTGGATGACCTTCAGGGACCCCTTTCCAATCTAGGACTCTGTCTGTCTCCCAATCGTATGTATGACTGGATGGCCATCTGTCAGGAGGGCTTGGATGGTGTCTTCCTTTGTGGCAGATGGGGCTGGACTGGATGACCTTCAGAGACCCCTTTCCAATCTAGGACTCTGTCTGTCTCCCAATCGTATGTATGACTGGATGGCCATCTGTCAGGAGGGCTTGGATGATGTCTTCCTTTGTGGCAGATGGGGCTGGACTGGATGACCTTCAGGGACCCCTTTCCAATCGAGGACTCTGTCTGTCTCCCAATCGTATGTATGACTGGATGGCCATCTGTCAGGAGGGCTTGGATGGTGTCTTCCTTTGTGGCAGATGGGGCTGGACTGGATGACCTTCAGGGACCCCTTTCCAATCTAGGACTCTGTCTGTCTCCCAATCGTATGTATGACTGGATGGCCATCTGTCAGGAGGGCTTGGATGGTGTCTTCCTTTGTGGCAGATGGGGCTGGACTGGATGACCTTCAGGGACCCCTTTCCAATCTAGGACTCTGTCTGTCTCCCAATCGTATGTATGACTGGATGGCCATCTGTCAGGAGGGCTTGGATGGTGTCTTCCTGTGTGGCAGATGGGGCTGGACTGGATGACCTTCAGGGACCCCTTTCCAATCTAGGACTCTGTCTGTCTCCCAATCGTATGTATGACTGGATGGCCATCTGTCAGGAGGGCTTGGATGATGTCTTCCTTTGTGGCAGATGGGGCTGGACTGGATGACCTTCAGGGACCCCTTTCCAATCTAGGACTCTGTCTGTCTCCCAATCGTATGTATGACTGGATGGCCATCTGTCAGGAGGGCTTGGATGGTGTCTTCCTTTGTGGCAGAAGGGGCTGGACTGGATGACCTTCAGAGACCCCTTTCAAATCTAGGACTCTGTCTGTCTCCCAATCGTATGTATGACTGGATGGCCATCTGTCAGGAGGGCTTGGATGGTGTCTTCCTTTGTGGCAGAAGGGGCTGGACTGGATGACCTTCAGAGACCCCTTTCAAATCTAGGACTCTGTCTGTCTCCCAATCGTATGTATGACTGGATGGCCATCTGTCAGGAGGGCTTGGATGATGTCTTCCTTTGTGGCAGATGGGGCTGGACTGGATGACCTTCAGGGACCCCTTTCCAATCTAGGACTCTGTCTGTCTCCCAATCGTATGTATGACTGGATGGCCATCTGTCAGGAGGGCTTGGATGGTGTCTTCCTTTGTGGCAGATGGGGCTGGACTGGATGACCTTCAGGGACCCCTTTCCAATCTAGGACTCTGTCTGTCTCCGAATCGTATGTATGACTGGATGGCCATCTGTCAGGAGGGCTTGGATGGTGTCTTCCTGTGTGGCAGATGGGGCTGGACTGGATGACCTTCAGAGACCCCTTTCCAATCTAGGATTCTGTCTGTCTCCCAATCGTATGTATGACTGGATGGCCATCTGTCAGGAGGGCTTGGATGGTGTCTTCCTTTGTGGCAGATGGGGCTGGACTGGATGACCTTCAGGGACCGCTTTCCAATCTAGGACTCTGTCTGTCTCCCAATCGTATGTATGACTGGATGGCCATCTGTCAGGAGGGCTTGGATGATGTCTTCCTTTGTGGCAGATGGGGCTGGACTGGATGACCTTCAGAGACCCCTTTCCAATCTAGGATTCTGTCTGTCTCCCAATCGTATGTATGACTGGATGGCCATCTGTCAGGAGGGCTTGGATGGTGTCTTCCTTTGTGGCAGATGGGGCTGGACTGGATGACCTTCAGGGACCGCTTTCCAATCTAGGACTCTGTCTGTCTCCCAATCGTATGTATGACTGGATGGCCATCTGTCAGGAGGGCTTGGATGGTGTCTTCCTTTGTGGCAGATGGGGCTGGACTGGATGACCTTCAGAGACCCCTTTCCAATCTAGGATTCTGTCTGTCTCCCAATCGTATGTATGACTGGATGGCCATCTGTCAGGAGGGCTTGGATGGTGTCTTCCTTTGTGGCAGATGGGGCTGGACTGGATGACCTTCAGAGACCCCTTTCCAATCTAGGACTCTGTCTGTCTCCCAATCGTATGTATGACTGGATGGCCATCTGTCAGGAGGGCTTGGATGGTGTCTTCCTTTGTGGCAGAAGGGGCTGGACTGGATGACCTTCAGGGACCCCTTTCCAATCTAGGACTCTGTCTGTCTCCCAATCGTATGTATGACTGGATGGCCATCTGTCAGGAGGGCTTGGATGGTGTCTTCCTTTGTGGCAGATGGGGCTGGACTGGATGACCTTCAGAGACCCCTTTCCAATCTAGGATTCTGTCTGTCTCCCAATCGTATGTATGACTGGATGGCCATCTGTCAGGAGGGCTTGGATGGTGTCTTCCTTTGTGGCAGATGGGGCTGGACTGGATGACCTTCAGAGACCCCTTTCCAATCTAGGACTCTGTCTGTCTCCCAATCGTATGTATGACTGGATGGCCATCTGTCAGGAGGGCTTGGATGGTGTCTTCCTTTGTGGCAGAAGGGGCTGGACTGGATGACCTTCAGGGACCCCTTTCCAATCTAGGACTCTGTCTGTCTCCCAATCGTATGTATGACTGGATGGCCATCTGTCAGGAGGGCTTGGATGGTGTCTTCCTTTGTGGCAGAACGGGCTGGACTGGATGACCTTCAGGGACCCCTTTCCAATCTAGGACTCTGTCTGTCTCCCAATCGTATGTATGACTGGATGGCCATCTGTCAGGAGGGCTTGGATGGTGTCTTCCTTTGTGGCAGATGGGGCTGGACTGGATGACCTTCAGGGACCCCTTTCCAATCTAGGACTCTGTCTGTCTCCCAATCGTATGTATGACTGGATGGCCATCTGTCAGGAGGGCTTGGATGGTGTCTTCCTTTGTGGCAGAACGGGCTGGACTGGATGACCTTCAGGGACCCCTTTCCAATCTAGGACTCTGTCTGTCTCCCAATCGTATGTATGACTGGATGGCCATCTGTCAGGAGGGCTTGGATGGTGTCTTCCTTTGTGGCAGATGGGGCTGGACTGGATGACCTTCAGGGACCCCTTTCCAATCTAGGACTCTGTCTGTCTCCCAATCGTATGTATGACTGGATGGCCATCTGTCAGGAGGGCTTGGATGGTGTCTTCCTTTGTGGCAGAACGGGCTGGACTGGATGACCTTCAGGGACCCCTTTCCAATCTAGGACTCTGTCTGTCTCCCAATCGTATGTATGACTGGATGGCCATCTGTCAGGAGGGCTTGGATGGTGTCTTCCTTTGTGGCAGAAGGGGCTGGACTGGATGACCTTCAGGGACCCCTTTCCAATCTAGGACTCTGTCTGTCTCCCAATCGTATGTATGACTGGATGGCCATCTGTCAGGAGGGCTTGGATGGTGTCTTCCTTTGTGGCAGAAGGGGCTGGACTGGATGACCTTCAGAGACCCCTTTCCAATCTAGGACTCTGTCTGTCTCCCAATCGTATGTATGACTGGATGGCCATCTGTCAGGAGGGCTTGGATGGTGTCTTCCTTTGTGGCAGAAGGGGCTGGACTGGATGACCTTCAGAGACCCCTTTCCAATCTAGGACTCTGTCTGTCTCCCAATCGTATGTATGACTGGATGGCCATCTGTCAGGAGGGCTTGGATGGTGTCTTCCTTTGTGGCAGAAGGGGCTGGACTGGATGACCTTCAGAGACCCCTTTCCAATCTAGGACTCTGTCTGTCTCCCAATCGTATGTATGACTGGATGGTCATCTGTCAGGAGGGCTTGGATGGTGTCTTCCTTTGTGGCAGAAGGGGCTGGACTGGATGACCTTCAGGGACCCCTTTCCAATCTAGGACTCTGTCTGTCTCCCAATCGTATGTATGACTGGATGGCCATCTGTCAGGAGGGCTTGGATGGTGTCTTCCTTTGTGGCAGATGGGGCTGGACTGGATGACCTTCAGGGACCCCTTTCCAATCTAGGACTCTGTCTGTCTCCCAATCGTATGTATGACTGGATGGCCATCTGTCAGGAGGGCTTGGATGGTGTCTTCCTTTATGGCAGAAGGGGCTGGACTGGATGACCTTCAGAGACCCCTTTCCAATCTAGGACTCTGTCTGTCTCCCAATCGTATGTATGACTGGATGGCCATCTGTCAGGAGGGCTTGGATGGTGTCTTCCTTTGTGGCAGAAGGGGCTGGACTGGATGACCTTCAGGGACCCCTTTCCAATCTAGGACTCTGTCTGTCTCCCAATCGTATGTATGACTGGATGGCCATCTGTCAGGAGGGCTTGGATGGTGTCTTCCTTTGTGGCAGAAGGGGCTGGACTGGATGACCTTCAGAGACCCCTTTCCAATCTAGGACTCTGTCTGTCTCCCAATCGTATGTATGACTGGATGGCCATCTGTCAGGAGGGCTTGGATGGTGTCTTCCTTTGTGGCAGAAGGGGCTGGACTGGATGACCTTCAGGGACCCCTTTCCAATCTAGGACTCTGTCTGTCTCCCAATCGTATGTATGACTGGATGGCCATCTGTCAGGAGGGCTTGGATGGTGTCTTCCTTTGTGGCAGAAGGGGCTGGACTGGATGACCTTCAGAGACCCCTTTCCAATCTAGGACTCTGTCTGTCTCCCAATCGTATGTATGACTGGATGGCCATCTGTCAGGAGGGCTTGGATGGTGTCTTCCTTTGTGGCAGAAGGGGCTGGACTGGATGACCTTCAGGGACCCCTTTCCAATCTAGGACTCTGTCTGTCTCCCAATCGTATGTATGACTGGATGGCCATCTGTCAGGAGGGCTTGGATGGTGTCTTCCTTTGTGGCAGAAGGGGCTGGACTGGATGACCTTCAGAGACCCCTTTCCAATCTAGGACTCTGTCTGTCTCCCAATCGTATGTATGACTGGATGGCCATCTGTCAGGAGGGCTTGGATGGTGTCTTCCTTTGTGGCAGAAGGGGCTGGACTGGATGACCTTCAGGGACCCCTTTCCAATCTAGGACTCTGTCTGTCTCCCAATCGTATGTATGACTGGATGGCCATCTGTCAGGAGGGCTTGGATGGTGTCTTCCTTTGTGGCAGATGGGGCTGGACTGGATGACCTTCAGAGACCCCTTTCCAATCTAGGACTCTGTCTGTCTCCCAATCGTATGTATGACTGGATGGCCATCTGTCAGGAGGGCTTGGATGGTGTCTTCCTTTGTGGCAGAAGGGGCTGGACTGGATGACCTTCAGGGACCCCTTTCCAATCTAGGACTCTGTCTGTCTCCCAATCGTATGTATGACTGGATGGCCATCTGTCAGGAGGGCTTGGATGGTGTCTTCCTTTGTGGCAGAAGGGGCTGGACTGGATGACCTTCAGAGACCCCTTTCCAATCTAGGACTCTGTCTGTCTCCCAATCGTATGTATGACTGGATGGCCATCTGTCAGGAGGGCTTGGATGGTGTCTTCCTTTGTGGCAGATGGGGCTGGACTGGATGACCTTCAGGGACCCCTTTCCAATCTAGGACTCTGTCTGTCTCCCAATCGTATGTATGACTGGATGGCCATCTGTCAGGAGGGCTTGGATGGTGTCTTCCTTTGTGGCAGAAGGGGCTGGACTGGATGACCTTCAGAGACCCCTTTCCAATCTAGGACTCTGTCTGTCTCCCAATCGTATGTATGACTGGATGGCCATCTGTCAGGAGGGCTTGGATGGTGTCTTCCTTTGTGGCAGAAGGGGCTGGACTGGATGACCTTCAGGGACCCCTTTCCAATCTAGGACTCTGTCTGTCTCCCAATCGTATGTATGACTGGATGGCCATCTGTCAGGAGGGCTTGGATGGTGTCTTCCTTTGTGGCAGAAGGGGCTGGACTGGATGACCTTCAGAGACCCCTTTCCAATCTAGGACTCTGTCTGTCTCCCAATCGTATGTATGACTGGATGGCCATCTGTCAGGAGGGCTTGGATGGTGTCTTCCTTTGTGGCAGAAGGGGCTGGACTGGATGACCTTCAGAGACCCCTTTCCAATCTAGGACTCTGTCTGTCTCCCAATCGTATGTATGACTGGATGGCCATCTGTCAGGAGGGCTTGGATGGTGTCTTCCTTTGTGGCAGAAGGGGCTGGACTGGATGACCTTCAGAGACCCCTTTCCAATCTAGGACTCTGTCTGTCTCCCAATCGTATGTATGACTGGATGGCCATCTGTCAGGAGGGCTTGGATGGTGTCTTCCTTTGTGGCAGAAGGGGCTGGACTGGATGACCTTCAGGGACCCCTTTCCAATCTAGGACTCTGTCTGTCTCCCAATCGTATGTATGACTGGATGGCCATCTGTCAGGAGGGCTTGGATGGTGTCTTCCTTTGTGGCAGAAGGGGCTGGACTGGATGACCTTCAGAGACCCCTTTCCAATCTAGGACTCTGTCTGTCTCCCAATCGTATGTATGACTGGATGGCCATCTGTCAGGAGGGCTTGGATGGTGTCTTCCTTTGTGGCAGAAGGGGCTGGACTGGATGACCTTCAGGGACCCCTTTCCAATCTAGGACTCTGTCTGTCTCCCAATCGTATTTGTGACTGGATGGCCATCTGTCAGGAGGGCTTGGATGGTGTCTTCCTGTGTGGCAGATGGGGCTGGACTGGATGACCTTCAGAGACCCCTTTCCAATCTAGGATTCTGTCTGTCTCCCAATCGTATGTATGACTGGATGGCCATCTGTCAGGAGGGCTTGGATGGTGTCTTCCTTTGTGGCAGATGGGGCTGGACTGGATGACCTTCAGGGACCGCTTTCCAATCTAGGACTCTGTCTGTCTCCCAATCGTATGTATGACTGGATGGCCATCTGTCAGGAGGGCTTGGATGGTGTCTTCCTTTGTGGCAGATGGGGCTGGACTGGATGACCTTCAGAGACCCCTTTCCAATCTAGGACTCTGTCTGTCTCCCAATCGTATGTATGACTGGATGGCCATCTGTCAGGAGGGCTTGGATGGTGTCTTCCTTTGTGGCAGAAGGGGCTGGACTGGATGACCTTCAGAGACCCCTTTCCAATCTAGGACTCTGTCTGTCTCCCAATCGTATGTATGACTGGATGGCCATCTGTCTGGAGGGCTTGGATGGTGTCTTCCCTTGTGGCAGAAGGGGCTGGACTGGATGACCTTCAGAGACCACTTTCTAATCTAGGACTCTGTCTGTCTCCCAGTCGTATGTATGACTGGATGGCCATGTGTCTGGAGGGCTTGGATGGTGTCTTCCTTTGTGGCAGATGGGGCTGGACTGGATGACCTTCAGGGACCCCTTTCCAATCTAGGACTCTGTCTGTCTCCCAATCGTATGTATGACTGGATGGCCATCTGTCAGGAGGGCTTGGATGATGTCTTCCTTTGTGGCAGATGGGGCTGGACTGGATGACCTTCAGGGACCGCTTTCCAATCTAGGACTCTGTCTGTCTCCCAATCGTATGTATGACTGGATGGCCATCTGTCAGGAGGGCTTGGATGGTGTCTTCCTTTGTGGCAGATGGGGCTGGACTGGATGACCTTCAGGGACCCCTTTCCAATCTAGGACTCTGTCTGTCTCCCAGTCGTATGTATGACTGGATGGCCATCTGTCAGGAGGGCTTGGATGGTGTCTTCCTTTGTGGCAGATGGGGCTGGACTGGATGACCTTCAGGGACCCCTTTCCAATCTAGGACTCTGTCTGTCTCCCAATCGTATGTATGACTGGATGGCCATCTGTCAGGAGGGCTTGGATGGTGTCTTCCTTTGTGGCAGATGGGGCTGGACTGGATGACCTTCAGAGACCCCTTTCCAATCTAGGACTCTGTCTGTCTCCCAATCGTATGTATGACTGGATGGCCATCTGTCAGGAGGGCTTGGATGGTGTCTTCCTTTGTGGCAGATGGGGCTGGACTGGATGACCTTCAGAGACCCCTTTCAAATCTAGGACTCTGTCTGTCTCCCAATCGTATGTATGACTGGATGGCCATCTGTCAGGAGGGCTTGGATGGTGTCTTCCTTTGTGGCAGAAGGGGCTGGACTGGATGACCTTCAGAGACCCCTTTCAAATCTAGGACTCTGTCTGTCTCCCAATCGTATGTATGACTGGATGGCCATCTGTCAGGAGGGCTTGGATGATGTCTTCCTTTGTGGCAGATGGGGCTGGACTGGATGACCTTCAGGGACCCCTTTCCAATCTAGGACTCTGTCTGTCTCCCAATCGTATGTATGACTGGATGGCCATCTGTCAGGAGGGCTTGGATGGTGTCTTCCTTTGTGGCAGATGGGGCTGGACTGGATGACCTTCAGGGACCGCTTTCCAATCTAGGACTCTGTCTGTCTCCCAATCGTATGTATGACTGGATGGCCATCTGTCTGGAGGGCTTGGATGGTGTCTTCCTTTGTGGCAGATGGGGCTGGACTGGATGACCTTCAGGGACCGCTTTCCAATCTAGGACTCTGTCTGTCTCCCAATCGTATGTATGACTGGATGGCCATCTGTCTGGAGGGCTTGGATGGTGTCTTCCTTTGTGGCAGATGGGGCTGGACTGGATGACCTTCAGAGACCCCTTTCCAATCTAGGACTCTGTCTGTCTCCCAATCGTATGTATGACTGGATGGCCATCTGTCAGGAGGGCTTGGATGATGTCTTCCTTTGTGGCAGATGGGGCTGGACTGGATGACCTTCAGGGACCCCTTTCCAATCTAGGACTCTGTCTGTCTCCCAATCGTATGTATGACTGGATGGCCATCTGTCAGGAGGGCTTGGATGGTGTCTTCCTTTGTGGCAGATGGGGCTGGACTGGATGACCTTCAGGGACCGCTTTCCAATCTAGGACTCTGTCTGTCTCCCAGTCGTATGTATGACTGGATGGCCATCTGTCTGGAGGGCTTGGATGGTGTCTTCCTTTGTGGCAGATGGGGCTGGACTGGATGACCTTCAGAGACCCCTTTCCAATCTAGGACTCTGTCTGTCTCCCAATCGTATGTATGACTGGATGGCCATCTGTCAGGAGGGCTTGGATGGTGTCTTCCTTTGTGGCAGATGGGGCTGGACTGGATGACCTTCAGAGACCCCTTTCCAATCTAGGACTCTGTCTGTCTCCCAATCGTATGTATGACTGGATGGCCATCTGTCAGGAGGGCTTGGATGGTGTCTTCCTTTGTGGCAGAAGGGGCTGGACTGGATGACCTTCAGAGACCCCTTTCCAATCTAGGACTCTGTCTGTCTCCCAATCGTATGTATGACTGGATGGCCATCTGTCAGGAGGGCTTGGATGGTGTCTTCCTGTGTGGCAGAAGGGGCTGGACTGGATGACCTTCAGAGACCCCTTTCCAATCTAGGACTCTGTCTGTCTCCCAATCGTATGTATGACTGGATGGCCATCTGTCAGGAGGGCTTGGATGGTGTCTTCCTTTGTGGCAGAAGGGGCTGGACTGGATGACCTTCAGAGACCCCTTTCCAATCTAGGACTCTGTCTGTCTCCCAGTCGTATGTATGACTGGATGGTCATCTGTGAGGAGGGCTTGGATGGTGTCTTCCTTTGTGGCAGATGGGGCTGGACTGGATGACCTTCAGAGACCCCTTTCCAATCTAGGACTCTGTCTGTCTCCCAATCGTATGTATGACTGGATGGCCATCTGTCAGGAGGGCTTGGATGGTGTCTTCCTTTGTGGCAGATGGGGCTGGACTGGATGACCTTCAGAGACCCCTTTCCAATCTAGGACTCTGTCTGTCTCCCAATCGTATGTATGACTGGATGGCCATCTGTCAGGAGGGCTTGGATGGTGTCTTCCTTTGTGGCAGATGGGGCTGGACTGGATGACCTTCAGGGACCCCTTTCCAATCTAGGACTCTGTCTGTCTCCCAATCGTATGTATGACTGGATGGCCATCTGTCAGGAGGGCTTGGATGGTGTCTTCCTTTGTGGCAGATGGGGCTGGACTGGATGACCTTCAGAGACCCCTTTCCAATCTAGGACTCTGTCTGTCTCCCAATCGTATGTATGACTGGATGGCCATCTGTCAGGAGGGCTTGGATGGTGTCTTCCTTTGTGGCAGATGGGGCTGGACTGGATGACCTTCAGAGACCCCTTTCCAATCTAGGACTCTGTCTGTCTCCCAATCGTATGTATGACTGGATGGCCATCTGTCAGGAGGGCTTGGATGATGTCTTCCTTTGTGGCAGATGGGGCTGGACTGGATGACCTTCAGAGACCCCTTTCCAATCTAGGACTCTGTCTGTCTCCCAATCGTATGTATGACTGGATGGCCATCTGTCAGGAGGGCTTGGATGGTGTCTTCCTTTGTGGCAGAAGGGGCTGGACTGGATGACCTTCAGAGACCCCTTTCCAATCTAGGACTCTGTCTGTCTCCCAATCGTATGTATGACTGGATGGCCATCTGTCAGGAGGGCTTGGATGATGTCTTCCTTTGTGGCAGATGGGGCTGGACTGGATGACCTTCAGAGACCCCTTTCCAATCTAGGACTCTGTCTGTCTCCCAATCGTATGTATGACTGGATGGCCATCTGTCAGGAGGGCTTGGATGGTGTCTTCCTTTGTGGCAGAAGGGGCTGGACTGGATGACCTTCAGAGACCCCTTTCCAATCTAGGACTCTGTCTGTCTCCCAATCGTATGTATGACTGGATGGCCATCTGTCAGGAGGGCTTGGATGGTGTCTTCCTTTGTGGCAGATGGGGCTGGACTGGATGACCTTCAGAGACCCCTTTCCAATCTAGGACTCTGTCTGTCTCCCAATCGTATGTATGACTGGATGGCCATCTGTCAGGAGGGCTTGGATGGTGTCTTCCTTTGTGGCAGATGGGGCTGGACTGGATGACCTTCAGAGACCCCTTTCCAATCTAGGACTCTGTCTGTCTCCCAATCGTATGTATGACTGGATGGCCATCTGTCAGGAGGGCTTGGATGATGTCTTCCTTTGTGGCAGATGGGGCTGGACTGGATGACCTTCAGAGACCCCTTTCCAATCTAGGACTCTGTCTGTCTCCCAATCGTATGTATGACTGGATGGCCATCTGTCAGGAGGGCTTGGATGGTGTCTTCCTTTGTGGCAGAAGGGGCTGGACTGGATGACCTTCAGAGACCCCTTTCCAATCTAGGACTCTGTCTGTCTCCCAATCGTATGTATGACTGGATGGCCATCTGTCAGGAGGGCTTGGATGGTGTCTTCCTTTGTGGCAGATGGGGCTGGACTGGATGACCTTCAGGGACCCCTTTCCAATCTAGGACTCTGTCTGTCTCCCAATCGTATGTATGACTGGATGGCCATCTGTCAGGAGGGCTTGGATGGTGTCTTCCTTTGTGGCAGATGGGGCTGGACTGGATGACCTTCAGAGACCCCTTTCCAATCTAGGACTCTGTCTGTCTCCCAATCGTATGTATGACTGGATGGCCATCTGTCTGGAGGGCTTGGATGATGTCTTCCTTTGTGGCAGATGGGGCTGGACTGGATGACCTTCAGGGACCCCTTTCCAATCTAGGACTCTGTCTGTCTCCCAATCGTATGTATGACTGGATGGCCATCTGTGAGGAGGGCTTGGATGGTGTCTTCCTTTGTGGCAGATGGGGCTGGACTGGATGACCTTCAGGGACCCCTTTCCAATCTAGGACTCTGTCTGTCTCCCAATCGTATGTATGACTGGATGGCCATCTGTCAGGAGGGCTTGGATGGTGTCTTCCTGTGTGGCAGATGGGGCTGGACTGGATGACCTTCAGGGACCCCTTTCCAATCTAGGATTCTGTCTGTCTCCCAATCGTATGTATGACTGGATGGCCATCTGTCAGGAGGGCTTGGATGGTGTCTTCCTTTGTGGCAGATGGGGCTGGACTGGATGACCTTCAGGGACCCCTTTCCAATCTAGGATTCTGTCTGTCTCCCAATCGTATGTATGACTGGATGGCCATCTGTCAGGAGGGCTTGGATGGTGTCTTCCTTTGTGGCAGAAGGGGCTGGACTGGATGACCTTCAGAGACCCCTTTCCAATCTAGGACTCTGTCTGTCTCCCAATCGTATGTATGACTGGATGGCCATCTGTCAGGAGGGCTTGGATGGTGTCTTCCTTTGTGGCAGATGGGGCTGGACTGGATGACCTTCAGGGACCCCTTTCCAATCTAGGACTCTGTCTGTCTCCCAATCGTATGTATGACAGTCCAGCCCCATCTGCCACAAAGGAAGACACCATCCAAGCCCTCCTGACAGATGGCCATCCAGTCATACATACGATTGGGAGACAGACAGAGTCCTAGATTGGAAAGGGGTCTCTGAAGGTCATCCAGTCCAGCCCCATCTGCCACAAAGGAAGACACCATCCAAGCCCTCCTGACAGATGGCCATCCAGTCATACATACGATTGGGAGACAGACAGAGTCCTAGATTGGAAAGGGGTCCCTGAAGGTCATCCAGTCCAGCCCCATCTGCCACAAAGGAAGACATCATCCAAGCCCTCCAGACAGATGGCCATCCAGTCATACATACGATTGGGAGACAGACAGAGTCCTAGATTGGAAAGGGGTCCCTGAAGGTCATCCAGTCCAGCCCCATCTGCCACAAAGGAAGACACCATCCAAGCCCTCCTGACAGATGGCCATCCAGTCATACATACGATTGGGAGACAGACAGAGTCCTAGATTGGAAAGGGGTCCCTGAAGGTCATCCAGTCCAGCCCCATCTGCCACAAAGGAAGACATCATCCAAGCCCTCCAGACAGATGGCCATCCAGTCATACATACGATTGGGAGACAGACAGAGTCCTAGATTGGAAAGGGGTCCCTGAAGGTCATCCAGTCCAGCCCCATCTGCCACAAAGGAAGACACCATCCAAGCCCTCCTGACAGATGGCCATCCAGTCATACATACGATTGGGAGACAGACAGAGTCCTAGATTGGAAAGGGGTCCCTGAAGGTCATCCAGTCCAGCCCCATCTGCCACAAAGGAAGACACCATCCAAGCCCTCCTGACAGATGGCCATCCAGTCATACATACGATTGGGAGACAGACAGAGTCCTAGATTGGAAAGGGGTCCCTGAAGGTCATCCAGTCCAGCCCCATCTGCCACAAAGGAAGACACCATCCAAGCCCTCCTGACAGATGGCCATCCAGTCATACATACGATTGGGAGACAGACAGAGTCCTAGATTGGAAAGGGGTCCCTGAAGGTCATCCAGTCCAGCCCCTTCTGCCACAAAGGAAGACACCATCCAAGCCCTCCTGACAGATGGCCATCCAGTCATACATACGATTGGGAGACAGACAGAGTCCTAGATTGGAAAGGGGTCTCTGAAGGTCATCCAGTCCAGCCCCTTCTGCCACAAAGGAAGACACCATCCAAGCCCTCCTGACAGATGGCCATCCAGTCATACATACGATTGGGAGACAGACAGAGTCCTAGATTGGAAAGGGGTCTCTGAAGGTCATCCAGTCCAGCCCCATCTGCCACAAAGGAAGACACCATCCAAGCCCTCCTGACAGATGGCCATCCAGTCATACATACGATTGGGAGACAGACAGAGTCCTAGATTGGAAAGGGGTCTCTGAAGGTCATCCAGTCCAGCCCCATCTGCCACAAAGGAAGACACCATCCAAGCCCTCCTCACAGATGACCATCCAGTCATACATACGACTGGGAGACAGACAGAGTCCTAGATTGGAAAGGGGTCTCTGAAGGTCATCCAGTCCAGCCCCTTCTGCCACAAAGGAAGACACCATCCAAGCCCTCCTGACAGATGGCCATCCAGTCATACATACGATTGGGAGACAGACAGAGTCCTAGATTGGAAAGGGGTCTCTGAAGGTCATCCAGTCCAGCCCCTTCTGCCACACAGGAAGACACCATCCAAGCCCTCCTGACAGATGGCCATCCAGTCATACATACGATTGGGAGACAGACAGAGTCCTAGATTGGAAAGGGGTCTCTGAAGGTCATCCAGTCCAGCCCCTTCTGCCACAAAGGAAGACACCATCCAAGCCCTCCTGACAGATGGCCATCCAGTCATACATACGATTGGGAGACAGACAGAGTCCTAGATTGGAAAGGGGTCTCTGAAGGTCATCCAGTCCAGCCCCTTCTGCCACAAAGGAAGACACCATCCAAGCCCTCCTGACAGATGGCCATCCAGTCATACATACGATTGGGAGACAGACAGAGTCCTAGATTGGAAAGGGGTCTCTGAAGGTCATCCAGTCCAGCCCCATCTGCCACAAAGGAAGACACCATCCAAGCCCTCCTGACAGATGGCCATCCAGTCATACATACGACTGGGAGACAGACAGAGTCCTAGATTGGAAAGGGGTCTCTGAAGGTCATCCAGTCCAGCCCCTTCTGCCACAAAGGAAGACACCATCCAAGCCCTCCTGACAGATGGCCATCCAGTCATACATACGATTGGGAGACAGACAGAGTCCTAGATTGGAAAGGGGTCTCTGAAGGTCATCCAGTCCAGCCCCATCTGCCACAAAGGAAGACATCATCCAAGCCCTCCTGACAGATGGCCATCCAGTCATACATACGATTGGGAGACAGACAGAGTCCTAGATTGGAAAGGGGTCTCTGAAGGTCATCCAGTCCAGCCCCTTCTGCCACAAAGGAAGACACCATCCAAGCCCTCCTGACAGATGACCATCCAGTCATACATACGATTGGGAGACAGACAGAGTCCTAGATTGGAAAGGGGTCTCTGAAGGTCATCCAGTCCAGCCCCATCTGCCACAAAGGAAGACACCATCCAAGCCCTCCTGACAGATGGCCATCCAGTCATACATACGATTGGGAGACAGACAGAGTCCTAGATTGGAAAGGGGTCCCTGAAGGTCATCCAGTCCAGCCCCATCTGCCACAAAGGAAGACACCATCCAAGCCCTCCTGACAGATGGCCATCCAGTCATACATACGATTGGGAGACAGACAGAGTCCTAGATTGGAAAGGGGTCCCTGAAGGTCATCCAGTCCAGCCCCATCTGCCACAAAGGAAAACACCATCCAAGCCCTCCTGACAGATGGCCATCCAGTCATACATACGATTGGGAGACAGACAGAGTCCTAGATTGGAAAGGGGTCTCTGAAGGTCATCCAGTCCAGCCCCTTCTGCCACAAAGGAAGACACCATCCAAGCCCTCCTGACAGATGGCCATCCAGTCATACATACGATTGGGAGACAGACAGAGTCCTAGATTGGAAAGGGGTCTCTGAAGGTCATCCAGTCCAGCCCCATCTGCCACAAAGGAAGACATCATCCAAGCCCTCCTGACAGATGGCCATCCAGTCATACATACGATTGGGAGACAGACAGAGTCCTAGATTGGAAAGGGGTCTCTGAAGGTCATCCAGTCCAGCCCCTTCTGCCACAAAGGAAGACACCATCCAAGCCCTCCTGACAGATGACCATCCAGTTGTAATACGATTGGGAGATAGAGTTCTAGATTGGAAAGGGGTCTCTGAAGGTCATCCAGTCCAGCCCCTTCTGCCACAAAGGAAGACACCATCCAAGCCCTCCTGACAGATGGCCATCCAGTCATACATACGATTGGGAGACAGACAGAGTCCTAGATTGGAAAGGGGTCCCTGAAGGTCATCCAGTCCAGCCCCATCTGCCACAAAGGAAGACACCATCCAAGCCCTCCTGACAGATGGCCATCCAGTCATACATACGATTGGGAGACAGACAGAGTCCTAGATTGGAAAGGGGTCCCTGAAGGTCATCCAGTCCAGCCCCATCTGCCACAAAGGAAGACATCATCCAAGCCCTCCTGACAGATGGCCATCCAGTCATACATACGATTGGGAGACAGACAGAGTCCTAGATTTGAAAGGGGTCTCTGAAGGTCATCCAGTCCAGCCCCTTCTGCCACAAAGGAAGACACCATCCAAGCCCTCCTGACAGATGGCCATCCAGTCATACATACGATTGGGAGACAGACAGAGTCCTAGATTTGAAAGGGGTCTCTGAAGGTCATCCAGTCCAGCCCCTTCTGCCACAAAGGAAGACACCATCCAAGCCCTCCTGACAGATGGCCATCCAGTCATACATACGATTGGGAGACAGACAGAGTCCTAGATTGGAAAGGGGTCCCTGAAGGTCATCCAGTCCAGCCCCTTCTGCCACAAAGGAAGACACCATCCAAGCCCTCCTCACAGATGGCCATCCAGTCATACATACGATTGGGAGACAGACAGAGTCCTAGATTGGAAAGGGGTCCCTGAAGGTCATCCAGTCCAGCCCCATCTGCCACAAAGGAAAACACCATCCAAGCCCTCCTGACAGATGACCATCCAGTCATACATACGATTGGGAGACAGACAGAGTCCTAGATTGGAAAGGGGTCCCTGAAGGTCATCCAGTCCAGCCCCATCTGCCACAAAGGAAGACACCATCCAAGCCCTCCTGACAGATGGCCATCCAGTCATACATACGATTGGGAGACAGACAGAGTCCTAGATTGGAAAGGGGTCCCTGAAGGTCATCCAGTCCAGCCCCATCTGCCACAAAGGAAGACACCATCCAAGCCCTCCTGACAGATGACCATCCAGTCACAAATACGATTGGGAGACAGACAGAGTCCTAGATTGGAAAGGGGTCCCTGAAGGTCATCCAGTCCAGCCCCATCTGCCACAAAGGAAGACACCATCCAAGCCCTCCTGACAGATGGCCATCCAGTCATACATACGATTGGGAGACAGACAGAGTCCTAGATTGGAAAGGGGTCCCTGAAGGTCATCCAGTCCAGCCCCATCTGCCACAAAGGAAGACACCATCCAAGCCCTCCTGACAGATGGCCATCCAGTCATACATACGATTGGGAGACAGACAGAGTCCTAGATTGGAAAGGGGTCCCTGAAGGTCATCCAGTCCAGCCCCTTCTGCCACAAAGGAAGACACCATCCAAGCCCTCCTGACAGATGGCCATCCAGTCATACATACGATTGGGAGACAGACAGAGTCCTAGATTGGAAAGGGGTCCCTGAAGGTCATCCAGTCCAGCCCCTTCTGCCACAAAGGAAGACACCATCCAAGCCCTCCTGACAGATGGCCATCCAGTCATACATACGATTGGGAGACAGACAGAGTCCTAGATTGGAAAGGGGTCCCTGAAGGTCATCCAGTCCAGCCCCATCTGCCACAAAGGAAGACACCATCCAAGCCCTCCTGACAGATGGCCATCCAGTCATACATACGATTGGGAGACAGACAGAGTCCTAGATTGGAAAGGGGTCCCTGAAGGTCATCCAGTCCAGCCCCTTCTGCCACAAAGGAAGACACCATCCAAGCCCTCCTGACAGATGGCCATCCAGTCATACATACGATTGGGAGACAGACAGAGTCCTAGATTTGAAAGGGGTCTCTGAAGGTCATCCAGTCCAGCCCCTTCTGCCACAAAGGAAGACACCATCCAAGCCCTCCTGACAGATGGCCATCCAGTCATACATACGATTGGGAGACAGACAGAGTCCTAGATTGGAAAGGGGTCTCTGAAGGTCATCCAGTCCAGCCCCATCTGCCACAAAGGAAGACACCATCCAAGCCCTCCTGACAGATGGCCATCCAGTCATACATACGATTGGGAGACAGACAGAGTCCTAGATTGGAAAGGGGTCCCTGAAGGTCATCCAGTCCAGCCCCTTCTGCCACAAAGGAAGACACCACCCAAGCCCTCCTGACAGATGGCCATCCAGTCATACATACGATTGGGAGATAGAGAGAGTCCTAGATTTGAAAGGGGTCCCTGAAGGTCATCCAGTCCAGCCCCATCTGCCACAAAGGAAGACACCATCCAAGCCCTCCAGACAGATGGCCATCCAGTCATACATACGATTGGGAGACAGACAGAGTCATAGATTGGAAAGGGGTCTCTGAAGGTCATCCAGTCCAGCCCCTTCTGCCACAAGGGAAGACACCATCCAAGCCCTCCAGACAGATGGCCATCCAGTCATACATACGATTGGGAGACAGACAGAGTCCTAGATTGGAAAGGGGTCCCTGAAGGTCATCCAGTCCAGCCCCATCTGCCACAAAGGAAGACACCATCCAAGCCCTCCTGACAGATGGCCATCCAGTCATACATACGATTGGGAGACAGACAGAGTCCTAGATTGGAAAGGGGTCCCTGAAGGTCATCCAGTCCAGCCCCATCTGCCACAAAGGAAGACACCATCCAAGCCCTCCTGACAGATGGCCATCCAGTCATACATACGATTGGGAGACAGACAGAGTCCTAGATTGGAAAGGGGTCCCTGAAGGTCATCCAGTCCAGCCCCATCTGCCACAAAGGAAGACACCATCCAAGCCCTCCTGACAGATGGCCATCCAGTCATACATACGATTGGGAGACAGACAGAGTCCTAGATTGGAAAGGGGTCTCTGAAGGTCATCCAGTCCAGCCCCATCTGCCACAAAGGAATACACCATCCAAGCCCTCCTGACAGATGGCCATCCAGTCATACATACGATTGGGAGACAGACAGAGTCCTAGATTGGAAAGGGGTCCCTGAAGGTCATCCAGTCCAGCCCCATCTGCCACAAAGGAAGACACCATCCAAGCCCTCCTGACAGATGGCCATCCAGTCATACATACGATTGGGAGACAGACAGAGTCCTAGATTGGAAAGGGGTCCCTGAAGGTCATCCAGTCCAGCCCGTTCTGCCACAAAGGAAGACACCATCCAAGCCCTCCTGACAGATGGCCATCCAGTCATACATACGATTGGGAGACAGACAGAGTCCTAGATTGGAAAGGGGTCCCTGAAGGTCATCCAGTCCAGCCCCATCTGCCACAAAGGAATACACCATCCAAGCCCTCCTGACAGATGGCCATCCAGTCATACATACGATTGGGAGACAGACAGAGTCCTAGATTGGAAAGGGGTCCCTGAAGGTCATCCAGTCCAGCCCGTTCTGCCACAAAGGAAGACACCATCCAAGCCCTCCTGACAGATGGCCATCCAGTCATACATACGATTGGGAGACAGACAGAGTCCTAGATTGGAAAGGGGTCCCTGAAGGTCATCCAGTCCAGCCCCATCTGCCACAAAGGAAGACACCATCCAAGCCCTCCTGACAGATGGCCATCCAGTCATACATACGATTGGGAGACAGACAGAGTCCTAGATTGGAAAGCGGTCCCTGAAGGTCATCCAGTCCAGCCCCTTCTGCCACAAGGGAAGACACCATCCAAGCCCTCCTGACAGATGACCATCCAGTCATACATACGATTGGGAGACAGACAGAGTCCTAGATTGGAAAGGGGTCTCTGAAGGTCATCCAGTCCAGCCCCTTCTGCCACAAGGGAAGACACCATCCAAGCCCTCCTGACAGATGACCATCCAGTCATACATACGATTGGGAGACAGACAGAGTCCTAGATTGGAAAGGGGTCTCTGAAGGTCATCCAGTCCAGCCCCATCTGCCACAAAGGAAGACACCATCCAAGCCCTCCTGACAGATGGCCATCCAGTCATACATACGATTGGGAGACAGACAGAGTCCTAGATTGGAAAGGGGTCCCTGAAGGTCATCCAGTCCAGCCCCATCTGCCACAAAGGAAGACACCATCCAAGCCCTCCAGACAGATGGCCATCCAGTCATACATACGATTGGGAGACAGACAGAGTCCTAGATTGGAAAGGGGTCCCTGAAGGTCATCCAGTCCAGCCCCATCTGCCACAAAGGAAGACATCATCCAAGCCCTCCTGACAGATGGCCATCCAGTCATACATACGATTGGGAGACAGACAGAGTCCTAGATTGGAAAGGGGTCCCTGAAGGTCATCCAGTCCAGCCCCATCTGCCACAAGGGAAGACACCATCCAAGCCCTCCTGACAGATGACCATCCAGTCATACATACGATTGGGAGACAGACAGAGTCCTAGATTGGAAAGGGGTCTCTGAAGGTCATCCAGTCCAGCCCCATCTGCCACAAAGGAAGACACCATCCAAGCCCTCCTGACAGATGGCCATCCAGTCATACATACGATTGGGAGACAGACAGAGTCCTAGATTGGAAAGGGGTCTCTGGAGGTCATCCAGTCCAGCCCCTTCTGCCACAAGGGAAGACACCATCCAAGCCCTCCTGACAGATGACCATCCAGTCATACATACGATTGGGAGACAGACAGAGTCCTAGATTGGAAAGGGGTCTCTGAAGGTCATCCAGTCCAGCCCCTTCTGCCACAAGGGAAGACACCATCCAAGCCCTCCTGACAGATGACCATCCAGTCATACATACGATTGGGAGACAGACAGAGTCCTAGATTGGAAAGGGGTCCCTGAAGGTCATCCAGTCCAGCCCCTTCTGCCACAAGGGAAGACACCATCCAAGCCCTCCTGACAGATGACCATCCAGTCATACATACGATTGGGAGACAGACAGAGTCCTAGATTGGAAAGGGGTCTCTGAAGGTCATCCAGTCCAGCCCCATCTGCCACAAAGGAAGACACCATCCAAGCCCTCCTGACAGATGGCCATCCAGTCATACATACGATTGGGAGACAGACAGAGTCCTAGATTGGAAAGGGGTCCCTGAAGGTCATCCAGTCCAGCCCCATCTGCCACAAAGGAAGACACCATCCAAGCCCTCCTGACAGATGGCCATCCAGTCATACATACGATTGGGAGACAGACAGAGTCCTAGATTGGAAAGGGGTCTCTGAAGGTCATCCAGTCCAGCCCCTTCTGCCACAAGGGAAGACACCATCCAAGCCCTCCTGACAGATGACCATCCAGTCATACATACGATTGGGAGACAGACAGAGTCCTAGATTGGAAAGGGGTCTCTGAAGGTCATCCAGTCCAGCCCCATCTGCCACAAAGGAAGACACCATCCAAGCCCTCCTGACAGATGACCATCCAGTCATACATACGATTGGGAGACAGACAGAGTCCTAGATTGGAAAGGGGTCTCTGAAGGTCATCCAGTCCAGCCCCTTCTGCCACAAGGGAAGACACCATCCAAGCCCTCCAGACAGATGGCCATCCAGTCATACATACGATTGGGAGACAGACAGAGTCATAGATTGGAAAGGGGTCTCTGAAGGTCATCCAGTCCAGCCCCATCTGCCACAAGGGAAGACACCATCCAAGCCCTCCAGACAGATGGCCATCCAGTCATACATACGATTGGGAGACAGACAGAGTCATAGATTGGAAAGGGGTCTCTGAAGGTCATCCAGTCCAGCCCCTTCTGCCACAAGGGAAGACACCATCCAAGCCCTCCTGACAGATGGCCATCCAGTCATACATACGATTGGGAGACAGACAGAGTCCTAGATTGGAAAGGGGTCTCTGAAGGTCATCCAGTCCAGCCCCTTCTGCCACAAAGGAAGACACCATCCAAGCCCTCCTGACAGATGGCCATCCAGTCATACATACGATTGGGAGACAGACAGAGTCCTAGATTGGAAAGGGGTCCCTGAAGGTCATCCAGTCCAGCCCGTTCTGCCACAAAGGAAGACACCATCCAAGCCCTCCTGACAGATGGCCATCCAGTCATACATACGATTGGGAGACAGACAGAGTCCTAGATTGGAAAGGGGTCCCTGAAGGTCATCCAGTCCAGCCCCATCTGCCACAAAGGAAGACACCATCCAAGCCCTCCTGACAGATGGCCATCCAGTCATACATACGATTGGGAGACAGACAGAGTCCTAGATTGGAAAGGGGTCTCTGAAGGTCATCCAGTCCAGCCCCATCTGCCACAAAGGAAGACACCATCCAAGCCCTCCTGACAGATGGCCATCCAGTCATACATACGACTGGGAGACAGACAGAGTCCTAGATTGGAAAGGGGTCCCTGAAGGTCATCCAGTCCAGCCCCATCTGCCACAAAGGAAGACACCATCCAAGCCCTCCTGACAGATGGCCATCCAGTCATACATACGATTGGGAGACAGACAGAGTCCTAGATTGGAAAGGGGTCTCTGAAGGTCATCCAGTCCAGCCCCATCTGCCACAAAGGAAGACACCATCCAAGCCCTCCTGACAGATGGCCATCCAGTCATACATACGATTGGGAGACAGACAGAGTCCTAGATTGGAAAGGGGTCTCTGAAGGTCATCCAGTCCAGCCCCATCTGCCACAAAGGAAGACACCATCCAAGCCCTCCTGACAGATGGCCATCCAGTCATACATACGACTGGGAGACAGACAGAGTCCTAGATTGGAAAGGGGTCCCTGAAGGTCATCCAGTCCAGCCCCATCTGCCACAAAGGAAGACACCATCCAAGCCCTCCTGACAGATGGCCATCCAGTCATACATACGATTGGGAGACAGACAGAGTCCTAGATTGGAAAGGGGTCCCTGAAGGTCATCCAGTCCAGCCCCATCTGCCACAAAGGAAGACACCATCCAAGCCCTCCTGACAGATGGCCATCCAGTCATACATACGATTGGGAGACAGACAGAGTCCTAGATTGGAAAGGGGTCTCTGAAGGTCATCCAGTCCAGCCCCATCTGCCACAAAGGAAGACACCATCCAAGCCCTCCTGACAGATGGCCATCCAGTCATACATACGATTGGGAGACAGACAGAGTCCTAGATTGGAAAGGGGTCCCTGAAGGTCATCCAGTCCAGCCCCATCTGCCACAAAGGAAGACACCATCCAAGCCCTCCTGACAGATGGCCATCCAGTCATACATACGATTGGGAGACAGACAGAGTCCTAGATTGGAAAGGGGTCTCTGAAGGTCATCCAGTCCAGCCCCATCTGCCACAAAGGAAGACACCATCCAAGCCCTCCTGACAGATGGCCATCCAGTCATACATACGATTGGGAGACAGACAGAGTCCTAGATTGGAAAGGGGTCCCTGAAGGTCATCCAGTCCAGCCCCATCTGCCACAAAGGAAGACACCATCCAAGCCCTCCTGACAGATGGCCATCCAGTCATACATACGATTGGGAGACAGACAGAGTCCTAGATTGGAAAGGGGTCTCTGAAGGTCATCCAGTCCAGCCCCTTCTGCCACAAGGGAAGACACCATCCAAGCCCTCCTGACAGATGGCCATCCAGTCATACATACGATTGGGAGACAGACAGAGTCCTAGATTGGAAAGGGGTCTCTGAAGGTCATCCAGTCCAGCCCCATCTGCCACAAAGGAAGACACCATCCAAGCCCTCCTGACAGATGGCCATCCAGTCATACATACGACTGGGAGACAGACAGAGTCCTAGATTGGAAAGCGGTCCCTGAAGGTCATCCAGTCCAGCCCCATCTGCCACAAAGGAAGACACCATCCAAGCCCTCCTGACAGATGGCCATCCAGTCATACATACGATTGGGAGACAGACAGAGTCCTAGATTGGAAAGGGGTCCCTGAAGGTCATCCAGTCCAGCCCCTTCTGCCACAAAGGAAGACACCATCCAAGCCCTCCTCACAGATGGCCATCCAGTCATACATACGACTGGGAGACAGACAGAGTCCTAGATTGGAAAGCGGTCCCTGAAGGTCATCCAGTCCAGCCCCATCTGCCACAAAGGAAGACACCATCCAAGCCCTCCTCACAGATGACCATCCAGTCATACATACGACTGGGAGACAGACAGAGTCCTAGATTGGAAAGCGGTCCCTGAAGGTCATCCAGTCCAGCCCCATCTGCCACAAAGGAAGACACCATCCAAGCCCTCCTGACAGATGGCCATCCAGTCATACATACGATTGGGAGACAGACAGAGTCCTAGATTGGAAAGGGGTCCCTGAAGGTCATCCAGTCCAGCCCCTTCTGCCACAAAGGAAGACACCATCCAAGCCCTCCTCACAGATGGCCATCCAGTCATACATACGACTGGGAGACAGACAGAGTCCTAGATTGGAAAGCGGTCCCTGAAGGTCATCCAGTCCAGCCCCATCTGCCACAAAGGAAGACACCATCCAAGCCCTCCTGACAGATGGCCATCCAGTCATACATACGATTGGGAGACAGACAGAGTCCTAGATTGGAAAGGGGTCCCTGAAGGTCATCCAGTCCAGCCCCATCTGCCACAAAGGAAGACATCATCCAAGCCCTCCTGACAGATGGCCATCCAGTCATACATACGATTGGGAGACAGACAGAGTCCTAGATTGGAAAGGGGTCTCTGAAGGTCATCCAGTCCAGCCCCATCTGCCACAAAGGAAGACATCATCCAAGCCCTCCTGACAGATGGCCATCCAGTCATACATACGATTGGGAGACAGACAGAGTCCTAGATTGGAAAGGGGTCTCTGAAGGTCATCCAGTCCAGCCCCATCTGCCACAAAGGAAGACATCATCCAAGCCCTCCTGACAGATGGCCATCCAGTCATACATACGATTGGGAGACAGACAGAGTCCTAGATTGGAAAGGGGTCTCTGAAGGTCATCCAGTCCAGCCCCATCTGCCACAAAGGAAGACATCATCCAAGCCCTCCTCACAGATGACCATCCAGTCATACATACGACTGGGAGACAGACAGAGTCCTAGATTGGAAAGGGGTCCCTGAAGGTCATCCAGTCCAGCCCCATCTGCCACAAAGGAAGACACCATCCAAGCCCTCCTCACAGATGACCATCCAGTCATACATACGACTGGGAGACAGACAGAGTCCTAGATTGGAAAGGGGTCTCTGAAGGTCATCCAGTCCAGCCCCATCTGCCACAAAGGAAGACACCATCCAAGCCCTCCTGACAGATGGCCATCCAGTCATACATACGATTGGGAGACAGACAGAGTCCTAGATTGGAAAGGGGTCTCTGAAGGTCATCCAGTCCAGCCCCATCTGCCACAAAGGAAGACACCATCCAAGCCCTCCAGACAGATGGCCATCCAGTCATACATACGATTGGGAGACAGACAGAGTCCTAGATTGGAAAGGGGTCCCTGAAGGTCATCCAGTCCAGCCCCATCTGCCACAAAGGAAGACATCATCCCAGCCCTCCTGACAGATGGCCATCCAGTCATACATACGATTGGGAGACAGACAGAGTCCTAGATTGGAAAGGGGTCTCTGAAGGTCATCCAGTCCAGCCCCATCTGCCACAAAGGAATACACCATCCAAGCCCTCCTGACAGATGGCCATCCAGTCATACATACGATTGGGAGACAGACAGAGTCCTAGATTGGAAAGGGGTCCCTGAAGGTCATCCAGTCCAGCCCGTTCTGCCACAAAGGAAGACACCATCCAAGCCCTCCTGACAGATGGCCATCCAGTCATACATACGATTGGGAGACAGACAGAGTCCTAGATTGGAAAGGGGTCCCTGAAGGTCATCCAGTCCAGCCCCATCTGCCACAAAGGAAGACACCATCCAAGCCCTCCTGACAGATGGCCATCCAGTCATACATACGATTGGGAGACAGACAGAGTCCTAGATTGGAAAGGGGTCTCTGAAGGTCATCCAGTCCAGCCCCATCTGCCACAAAGGAAGACACCATCCAAGCCCTCCTGACAGATGGCCATCCAGTCATACATACGATTGGGAGACAGACAGAGTCCTAGATTGGAAAGGGGTCCCTGAAGGTCATCCAGTCCAGCCCCATCTGCCACAAAGGAAGACATCATCCAAGCCCTCCTGACAGATGGCCATCCAGTCATACATACGATTGGGAGACAGACAGAGTCCTAGATTGGAAAGGGGTCTCTGAAGGTCATCCAGTCCAGCCCCATCTGCCACAAAGGAATACACCATCCAAGCCCTCCTGACAGATGGCCATCCAGTCATACATACGATTGGGAGACAGACAGAGTCCTAGATTGGAAAGGGGTCCCTGAAGGTCATCCAGTCCAGCCCGTTCTGCCACAAAGGAAGACACCATCCAAGCCCTCCTGACAGATGGCCATCCAGTCATACATACGATTGGGAGACAGACAGAGTCCTACATTGGAAAGGGGTCCCTGAAGGTCATCCAGTCCAGCCCCATCTGCCACAAAGGAAGACACCATCCAAGCCCTCCTGACAGATGGCCATCCAGTCATACATACGATTGGGAGACAGACAGAGTCCTAGATTGGAAAGGGGTCCCTGAAGGTCATCCAGTCCAGCCCCATCTGCCACAAAGGAAGACACCATCCAAGCCCTCCTGACAGATGGCCATCCAGTCATACATACGATTGGGAGACAGACAGAGTCCTAGATTGGAAAGGGGTCCCTGAAGGTCATCCAGTCCAGCCCCATCTGCCACAAAGGAAGACACCATCCAAGCCCTCCTCACAGATGACCATCCAGTCATACATACGATTGGGAGACAGACAGAGTCCTAGATTGGAAAGGGGTCCCTGAAGGTCATCCAGTCCAGCCCCATCTGCCACAAAGGAAGACACCATCCAAGCCCTCCTGACAGATGGCCATCCAGTCATACATACGATTGGGAGACAGACAGAGTCCTAGATTGGAAAGGGGTCCCTGAAGGTCATCCAGTCCAGCCCCATCTGCCACAAAGGAAAACACCATCCAAGCCCTCCTGACAGATGGCCATCCAGTCATACATACGATTGGGAGACAGACAGAGTCCTAGATTGGAAAGGGGTCCCTGAAGGTCATCCAGTCCAGCCCCATCTGCCACAAAGGAAGACACCATCCAAGCCCTCCTGACAGATGGCCATCCAGTCATACATACGATTGGGAGACAGACAGAGTCCTAGATTGGAAAGGGGTCTCTGAAGGTCATCCAGTCCAGCCCCATCTGCCACAAAGGAATACACCATCCAAGCCCTCCTGACAGATGGCCATCCAGTCATACATACGATTGGGAGACAGACAGAGTCCTAGATTGGAAAGGGGTCCCTGAAGGTCATCCAGTCCAGCCCCATCTGCCACAAAGGAAGACACCATCCAAGCCCTCCTGACAGATGGCCATCCAGTCATACATACGATTGGGAGACAGACAGAGTCCTAGATTGGAAAGGGGTCTCTGAAGGTCATCCAGTCCAGCCCCATCTGCCACAAAGGAATACACCATCCAAGCCCTCCTGACAGATGGCCATCCAGTCATACATACGATTGGGAGACAGACAGAGTCCTAGATTGGAAAGGGGTCCCTGAAGGTCATCCAGTCCAGCCCGTTCTGCCACAAAGGAAGACACCATCCAAGCCCTCCTGACAGATGGCCATCCAGTCATACATACGATTGGGAGACAGACAGAGTCCTAGATTGGAAAGGGGTCCCTGAAGGTCATCCAGTCCAGCCCCTTCTGCCACAAAGGAAGACACCATCCAAGCCCTCCTGACAGATGGCCATCCAGTCATACATACGATTGGGAGACAGACAGAGTCCTAGATTGGAAAGGAGTCCCTGAAGGTCATCCAGTCCGGCCCCATCTGCCACAAAGGAAGACACCATCCAAGCCCTCCTGACAGATGGCCATCCAGTCATACATACGATTGGGAGACAGACAGAGTCCTAGATTGGAAAGGAGTCCCTGAAGGTCATCCAGTCCGGCCCCTTCTGCCACAAAGGAAGACACCATCCAAGCCCTCCTGACAGATGGCCATCCAGTCATACATACGATTGGGAGACAGACAGAGTCCTAGATTGGAAAGGAGTCCCTGAAGGTCATCCAGTCCGGCCCCTTCTGCCACAAAGGAAGACACCATCCAAGCCCTCCTGACAGATGGCCATCCAGTCATACATACGATTGGGAGACAGACAGAGTCCTAGATTGGAAAGGAGTCCCTGAAGGTCATCCAGTCCGGCCCCTTCTGCCACAAAGGAAGACACCATCCAAGCCCTCCTGACAGATGGCCATCCAGTCATACATACGATTGGGAGACAGACAGAGTCCTAGATTGGAAAGGAGTCCCTGAAGGTCATCCAGTCCGGCCCCTTCTGCCACAAAGGAAGACACCATCCAAGCCCTCCCGACAGAAGTTCATTCCAACCATACATACCATTGAGACATTTATTTATTTATTTATTTATTTATTTATTTATGTCTGATATTTCTCCCCCGCCTTTCTGCAATGGACCCAAAGTGGCTTGCAAGGTCATTAAGCCACGTGCTAACATCCACCATATAAATAAAACATAAAAGTAATGTCAAGCAATAGTAGTATAAATAAGAAATAGCAGGGTTCAGTGGGGCAGGTGAACTACAACTCCCATAGGCAAGTCCATCATCCATGGTCCATCCCACTCCAAACAGGGCCCGGATGTATAGTAGGCCATGGGGACTGTATGTGTCAGGCCTGTTAGAGTGAGTAGGCCAAAGCCTGCTCTGTGGTAGTTTTTTGCCTCAGTAAAAACTGGGGGGGGGGGGGGGGGGATTAAACGATCCTTAAGAGGCAAGAATAAAAAGATAGTCATGATTTTCTCTTTAGTCTGCTGTGAATAGTATTTACGTACTGCTGCCTGACCTTGTTGAAGGAGAGTGCTGTATCCAAAAGACACAGGCAAAAGCTGCTCTGTTTGGAACCATGGGGAACAGGGAAGATGGCTGCCTCTTTTGCGGCCTAGCACAATGGAGCCAGGCTGCAAGGCCTGAAACGTGTTAGCCAAATGATCAAAGGAGGCTTGGATTGGGGCTTTGGGGGCTAGAAGTGTTCAGAAGCATATCGTTCAAAAGATAATAACAATGTCTCTGCTGTCTTTTGAGGAAAGTAGGGCCTTACAAAGAAGTTGAAAGCTGAGGCAAGATGGCGTCCTCCTTTTGGGCCTAGCAGCGAGGGGCCAGCCTGGAAGGCCTTAAACATGTCAGCAGAGGGCCCAAAGGGGGCCATCCGTTGTCAGTGGGTTCATGGGGTGATGTGTGTCAAGATTGGTCCATGTCGGGCCTTCCTGGTGGTGGCAGTGGTGTTTTGGATTACCAAAGTGTAGGCTCAGGCTGTTAACTGTCCCAAAGCTAGCGTCGTTCTGATGACCGTCACCCCGGCTTTCAAGTTGATTTGAAAACGCAGCGGAGAGTTCCGCGGATCGCTCACCAAAGGAACGGAACGGGACCGCAGCAGACTATTATTAAGAGATCTTTTTATTTCACTTTCCCCTTCCCTGAACTATGTAACAAAATCCCCCAATAAAAGTAGCATTTATTTTAACAATAACACTCTCTATCTGGTTATTTTGTATCTTTCTCTGACTCCTTCCTTTGCATGCAATTTCTCTCTCTCTCCCGTCCCTTTAACTCCGGCTGAGGTTCTCCGCCATAGATTAATATGGCGGACGATACAAATCGGCTCATATCTCTATCAAAATTACCCCTAGAACGCTCCTCTTTTAGTCCTAACCCTTTCTAAGGCTCCTGACTCGAAGACCACCAACGGAACCGAAATCGGTCCAGTTTTCGGCACCTCAACAGCTGACTGTCAAACGGGACCGACTGCCCTCCTCCAGCCTTATCCCGGACTTTCCTCTCCCCGCGGCCCGCGGAATGGTTTTAAGAGATCCCTAGCCCCTTTCTGTGAACTGGGGATGGGGGGATCGCTCTCTCGCTGGGGAAACATAGTTCTCCAAGAACCCTTACCCTCTCTACAGCTGCCAGGGGGTGCCCGGACGGGTGCCCTCCACGTTTCATTCATACTTTCATAATTTTATGAAGGAGAAGAACACTCTTCCCCAGACCTACCCCTGGACTTATGAAATCCTATACTTCCAAAGACTGCAACCCACATGTGCCTCTTCCCCATGCCATCTCTACGAATTCCTCCCATCACAGATGAACTCTTTTTCCTCATGTATCCATGAATTTGCATATTCTATGTACCTGGACACCCTCATGACCCACTGTTGTATGAATTTCTAATCGTTGGGCTAACTTCATGAATTGTGAAATCATGCTGCTTGAACTCCACTCCTATGACTTTCCATATTGGGTTCCCCAGATGTTGTAAACCTCATTCTTATCAAATGTTTTCAATTGTTTATATCATCCATGGTTCCCCTTTGTGCAATGTAACCCCCCCCCCTCTATGGATTCTCCCTTTCCTCCTTGAAATCTACCTATCTGCCTATATGTATTTATACTCTTTGGGATCCCCGGAAAATATGTGTTTTTCCCAGCTGGGTTTATGTACCAACTTTATTTTAATTTTCATTTTATCCCATATAATTGTCAAATCATGGAATCAAATGGGAAATATTATGACCCCAACGTGAACCCTAGACCTCCCTTCCCAAAAACAAAAGGATAATCTGCCACAGTTTAATCCAATCTCATTCCGATCGCATGGACAATATAGGGCTTGAGTCACCAAATTCCTAAAGGTGACTCGCCCCCAAGGCAAACATTGTCATATCCCAGGCCAGGACGCCTCAGGAAGGCACCCTGTGGGGCCCGTCAATGACGGCTCATCACCACCCTTCTTTACTTCCCGTCTGACACCCCAAGACATATCTAAAAACCTGTGAACGTGACAGGACCCCGGACATCCTTGATGGGTGCCATTAATTCCTTTAGAAATCGGCCGGGCCAGGATTAATCTGATATTTCCTGTCCGGTCACGTCATTGTTTCAATAGCTCCCGCCTCCTCCTCCCTGATTGGCCCAAGTGGGGACAAAAAAACGGCTCCCCATTGGGCCAGCAGAGCGAGGCGGGAAACGAAAGCCCGCCTCGTTCAACCTCCCAGCCTATCCACGATCAGATGGGCGGGGGAGCGGGGCGGGAAATTCAAAGGGCTGTCAGACCGAAACATTGTATAAATATGGCTTTATTTGAAACATATGTTACGCTAGTAGATTGAATGATCGCTATTAGCGTCCTTTTCAGCTGAATTGCTCAATAAAGACTCCTTGGCGGATTTTCCTTCAACTTTGGCGAACCTTCTTCATTTCAGGCTTCAGGTTGTATTGCGGCTTATATTCTCCTTTTGGCTTCGCCAAGGTCCGTTCCCTCTGGACCGGGTCGGGTCTCTCCTTAAGGGCCCGATCCCCTAAAACGCGGTCGACAACAGTTCTGAGGAGAGAAGTAGGCCGAACGAAGCCAGTTGGTAGTAGTTTTTCCCTCAGCGATCCCAGTGGCCTATGAAAGTGGCGGCCAATCAGAAAGCTGGCACATTCCACCCAGCCAATCAGAAAACTGACTGATATTCTGCCAGGTCAATCAAAACGCGAGCACAAACAAACATTCACTTTTATTATATATATAGATATAGATTAATTATTCATTTTAGAAATTTTGAAGATTCATTTCTCTTTATGTTTTGTTTCTAGGAAAGTAAAAAAAGTTGACATGTTTTTTTCAAGCAGTTTCTTGTAGAAATTATTTCCTTTTGTTTGAGGCAAATAAATGAATTTAGTAAATTGGAATGTTATCATTTCTTCATAGAAAAAGAGTGCATGATAGTGTGTGTGTTATGTTGGTGAAAAGGTAGAGAGTATTGTCAAAATATTAGTTATAAAAATTCTTAAAGAAAGTATAGCTTCTACCATGTTTCCCCAAAAACAAGACAGTGTCTTATATTAATTTTTGCTCTCAAAGATGCTCTAGGTCTTATTTTCAGGGGATGTCTTATTTTTCCAAGAAAAAGAATTCACATTTATTTTTGAACAAAAAAAAGAACATTTATTATATACTGTACAGTAATTGTCATCACAAACCAGCATAATCAGACAAACTGTGAAGCCTATCAGGAATTTCTTGTTACTACCAGTATTTCAATGTACAACACTCTATGGTACGTATATTTACATGCTCTGGTGTTCTGTTCGTTGGGCATGCTTCCAAACACAAACTTACTTTCGGGGGAGGCCTTATATTTAGCAAATCAGCAAAACCTCTACTAGGTCTTATTTTCTGGGAATGTCTTATTTCAGGGGAAACAGATTGCAGACTGAGGAGCCCACTATAATTTTTGAGCTTTGATATTTAATATTTACTTTAAAAATATTTTCTTAGAATCCTTACATTTGTCTCACCTCTCAGACATTTCAGATTTGCTTCACATCAAATACAGTTTTTTTCTATGAAGTAACTGCTCTTCAGACTCCTGAAAATGAGAGAAAAAAACAATATCTGTACATGAAGGCAAAACATTAACTTCACTACATTGGACAGGAATGTAAGAATCTACAAACTGCTTGTTTTGAAATGTTTCCCATCTATCAAAAACTTATATCAGAAATCTGTTGTTTAAATGTTAATTCAAAATCTCTAATTTCTAAGTCAGCAATACCCAAAACCAGTTGAAACCAGAAGAATGTGATTCTATATCAGTAGGGATTAAATAACTTGGAATATATATATAAGTATACACACAC
The DNA here is from genome assembly GCF_035594765.1 of Anolis carolinensis. Classification (NCBI taxonomy): domain Eukaryota; kingdom Metazoa; phylum Chordata; class Lepidosauria; order Squamata; family Anolidae; genus Anolis; species Anolis carolinensis. The sequence continues at coordinate 794,572 of NC_085848.1, forward strand.
ATATACATTTTTTTTCAGACTGCTTGTTATGTTTGCTTTCTGGGACCGCCTTCCACCTGGAAACCAATGTCCTCACTGCAGAAGGGAGAACATGCGGGTCAAGAATAGGGCTCCACAACCACCTACGCATCCACCGCCAAGACACTACACCTGGAGGGCCATCATCCTCGGCCTATGAGGGATAGCCTAAGTAAGTAAGCTTACTGGTACAGTTCTTTCAATTTCCAAACAATTTAATTTTATACACACCAGGAATTACATTTTTTGGGTTTTTATAATAACAAGGCCTGTTGATTAATTTTCTACATAATACAATATTTACTATTTTAAATAATAATTTCAAAAATTGGACAATAGACTGAACAGAACTGAGTATCAATTTTGGATATAGAACATTATACGCAATAAACAGTTGTTGGTCTTATCAGCTATGCCAACAAGATTTTTTTAAAATATAGCAGTTCTTTGGTGTATACAAAAATATATTTTATACAAGTGAGTCTCACTTATCCAAGGTTCTGGATTATCCAAGACATTTTTGTGTTCAATGTTTCCAATATATGATATTTTGGTATAAAATTCAAAAATACAGTAATTACTACATAGCATTACTGCATATTGAACTACTTTTTCTGTCAAATGTGTTGTATAACATGAAGTTTTGGTGCTTAATTTGTAAAATCATAACCTAATTTGATGTTTAATAGGCTTTTCCTTAATCCCTCCTTATTATCCAAGATATTTGCGTATCCAAGCTTCTGCCGGCCCGTTTAGCTTGGATAAGCGAGACTCTACTGTACTTAAAAGAAAAAACTTGGTTAGTATTAAAAGCAGCAATGTAATGAATGTCCCATTTCTATGCTAATAATATTGAATGTTTTGGGGAAAGGAAAAATTATTACAGTTTGGTTAGCAATAATTTTTTTTATTTTGTTTCAATTTTTAAAAATAGTTTTTAGAATTAAATAGCCTACATAAACTCTTCAAACTAAAGAGAAAATACAATGTAACTTTGCTTGTTTAACTTTTCAACATTATTAATTCTATAATTACAGCTCTTTTAAATTAAGTATTAATGAAAATTTAAATGAATAAAGGCAGACAGGACAGAAAAACAGTTTGGTAAATTGTGAATGGAAGAACGTGTATTGTTTCTTCATTATTAAAGGGTGTATATGACGCGCTGCATGAGGATAGCCAGTCGAAGCGCGGGGGATATTTTAAATATCCCCGCCATCAGCCAATGGGAGGCCGGCAGCCAAGACTAGCGCGAGGTTGGACCAATGGCGAAGGGCGCATGCCAATCGGAGGCCAAGGAGGAGTTAAATGTCAACTAGTCAAAGATGGAGGCTGGAGTGGGGAAGCCGTGAGGTTTGTAATGGAAGATTTTTAAAAGCCGTTTCTTCCCAATGAAGAAATCATTTGACTTTAAAATCTTGGGCAGCCTTTACACAAGATTGGGAGGAACTAATCCCCCTACACACACTTGCTTTTTGGCTCCTTTTGCAAACTTCTCACCTTTCTCGTTTTCTCTTTCATGCAGATTCCTGTAAATTTTCTAAGGCGGATACAATGCCTAAGATTTAAAGAAGGAATGTTGATATGTATCGTTCTGTTTCTACTGCCCTCTGTGCTCTGTTATGTGAGTAGCATCCCGGAGACTTGTAGAAATGGCGGGAGCAAAAGGCTAAAAGGGAGATCCAAGAAGCAAGACTATTTAATTTATAATAGGGCTGTTGTTTTAAAAACTTGTGCGTATGAGTGATGTTATTCCTCTCATTTTCTCATAACTCAAAACCTAGTTTGTGAACGAGCTTGGAATACCCAAAAACTGAAATCTGGGCTAGCACTTGGAACGGTGGAAAAGTCTTTTCCCTCGTTTATTTCAAACTTCTGCCTTAAAATTTAAGTTACTTTATAAAGAAAGTAGGAAGAGAGTCGGAATAAACTTTGCCTTATTTTTGAAGGGATAGGCTATTTTCTAAACATGGGTTTTAAAGAGTTTTCCAATCGATTTTACTGGTTATATATTAAAATATCTGATTTGTATTGTTTAGAGTTTCAGAATATAAAATTGGGCTTGCAGCCATGTGGCTTGTTTCGATAATACTAGCCGCAACCGCATGAGACCTCATTCTTATGCAATCTTCTTGTTGATATTTTTAAAAGTTGTATCTACAAACAGCCCAATTTAAGTTCTCACAAATTTCTATGAAATGTTCACAATTTTTCTTCATAGCCCCACCTACATTTGTTTGAGTTCTCTGTCTCTTAAATGTTTGTTTAGTTGTTTTCTTTTATATCTATATAATTATAAAAATCATTATTAGCTGTATAACAAATCTACCTCATGTTAAAACTGCATAAAATATTTGATTTTGTGATAGTTAACCCCTACTTTGAATCTATTCAAGCCCATTGAAAATATATTAATACAGTAGAGTCTCACTTATCCAACATAAACAGGCCGGCAGAATGTTGGATAAGCGAATATGCTGGATAATAAGTAGAGATTAAGGAAAAGCCTATTAAACATCAAATTAGGTTATGATTTTACAAATTAAGCACCAAAACATCATGTCGGTCGCCGTGATGCCATCACTCATTTATATATATATAGATTGCTGTCTTTGACATTCTTGTTGTGGGAAAGGCTTTCAGTTTACACGAAAGTAAAATACAGTCGAGTCTCACTTATCCAACGTTCTGGATTATCCAAAGCATTTTTATAGTCAATGTTTTCAATACATCATGATATTTTAGTGCTAAATTCGTAAATACAGTAATTACTACAAAGCATTACTGTGTATTGAACTACTTTTTCTGTCAAGTTTGTTGTATAACATGATGTTTTGGTGCTTAATTTGTAAAATCATAACCTCATTTGATGTTTAATAGGCTTTTCCTTAATCCCTCCTTATTATTAAAGATATTCGCTTATCCAAGCTTCTGCCGGCCCGTTTAGCTTGGATAAGTGAGACTCTACTGTATGTTAATTTATATTGTAGTGAGATTGCGGAGATATTTAGAACTACTGTATTATATATAAATGGAAAGGAAAGCCACTGAATATATATAGCTGTATATTGCTGTCCAGAGTCCTTTTTCTGTTGTACTACTGGCAAATATAAGTAGCAGTGCAATATTAAAAGGGCATTGGCTGGCAGGCTAAGCTTCTCCTCACTCCTTCAGAAAAGCCAAAAGGCCAAAGGATCATTGCTTTATTGTAATGTTTTATATGTGTGTGTAAAAATATATTTGTATATAAAGGTGTTTTCTACATAAATGGTTTCAATATATTCTACAAAGTTTCAAAGTATATAAAATTTAATATAATTTCTACTTGCCCATTCGCTAAAACATTAGCATTCATAATGTGTGTATATATATAATCATATATACACAACCATACTCCAGCAAACTTTATATACTAAAATAGTTGCCACCTTTCTGTATGGATGAATTGAAATAGAGTTTATTATTTGTTTTTTATCCAGTTTTTTGTGTGTCTTTGGTTTATATCATAGTTTTTTATAATATTTTTTGTAGGATATCATCAACATTAAACACGGTATATATGGGCTTGCTATATTGTCTAAACAGTCTTAAAGGCCTCCTATGTATATGTCTCTAATTATGGTTAAGTTGAAAACCAAATACAATGTTAATCCTGTGAGAAAGAATACAGTGAAGAATATAAATAAAAATAGGTTATTAGTATGTATAAGTTGAGCTCATTTTGTCATTTTATTCAGAGAATAGAATAATTCCCTTTTTGGTAATAGCTAAGGTACATGAATTGATTAATTGACCAAATTGATCCATGCTTTGGGAGCTTATTTATTTATTACTTTTAAGATTTAAATATGAGTATATAGAGTAATTTTTGATTATTTAAGTGTATATACTACATGAGGTGTAAGAGAAAAAATAATATAAAAGCAATCCCAAGTTACAAACCAAGTTCTGATGGTTTGTTCTTAAATTGAATTTGTATGTAAGTCGGAAGAAGTGCATTTTAAAAGTGCAACCCCAACCATATATCTATATCTAATTATTTGTTTGTTCATCTATTTATCAGCTTGGATGTCATAGGGAAGAGTGAACACCTCGTGGTTATTCCTCTATGGTCTGTGCCTCTGTTCAGAAATAAGGATTGGGGATAGAGTCACCTTTTCCCCATGATAATGACTCTTCAGGAGTGGATTTCCCATCCTTCTGGGGAAAATTCCTCTCTCTTACTATTGCCTCAGCCCCATTCTTTACTAAGCGTTGTTTGTAATTCAGATTTTTGTACCTAGGGGATGGCCTGTATATTAAATAGTTATCTATCCATAAAAGGGACATGATCAAGTGAAATGATTATTGTAATATGACCAATTAATAAAATTTTCAGTATACATGCTTGTATAAAATTAAGGATTTGGCATTCTGATGTGTTCGTGTTTATGTTTGCGTGTTCCCTTCCTGTATCCTTGTTTAAAGGTGAACAAAACATATAATTAGAATTTTTATTTCATTGTAGATCATCAATTGTGTGTGTGACTGTAAGTTAGCTCTAATTTTCACCTTAACAACATTACATAAAAAGGGACTAGAATACAAGGCCAGTTGCATTCATTGTCTTGATAGGCTGACTAAAGGCTCTGACAGTATTGCACTACTGTCTGCACAAATTAAGCAGTGCAATAATATTGTCAAAGCATTTGTTCCAGTCCTGATACGTCTAGTTATTATGATCAACCCAAGGTGGTAGCCACTCTTTCCTCATATTCTGTGATTTTTTAATCCTGTTTTAACAAGTAAAACATTCTATTTAATTCATTACAGGCTATATCCTTGTTCAAAAGTTTCAGACGGGCTGTTGAAAATCCTATTGGAAAATTATAAAACTGTTTTCATTAATAGACTATTGAAAACATTGATGATTACTGATTCTTAATAAAAGTAGTGGTAGAATGCTAGGTTCTTTGCTTCATCTCTCAATGTTGATGTTAGTTTTTCTGTGTCTTAATAAAAATCTGCATTTCAGAGCATTAATGTAGTGCAAAATTATATTCCCAAAACTAATCACTTTGCATTGTGTTATTTCATTTGCTTTGTTTAATATGTTCATATGTATTAATGATTAGTTTTAAAAGAAGGGATTAAAAGAATATCCTTTAGGAGTTATCAAACTTAGCTGCAGAGCCCTTTTTGAAGCAAACGTTTCTCATGGAGCCACAATAAAATGTTTGTATATTATATTATATTATTGTATATATTTCAGTCATGCTCAAAACCTTTTAAACAACATATACTTAACATTATTTCAGTAGAAGACCCTAGGAGCCATCCAGTTGAACCGCCTTCTGCTATGCAGAGAAACACAATCAAAGTACAGTACCTCCAACAGATAGCCACCCAGCATTTGTAATACAGTAGAGTCTCACTTATCCAACGTAAACGGGCCAGCAAAATGTTGGATAAGTGAATATGTTGGATAATAAGGAGGGATTAAGGAAAAGCCTATTAAACATTAAACTAGGTTATGATTTTACAAATTAAGCACCAAAACATCATGTTATACAACAAATTTGACAGAAAAAGTAGATCAATACGCAGTAATGTTATGTTGTAATTGCCGTATTTACGAATTTAGCACCAAAATATCACAATGTATTGAAAACATTGACTACAAAAATGCATTGGATAATCCAGAACATTGGATAAGCGAGTGTTGGATAAGTGAGACTCTACTGTAGTAATAACGACAATAGGAGTACCCCAGAGATAATCTGTTCCAACCACATTCTGCCAAGCAAGAAAAGCATGGGGAGTGGAGGGAAAGGTTTTTTGGCAATAAGAGGGCTGAGCAGAAAACATATTTGGAGCGAGAGAGGTGGAGAAATAATAATAATAATAATAATAATAATAATAATAATAATAATAATAATAATAGAAAGGCTTTTGGTGGCAAGGGAGGTAGGGGAAGGCCTTTGGCCCAAAAGCCCTTTCCATGTTCTTTGCTGCCAAAGGCTTTTCCTTGCCTTCCTTGTTGCCAAAGCCTTTCCCCACCTCTGTCGTTGCCAAAAAGACAACTATCTATATATATAAAAGAGTGATGGCATCACGGCAATTCACAAAACAACAAAAGTACAGGCCCCCCAACCTCAAAATTTGACAACACAACCCATCATCCACGCCTCAAGGTTGATACAACAAAAAGAAAAGAAAAATAAAGTCCTAATTAGAGGGAGAGCAATAATTTTTTTTATCCAATTGCTGCCAGTTTAGAGGGCTAATCTCTGCCCACTTGGTTGCCTAGCAACCAAGGGACAGCCAGGCTTCAGTTAGGGGACAGGCAGATTTAGGCCTCACTTAGGCTTCTTCCACAGATTATCTAATTTGCACTGGATTATATGACAGTGTAGACTCAAGGCCCTTCCACACAGTTATATAACCCATTTATAATCTTATATTATCTGCTTTGCACTGGATTATCTTGACTCCGCACTACCATATAATCCACTTCAGTGTGCATTTTATTCAGCTGTGAAGAAGGAGCCTCATATAATCCAGTTCTGAGCAGATAATATAAGATGAGAAATATACAGTAGAGTCTCACTTATCCAACGTAAACAGGCCGGCAGGATAAGTGACTATGTTGGATAATAAGAAGGGATTCAGGAAAAGCCAATTAAACATCAAATTAGGTAATCGTTATACAAATTAAGCACCAAAACATCATATTATACAACAAATTTGACAGAAAAGGTAGTTCCATGCGCAGTAATGCTATGTAGTATTTAGAGTCTCACTTATCCAACATTCGCTTATCCAACGTTCTGGATTATCCAACGCATTTTTGTAGTCAATGCTTTCAATATATCGTGATATTTTGGTGCTAAATTCATAAATACAGTAATTACTATATAGCATTACTGTGTACTGAACTACTTTTTCTGACAAATTTGTTGTCTAACATGATGTTTTGGTGCTTAATTTGTAAAATCATAACTTAATTTGATGTTTAATAGGGTTATCCTTAATTCCTCATTATCCAACATATTCGCTTATCCAACGTTCTGCCGGCCCGTTTATGTTGGATAAGTGAGACTCTACTGTACTGTATTTACAAATTTACCACTAAAATATCACAATGAATTTAAAACACTGACTACAAAAACATTGATTATGAAAAGGCAGACTGCGTTGGATAATCCAAAACATTGTATAAGCGAATGTTGGATAAGTGAGATTCTTCTTTAATATAAAATAATTACTGGGATAGAATAATGCAGAACAATATAATCTCTAAAACCAGGACAGTAAATAAACGGGAATTCCACACAGGAAACAATCAGGGCCAGCTAACACCTCCCAACAAAGTATTCCCATCATCAAAGTCTGGCAAATCCTGTTTTCTCAGGGCCACAGACAGTAGAAGCACATAAAATATCGCAAACAACACCACTCTGAAAACAAGGGAATTCCAGACAGGAAACAATCAGGGCCAGCTAACACCTCCCAACAAAGGATTCCCATCATCAAAGTCTGGCAAATCCTGTTTTCTCAGGGCCACAGACAGTAGAAGCACATAAAATATCGCAAACAACATCACTCTGAAAACAAGGGAATTCCAGACAGGAAACAATCAGGGCCAGCTAACACCTCCCAACAAAGTATTCCCATCATCAAAGTCTGGCAAATCCTCTGTTTTCTCAGGGCCACAGGCAGTAGAAGCACATAAAATATCGCAAACAACACCACTCTGAAAACAAGGGAATTCCAGACAGGAAACAATCAGGGCCAGCTAACACCTCCCAACAAAAAATTCACTCAGGGAGGAAGCAGCCAGGCTTTAAAGCTGCAAGGCCATTACATCATAATCATTTTTCCTAATTGCAGCATTCATACTTGCCTCCAACAGACAAAAAAAACCAATCAGAAATATTGTATATTCACAACCTTTAGGAAATAATATCCCCTGATGGCGCAGCGTGTTAAAGCGCTGAGCTGCTGAACTTCTGGACCGAAAGGCCACAGGTTTGAATTGGGGGAGCGGAGAGAGCCCCCACTGTTAGCCCCAGCTTCTGCCAACCCAGAAGTTCAAAAACTTACAAATGTGAGTGCATCAATAGGTACTGCTCCAGCAGGAAGGTAACGCCGCTCCATGCAGTCATCCCACATGACCTTGGAGGAGTCTACGGACAACGCCGGCTCTTCGGCTTAGAAATGGAGATGAGCACCAACCCCGAGTTGGACACGACTGGACTTAATGTCTGGGGAAAACCTTGACCCTTGACCTTAACTACCACCAATTCCTCAATACTTTATTTCCCAGACCACCAGACTTCGCCACAGCAACGCGTGGCCAGGCACAGCTAGTCCACTATAAAAACAATACAAAGGTGTAAATGAGACTAAACATAATTGTTTCAATGAATAAAAGTGAATACCAAAACCAGGTAGTTACATGATCAAAGTTATTGTATATGTAATAAAACATAAAACTGTAACATTCACAATACAATGACTTATCTTGTTTAAAAATGACTGGACTCCTCTTCACGCAAGGCTGTTATATTCACACATAAAGAAAGTTCTTAATTCTTGTTCTTATATTCTTGTTTTGATTTCTTGTTCCTTATAATACAATATAATAATATTAATTATACATTATATATAAACTAGCTGTGCCCGGCCACGCGTTGCTGTGGCGAAGTCTGGTGGTATGGGAAATAAAGTATTGAGCAATTGGTGGTAGTTAAAGTCAAGGGTCAAGGTTTTCCCCAGACAAGTTTGAAAAATAAATAAATAAATAAAGTCCAGTCATGCCTGACTCTGGGGACTGGTGCTCATCTCCATTTCTAAGCCAAAGAGCCGGCGTTGTCCGTAGACACCTCCAAGGTCATGTGGCATGACTGCATGGAGCGCCGGTACCTTCCTGCGGGAGCATTCATCTACTCTTATTTGCATGTTTTCGAACTTCTGGGTTGGAAGAATCCTTTCTTGGGAGGTGTTAGCTGGCCCTGATTGTTTCCTTTGTGGAATTCCCAATTTCCCTGCCTTCAGACTATTGGTCTTTATGTACTGTCCTGGTTTTAGAGATTATATTGTTCTGCATTATTCTATCCCAGTAATTATTTCATATTAAAGTAGAATCTCACTTATCCAACATTCGCTTATACAATGTTCTGGATTATCCAACGCAGTCTGCCTTTTCATAAGCAATGTTTTTGTAGTCAGTGTTTTAAATTCATTGTGATATTTTAGTGGTAAATTTGTAAATACAGTACAGTAGAGTCTCACTTATCCAACATAAACGGGCCGGCAGAATGTTGGATAAGCGAATATGTTGGATAATGAGGCATTAAGGAAAAGCCTATTAAACATCAAATTAGGTTATGATTTTACAAATGAAGCACCAAAACATCATATTAGACAACAAATTTGGCAGAAAAAGTAGTTCAATATGCAGTAATGCTATGTAGTAATTACTGTATTTATGAATTTAGCACCAAAATATCAGGATATATTGAAAACATTGACTACAAAAATGCGTTGGATAATCCAGAACGTTGGATAAGCGAGTGTTGGATAAGTGAGACTCTACTGTAATTACTACATAACATTACTGCGCATGGATCTACTTTTTCTGTCAGATTTGTTGTATAATATGATGTTTTGGTGCTTGATTTGTATAATCATTACCTAATTTGATGTTTAATCAGCTTTTCCTGAATCCCTTCTTATTATCCAACATATTCACTTATCCTGCCGGCCTGTTTATGTTGGATAAGTGAGACTCTGCTGTATATTGATAATCTTATATTATCTGTTTAGAACTGGATTATATGAGGCCCCTTCTTCACAGCTGTATAAAATGCAGACTGAAGTGGATTATATGGCAGTGTGGACTCAAGATAATCCAGTGCAAAGCAGATAATATAAGATTATAAATGGGTTATATAGCTGTGTGGAAGGGCCTTGAGTCTACACTGCCATATAATCCAGTGCAAATTTGATAATCTGTGGAAGAGGCCTAAGTGAGGCCTAAGTCTGCCTGTCCCCTAACTGAAACCTGGCTGTCCTTTGGCTGAGCTGATTGCTAGGAGACCAAGTGGGCAGAAATTAGCCTTCTAACTGGCAGCAATTGGATAAAAACAAATATTGCTCTCCCTCTAATTAGGACTTTATTTTTCTTTTCTTTTAGTTGTATCAACCTAGAGGCGTGGATGATGGGTTGTGTTGTCAAATTTCGAGGTTGGGGGGCTGTAGTTTTACTGTTTTGTTCGGTGCCCTGATTCCATCACTCTTTTATATATATAGATTACTGTTTTTATCTTTTTATACTGTGAATTGTGTTTATGTTTTTGTTTTGTTCAACTAAGTTGTCAGACTCTGCCCCATGTATGCCACTCCGAGTCCCCGCGGGGAGATGGTGGCGGGATATACATAAAGTTTTATTATTATTTTATTATTATTTTTAAAATAATATTTGGATTGATATCCCTGGGGGGAGAAAGGGGCCAAACTTGTTGTCTGCTGCCCTGGAGACTATGGCAATGGATTCCATTGGAAGGAAGAGAGAATCCACCTAATTTTTCCCCCCGTGTCAGAAGCTACTTGAAAAACTGCAAGTTGCTTCTGGTAGGAGAGAATTGGACGTCTGCAAGGACGTTGCACAGGAGACATTGCCCTGATGTTTTTGATGTATTTACCATCCTTGTGGGAGGCTTCTCTCTTGTCCCTGCATGGAGCTGGAGCTGACAGACGGGAGCACAACCACACTCTCTCCAGGTTGGATTTGAACCAGCATCCTTGAGCTCAGCAGCACAAAATTCAAGTCATTAGTCCTGCTGGCACAAGGATTTAACTCACTGGCACTAACCCAGTGTATGGTGGGGTCTCCTTTTTTTGTCAGAAGGGGCCATCCTCAAACTGCAGCCCTCCAGATGTTTAGGCCTCCAACTCTTATAATCCCTGACCACTGAATAAGCTGGCCAGGGCTTCTAGGAGTTGGAGGCCCAAACAGCTAGAGGGCAACAGTTTGAGGATTTCTAGCTTTGGTTGTGTTTTTCCTGCCTGGGGTCTTTTCCAGCTCTATGATTCTATCTATATATATAAAGGAGTAATGGTGTCCGTTCCTCCCACTAAACAACAAAAGTACAAGCCCCAGAACCTAGAAATTTGGCAGCACAATCCACCATCCTTGCCCCTAGGTTCCGACAACAATAAGAAAAGAAAAATAAAGTCCTAATTAGATGGAGAGGAATAATTGTCTTTAGCCAATTGCTGCCAGTTAGAAGGCTAAGCTCCACCCACTTGGTCTCCTAGCAACCTACTCAGCCCAGGGGATAGGCACAGTTAGGCCTCACTGAGTCTTCTTCCACAGATTATCTAATTTGCACTGGGTTATATGGCAGTGTAGACTCAAGGCCCTTCCACACAGCTATATAACCCATTTATAATATTACTAGCTGTGCCCGGCCACGCGTTGCTGTGGCGAAACATGGTGGTCTGGGAAATAAAGTATTGAGGAATTGGTGGTAGTTAAGGTCAACGGTAAAGGTTTTCCCCTGACATTAAGTCCAGTCGTGTCTGACTCTGGGGGTTGGTGTTCATCTCCATTTCTAAGCCGAAGAGCCGGCGAAGAGACTCCTCCAAGGTCATGTGGGATGACTGCATGGATCGGCGTTACCTTCCCGCCGGAGCAGTACCTATTGATGCACTCACATTTGCATGTTTCCGAACTTCTGGGTTGGCAGAAGCTGGGGCTAACAGTGGGGGCTCTCTCCGCTCCCCCAATTCAAACCTGTGGCCTTTCAGTCCAGAAGTTCAGCAGCTCAGCGCTTTAACACGCTGCGCCATCAGGGGATATTATTTCCTAAAGGTTGTGAATATACAATATTTCTGATTGGTTTTTTTTTGTTTGTTGGAGGCAAGTATGAATGCTGCAATTAGGAAAAATGATTAGGATGTAATGGCCTTGCAGCTTTAAAGCCTGGCTGTTTCCTCCCTGAGTGAATATTTTGTTGGGAGGTGTTAGCTGGCCCTGATTGTTTCCTGTCTGGAATTCCCTTGTTTTCAGAGTGGTGTTGTTTGCGATATTTTATGTGCTTCTACTGTCTGTGGCCCTGAGAAAATAGAGGATTTTCCAGACTTTGATGATGGGAATACTTTGTTGGGAGGTGTTAGCTGGCCCTGATTGTTTCCTGTGTGGAATTCCCCTGTTTATTTACTGTCCTGGTTTTAGAGATTATATTGTTCTGCATTATTCTATCCCAGTAATTATTTCATATTAAAGAAGAATCTCACTTATCCAACATTCGCTTATACAATGTTCTGGATTATCCAACGCAGTCTGCCTTTTCATAATCAATGTTTTTGTAGTCAATGTTTTAAATTCATTGTGATATTTTAGTGGTAAATTTGTAAATACAGTACAGTAGAGTCTCACTTATCCAACATAAACGGGCCGGCAGAACGTTGGATAAGCGAATATGTTGGATAATGAGGAATTAAGGATAACCCTATTAAACATCAAATTAAGTTATGATTTTACAAATTAAGCACCAAAACATCATGTTAGACAACAAATTTGTCAGAAAAAGTAGTTCAGTACACAGTAATGCTATGTAGTAATTACTGTATTTATGAATTTAGCACCAAAATATCACGATATATTGAAAGCATTGACTACAAAAATGCGTTGGATAATCCAGAACGTTGGATAAGTGAGACTCTACTGTAAATACTACATAGCATTACTGCGCATGGAACTACTTTTTCTGTCAAATTTGTTGTATAATATGATGTTTTGGTGCTTAATTTGTATAACGATTACCTAATTTGATGTTTAATTGGCTTTTCCTGAATCCCTTCTTATTATCCGACATATTCACTTATCCTGCCGGCCTGTTTACGTTGGATAAGTGAGAGTCTACTGTATATTTCTAATCTTATATTCTCTGCTCAGAACTGGATTATATGAGGCCCCTTCTTCACAGCTGAATAAAATGCACATTGAAGTGGATTATATGGCAGTGTGGACTCAAGATAATCCAGTGCAAAGCAGATAATATAAGATTCTAAATGGGTTATATAGCTGTGTGGAAGGGCCTTGAGTCTACACTGCCATATAATCCAGTGCAAATTAGATAATCTGTGGAAGAAGTCTAAGTGAGGCCTAAATCTGCCTGTCCCCTAACTGAAACCTGGCTGTCCCTTGGTTGCTAGGCAACGAAGTGGGCAGAGATTAGCCCTCTAAACTGGCAGCAATTGGATAAAAAAAATTATTGCTCTCCCTTTAATTAGGACTTTGTTTTTCTTTTCTTTTTGTTGTATCAACCTTGAGGCGTGGATGATGGGTTGTGTTGTCAAATTTTGAGGTTGGGGGGCCTGTACTTTTGTTGTTTTGTGAATTGCTGTGATGCCATCACTCTTTTATATATATAGATATTATCTGCTTTGAAATGGATTATCTTGAGTCCACACTGCCATATAATCCACTTCAGTGTGCATTTTATCCAGCTGTGAAGAAGGGGCCTCATATAATCCAGTTCTAAGCAGATAATATAAGATATATAGTAGAGTCTCGCTTATCCAACATAAACACCCTGGCAGAACATTGGATAACTGAATATGTTGGATAATAAGAAGGGATTCAGGAAAAGCCGATTAAACTTCCCATCCCCTCTCGACCCTATCTGCTGCCAAACTGCCATCCATGTCTATGCCAGGCATCCTCAGAGATTAGGAGATCTGTTTGAAAACAGACAAGTGGGATGTTTGTTTCTATCTCAGCCATGATATCCACGATGGGACAACTCTTATCTGTCTGAGGCAACTGTGAATGTCCCACTTCCCCACCTTGATTACCATTGAATGCCCTTACACCTTCAAGGCCTGGCTGCTTCCTGCTTCGGAGAGGAATCCTTTGTTGGGAGATGTTAGCTGGCCCTCAGGACATCATGTCTGGAATTCCCTGATTGCTCAGTGCTGTCTTTTAGTTAACTGTCCTGATTTCACAATTTTTTTAAATACTGGGAGCCACATTTTGTTCATTCCAGGCAGGCAGGAACCATCCAGGCTTTGAAGCTACAAGGCTATTCAGTGCCAATTCCAAAATTCACACTTGCCTAAAGCAGACAACAGTTCTTTCTTCCACCCTGGTCATTCCACAGATATATAAACCCCACTTGCTTTCGTTACAACACATTTCACAACCTCTGAGGATGCCTGCCATACACGCAGGCGAAACATCAGGAGAGAATACATTTGGAATATGACCAGGCAGACCACAGAACTCAGAGCAACCCAATACAAAGAGAAACAAAAATACTAAAATAAATACAAAAACTAAATAAAATAAAATAATATAATTAAAAAACAAATAAAAATAATATAATCAAATAATAAAATATAATACATACAAATAATAGAATAAAAATAAAATAAATACAAATAATAAAAAACACTAAAAATAATAAAAACACTAAAAATTAATACGATAAAATACTATAATAACAGAAAATAACTAAAAATAATACAAGAAAATAATAAAATATAATAAATAAAAAAGATAAGTTACAATAAAATTAATTTTTAAAAATACAAATAACGTCAAATAAAAATTTCACAACAATTTTTAACCAATACCACCACCACTTTGCTACAGCAACGTGTGGCCGGGCACAGCTAGTAATTCTATAATTCTATGAATGGTTAATAATAGTTTGTACAATAAACATGTATATTATGAAATACAGCCTCAAGCTAAGTATGCAAGAGAAAATAACCAACATAACCTTAAATCCAATAAATGCACTTTTTTGAAATGGGTTTACTTAATTGATCAGAAATTTTGGCTTCTTGGATACAGGCTTTGAGAACACTAAAGAAGCAGTCTTAAGTCCAGGAAGAACCAAAATGGATAAATATGTAGGTCCTGGCTTTGGATGTCTAAACCTGATTATGTCCTTTTTTGACCAGCCAGCTAAAGGATGTTGCAGTGACTCCCTTTATCTTTATATTTCTCCATGTGAAATAATAGGAATTTGCTTCTTGGCTTGGTTCAGACAGTGGTTAATGTTTTCTGTCCCAGAAATAAAAAAATGGAACGTATTTTAAAATAGGTTTATATGAATGAAAGTCGAATAAAATACAGTTGATAAAGAAGAAAGGTCTGGTCCTGCTCCACCCCTTTCTCCTTCCTAAGAATGAAATCATGCTCACGGCATAGATTCTATTTTAGGTAATTTCAGAAGAGGCTATATTTTATGTTGAAAGGGTTGGAGGCAAGGAGCAAAGGGGC
This sequence comes from Anolis carolinensis, assembly GCF_035594765.1. NCBI lineage: Eukaryota > Metazoa > Chordata > Lepidosauria > Squamata > Anolidae > Anolis > Anolis carolinensis. The sequence continues at coordinate 809,873 of NC_085848.1, forward strand.
GTGTCTAAAGGCCAAGGGGCGTGAGGGAGGGCAGGGAGGGGCGTGTGGGGAGCGGCCAATGGGGGCCCTGGAGGCGTGTCCCGGCTGTGAGCTCACAATGGGCTGCTCTGCCTGAGCCGGGCTCCCCCAGCCTCTCCCGCTCAGTGGGTCCCAGGCTTTGGCTGCCAGAGGTTGGCTTTCCCGCCTGCCCGGGATGAGCCTCCGGCCCTGATCCACTCTTCTTCCAAGCGAGTGAGTGAGGATCATTCAGCGGAAGGGCCTGGCCCCCTTGGCTGGAGGAGAAAGGGGCGGGGCTAAGAACCAAAGAGTACCATTGGTGTTGGCCAATAGAAGAAAGGGTATGATCAGGGGAAAGGGAGCAAGGCCAATAGAAAGAAGGTGAGGCCAAGGGAGAAAGGGTTATTCATGGAGACCCCAAGGCAAATAGGTGTGTGTGTATCTATATCTATATCAGACCAAGAGAGTGTGATCCACCTCTTGTGACAGAAAGCTACAATTCCCAGGACTCTGACAGCATGGGAAACAAATATAAAACCTATTACTTCCTTCTAGGCAAGCCTGTGATGGAGATCTTGGGCGAGTTTGACACTGAGTCCCCGCTGTACCTCTCCTTCTGCCAACGGGTTTCTCCACAGGACTTTGAGAAACAGTCCTTGAGCTACACCCAGATTTCCCTTCAAGACCTTTATACTGAGATTGAGAGGAATCCACAGATCTGCGAGCCGGTGCTACAGAAGAGGAGGCAGCAGCGAGCCACAGAGGAGACCAGCCTTACCTCCTACCTGAAGGTAACAGTCTTCACAATTTTCTAAATATATAATGTGTAATAAGCCAATTGCAATGGGGGAGAATGAAACTTGAAACAGAGAAAATTCAATATACAAAATGTCATGTGAAGTATCCAATATTTAATGTATGAAGTACAAAAGGAGAAATATAATAGAGTGAAATGCAAAATGTAATGTGAAATAGTTAATGTATAATAGTGAAACAGGTGATCTGTAATAGGGAGAATGCAATCTACAATAGGGAAAATTAGTGGTTTGGTTGTTTTATTACCATCCTAGCAAGTCATTTTTTACTACAGCATTTTATTGTTTTATAGTTTTACTGTTTTAAGTCTTACCAACAGTGGCCTGTAACTCAGCTGCTACAAGTCCTTGTAACAACTTTGTGGACCATTCACTAAATCACTGTGGAATCTTTTCCCCCCTCATAAGGAGAGATTACCAATAATCAAACAAAGATAACTAGGCTCTTGTTTCTTGTGACAATGGGGAAAAGATTCACACATTTAAGATTCACACATTCAATATGGTTCACACATCTCACCTTTGTCTTTTAAACAGCAGAAGGTTAACAGATACATTGTAAACAAACAAGCAGTTTCAGAAAGTAATACCAATTCTTTACCTCTGTCAAATGAATATGACCTTTTGGAGCTGGATGTACAGCTTGAGCAAGTATAGTCTGTGAATCAAACACTCAGAGACACCAAGTATTCTTTAAAGGATGATTTCTTCCCTTCACAGAATGCTGGCCACATAATTTCAGGAGCCTTCAACTCATGGCTGTTCCAAACTTGACTGATGTAATGTGTTGTTGAAGCTTTCATGGCCAGAATTACTGTCTGGCCATGTTCCGTACATTTCGCCCACATCTACGGCAGGCCTCCTCAGAGGTTCTGAGGTCTGAGGGAAGTGGGAGTGTTGCCATTGAATGGCCTTGCATCCTGGCTTCTTCCTGCCTGGGGGAATTCTTTGTTGGGAGGTGTAAGCTGCCCCTGATTGATTCATGGCTGGAATTCCCGTTTTCAGAGTGTTGCTCTTTATTTCCTGTCCTGAGTTTAGAGTTTTTCAATACTGGGAGCCAGACTGTGCTCACTTTCCTGGTTTCCTCCTTTCTGTTGAGATTGCCCACCTGCTTCTTGTGGATTTCAGTGGCTTCTCTGTGTTGCCCGACGTGGTGGCGGTGAGTGTGGTCCCTGCCTGTCTGTGTCTCCAACAATAATATCCTGTGTCCAGGCTGGTTCCTCAAGGGCTCGGCTATGGCTGGCTTCTCTGATTGAGTGAGTCTGCAGTGCCTTTCATGTTCCTTGACCCGTGTTTGGGCATTGCTGTGTTTGGAGGGCCCTCCGTAGACTTGTCCACAGCTATACTTGTCACGGTATACAGTAGACTCCTGCAGAGGTGAGAGGATCCCTCTTGTCCTTTGCTCAACATAGCATTTGTTGGATTTTCTTAGCGGGCCTGTAGATAGCTTGTAAAGACAAAGATCTACCCAGAGGAAAAAGTGTTCTTACAATACATGAAGGGAACCACTGACCACATAGGAAAGCTGAGGAAGAAACACAATCTACAAAAAAAGGGACCCCAAAAACTACAGACCCATAAGCCTTATTGACATTGGGGCCAAAATTTATATACAACATCTCTTAGGCAAAATTTAGACTGAATTATTGATAAAAAATGTTAGTAGAACAACAGTTGGTGTGTAGACCAGGAAAAACCACTATAGATAATTGCTTTACTTTACCTCACCTTATAACAAAGCATATCTCTGAATGGCAAGAATCCTTCACAGCATTTCTTGATCTTAGAGAAGCATTCAATACAAGAGATATCCTTTGGACCAAATTGGCATAACTGAATAAGGTCCTCCATATAGACACTTCCCTTAAAGGGCGCATTGGAGCCAATGGAGCTCTGTCCAAGAAAGTCAATGTTCATAAAGAAGTCAGACAGGGATGTATCATGGCCCAAAACTTACTCAATCTTCTATATATATAAAAGAGTGATGGCATCACGGCAATTCACAAAACAACAAAAGTACAGGCCCCCCAACCTCAAAATTTGACAACACAACCCATCATCCACGCCTCAAGGTTGATACAACAAAAAGAAAAGAAAAATAAAGTCCTAATTAGAGGGAGAGCAATAATTTTTTTATCCAATTGCTGCCAGTTTAGAGGGCTAATCTCTGCCCACTTCGTTGCCTAGCAACCAAGGGACAGCCAGGTTTCAGTTAGGGGACAGGCAGATTTAGGCCTCACTTAGGCCTCTTCCACAGATTATCTAATTTGCACTGGATTATATGGCAGTGTAGACTCAAGGCCCTTCCACACAGCTATATTTCCCATTTATAATCTTATATTATCTGCTTTGCACTGGATTATCTTGACTCCACACTGCCATATAATCCACTTCAGTGTGCATTTTATTCAGCTGTGAAGAAGGGGCCTCAGATAATCCAGTTCTGAGCAGATAATATAAGATTGGAAATATACAGTAGAGTCTCACTTATCCAACGTAAACAGGCCGGCAGGATAAGTGAATATGTTGGATAATAAGAAGGGATTCAGGAAAAGCCAATTAAACATCAAATTAGGTAATCGTTATACAAATTAAGCACCAAAACATCATATTATACAACAAATTTGACAGAAAAGGTAGTTCCATGCGCAGTAATGCTATGTAGTATTTACAGTAGAGTCTCACTTATCCACCACTCGCTTATCCAACGTTCTGGATTATCCAATGCATTTTTGTTGTCAATGTTTTCAATATATTGTGATATTTTGGTGCTAAATTCATAAATCCAGTAATTACTACATAGCATTACTGTGTATTGAACTACTTTTTCTGCCAAATTTGTTGTCTACGATGATATTTTGGTGCTTAATTTGTAAAATCATAACCTAATTCGATGTTTAATAGGCTTATCCTTAATGCCTCCTTATTATCCAACATATTCGCTTATCCAATATTCTGCCAGCCTGTTTATGTTGGATAAGTGAGACTCTACTGTACTGTATTTACAAATTTACCACTAAAATATCACAATGAATTTAAAACACTGACTACAAAAACATTGATTATGAAAAGGCAGACTGCGTTGGATAATCCAGAACATTATATACGTGAATGTTGGATAAGTGAGATTCTACTTTAATATGAAATAATTACTGGGATAGAATAATGCAGAACAATATAATCTCTAAAACCAGGACAGTAAATAAACAGGGGAATTCTAGACAGGAAACAATCAGGGCCAGCTAACACCTCCCAACAAAGTATTCCCATCATCAAAGTCTGGAAAATCCTCTGTTTTCTCAGGACCACAGACAGTAGAAGCATATAAAATATCGCAAACAACACCACTCTGAAAACAAGGGAATTCCAGACAGGAAACAATCAGGGCCAGCTAACACCTCCCAACAAAAAATTCAGGGAGGAAGCAGCCAGGCTTTAAAGCTGCAAGGCCATTACATCCTAATCATTTTTCCTAATTGCAGCATTCATACTTGCCTCCAACAAACAAAAAAAACCAATCAGAAACATTGTATATTCACAATCTTTAGGAAATAATATCCCCTGATGGCGCAGCGTGTTAAAGCGCTGAGCTGCTGAACTTCTGGACTGAAAGGCCGCAGGTTTGAATTGGGGGAGCGGAGAGAGCCAGTTAGGGTTAGCCACTGTTAGCCCCAGCTTCTGCCAACCCAGAAGTTCGAAAACATGCAAATGTGAGTGCATCAATAGGTACTGCTCCGGCGGGAAGGTAACGCTGCTCCATGTAGTCATCCCACATGACCTTGGAGGAGTCTACGGACAACGCCGGCTCTTCGGCTTAGAAATGGAGATGAGCACCAACCCCCAGAGTCAGACACGACTGGACTTAATGTCTGGGGAAAACCTTGACCCTTGACCTTAACTACCACCAATTCCCCAATACTTTATTTCCCAGACCACCAGACTTCGCCACAGCAACGCGTGGCCGGGCACAGCTAGTACTTTATAAATTGCTAACCTACAACCAGGCCACCAGTATATTCCCTATTCTAAAAGTTTACAGGGCCGAAAACATGCCTGTATTATCCTATGGGGCAGAACTGTGGGGTCAAATGAAGGTAGCCTTCTGGAACAGACACAGGGCTGCCTCTTAAGGACAATACTTGGAACAGACAAAAACACCTTGGTCCAAGCACTGACAGCAGAACTTGGGGTCCATACTATCCAGTCTCAGGTTCTGATGTTGTTTAATGTGTTGTCGAAGGCTTTCATGGCCAGGATCACAGGGTTGTTATATGTTTTCCAGGCTGTCTGGCCATGTTCCAGAAGTATTCTCTCCTGACGTTTCTCCCACATCTATGGCAGGTGTGTTCAGAGGTTGTGAGGTATATGGAGAAACTAAGCAAGGATTGTTTATATATCTGTGGAAAGTCCAGGGCGAGAGAAGAACTCTTTGTCAGTTGGAGGCCAGTGTGAATGTTGTAATTAATCACTTTAATTAGCATTGAATAGCTTCATCTCCTGGCTTCTTCCTGCCTGGGGGCATCCTTTCTTCAGAGTCGTTAGCTGTCCCTGGTTGATTCATGTCTGGAATTTTTGTTTTCAGAGTGTTGCTTCCCATCTACTGTTCTGATATTTGAGTTTTGTAATACTGGTAGCCAGATTTTGTCGTTTTCATGGTTCCCTCCTTTCTGATGAAGCTGCCCACATGCTTGTGGATTTCAATGGCTTCTCTGTGTAGTCTGACGTGATAGTCGTTGGAGAGGTCAAGCATTTCTGTGTTCTCAAATAATATCCTGTGTCCAGGCTGGTTCATCAAGGGCTCTGCTATGGCTGATTTCTCTGGTTGAGTGAGTCTGCCGTGCCTTTCATGTTCCTTGACTCGTGTCTGGGCAATGCTGCTGAGTGTGGTGGTCCCTGTGTAGACTTGTCCACAGCTGCATGGTATCCAGTAGACTCCTCCAGAGGAGAGAGGATCCCTCTTGTCCTTCGCTGACCGTAGCATTTTTTGCTTCTGTGTCTTGGTGACCTCCTGGCCCACCCAGGCCAGACCTCCCTGTCGGCGGTGCCCCCCCTCCCCCCCATCTCCTTCAAGGTGGAGCCATTTCCTTCAAGGATACCGTCCGTCCATCTTGCCCTTGGTCGGCCCTTCTTCCTTCTTCCTCCCCTTTTCCCCAGCATCACTCCAAGGTCTCCTGTCTTCCCATGATGTGGCCAAAGTCCTGGATCTTTTCCTCTCGTATCCTTCCCTCCAGTGAGCAGCCATTGGGCATTATTTCCCGGAGGATGGACTGGGGGGATCTCCTTGCCAAGGTCCAAGGCACGCTCAGGATTTTCCTCCGACACCAGGGTTCAAAAGCGCCTCTCTTCCTTCCCTCGCTCAGTCAGCCTTCCTTATGGTCCATAGGTTACTATGGGGAAGACCATTGCTTTCACTATGCGGACCTTCGTTGCCGGTGGGATGGCTCGGCTCTTCACTGTTTTCTCATCGAGGTTGGCCATTGCTCTCCTCCCAAGAAGGAAACTCCTTCTGATTTCCTGGCTGCAGTCTGCGTCTGCCGTGATCTTTGTGCCTAGAAATATAAAGTCTGTCCCTGCCTGTTTGCCAGTTATCAATCGGTCTGGTTGTCATCCTCTGGGTTTTCTTGATGTTTAACTGCAGCCCGGCTTTTGCACTCTCTTCTTTCTTTCCCCTCGGTGATAAGGCTCTTCAGCTCCTCCTCGCTTTCAGCCATCAACGTGGTATCATCTGCATATCTGAGGCCGTTAATGTTAATAATGACTATCTTTTTAATCTTTCCTTTTAAGGCTGGTTTTGGCTGTCTTTATGAAAATTTTTATCCCCCCTCCCACCCACCTTACCCACCCACCACTGGGCCCCTTTGGCCCCTCTGCTGACATTTTTAAGGCCTTCCAGGCTGGCTTTCTCCTCCTAAGCTCCAAAACAGAACACCATCTTGCCTCCTCAAGATTGCTCCAAAGAAGGCAGCTTCTGCCTGGCTCATTGCCAGAACTGTCCTTCTACAAGGTAATACAGTACTTTCCATATCTCCCAATCATATTTATGACTGGATGATCATCTGTCAGGAGAGCTTAGATGGTGTCTTCCTTTGTGGCAGAAAGGGCTGGATTGGATGACCTTCAGAGACCCCTTTGAAATCTAGGACTCTATCTGACTCCCAATCGTATTTATGACTGGATGGCCATCTGCCAGGAGGGCTTGGATGGTATCTTCCTCTATGGCAGAAGGGGGTTCGACTAGATGGCCTTTGGGTGCCCCTTCTAGCTCTAGGATTGATTCTCGCAGAAGTACAGGCAGCAGGAGGACATTTTTGCTCCCTGGCTTCAGGTAGGATTTGGCTAAGATTTGGCTAAGATTTGAAACTGAGTGTGGGCTTGGCTCCCGTGGTCAAAGTCTAACTTTTGTGTGACTGTTGTGTTGAAAGAGAGCCAGGTACTTAAGTTGATTGACAGCAGGCATTGTCCCCTGTTAATTGAGTGCCTGGGAAAGCTATATTTGCCAGTTAGTCACCTTTACTAATTATCCTTTGCAGTACATACAGAAAACAAAACAACATAAATACACAAAGAGGCGGTTTGGGGCAGTCTGCACATAAAGTGCGTGCATATTACTTAGCTGTACAAAGATCCCACTTGACCACCACACTCACCAAGAGATGCAACAAAAGCAAAACTTTCCCATCGCATGCACCAGCTGTGGCATGTTCCGCTTTTTCACACAAAAATTTTCACACAACTACATCTGCTCCAAATGCAAACAGATGACTCTGATGGAGCAGAGGATCCAACAACAACCCGAGGACCGTATTAAGACCCTTAAGGACATTCAGGAACTCGAGCTCTTCTTGGTCACTGCACAACACGCTGTTCTAGATACACAACCCGCATCACACCAACAGCAGGATGAGGAACTTTATGGGGAGATCAACTCAAAGGTAGACAACTCTCAGGCTTGGAAGGAGGTCACTCATAGAAGGAGACACAGGACCAGGCAGCCTCCGCAGAACTCCTCTGCTCAGCTGGATTTACACAACAGATTTGAAATTCTAACACCATTAACATACAATCAGGAAACACATCTTGTGGAGGACCACAGTTTCTTAGATACCACTCAGTGGGCTACCCTGGATCAATGCGCAGGGGATAGCCCTGACGGGGACAGTGCATCACCACATTCACACTTACACAATCATGCAACAGGAACACCCTTGGGAGAGTGATGGGCTCTCGGATGTATCTCAATGGATTGTCATTGATGAATGCACTGGGGATGTTGAGGAGGAGGACAACACTTTACACCTACACGATTCACTTCAACAGGAACACTCTTCAGGGGACATACACACTGTCTTGCACAAAAGGGACCCTGTCAATCCTCAAAGGAAACAGGTCTTGGTAGTAGGGGACTCCCTCCTTAGAGGAACGGAAGCCATCATTTCCAGACCGGATGGGATGGCCCGAGAAACATGCTGCCTCCCGGGGGCAGAAATACACCATATCACTCAGAGGTTCAGCAGGCTCCTAAAGCCCCATCACCCTCCCCACCTTATGTTGATTCATGTAGGAACCCATGACACCGCTAGGCATACTTTTCAAAAGATCACAAATTATTTTCGAGCCCTCGGAAGTAAGCTAAAACTGTGTAATGTACAGGTGATCTTTTCATCCCTCCTCCCCGTTGTAGGACACGGCTCTACAAGGGCCGGAAAAATAATACAGGTCAATAACTGGCTCAGAAAATGGTGTCAAGAGGAGAATTTTGGCTTCCTTGACCATGGTCTACTCTTCCAAGAGGATGGCCTACTAGCAAGTGATGGGGTGCATCTCACACAAGTAGGAAAACATCTTTTTGCACACAGACTGACAAACCTCATCAGGCACACTTTAAACTAGATCCACTGGGGGAGGGGAACAACAGCCTGGCGAACACTGTATTACCTACGACTACAGGGAACCGCCAAAAGGCTAAACGGAGGGCTGCACAAACACAGCAAGGACCAAGTACGGAAAGCACAATAATCCCAAATAAACAGTTCGAGGGGAGGTCACAGGGGCTTACATGTCTTTACACCAATGCTCAGAGCATGGGAAATAAGCACGACGAACTCCAACTCTTAGCACAGCACCACACGTATGATGTCATAGGCATCACTGAAACCTGGTGGGATGACTCCCATCACTGGAATGTAGCCATTGAGGGCTATGACCTCTTTCACAGAAATAGAACAAAGGGAAGAGGAGGGGGAGTAGCTTTATATGTCAAAAACAGTTACGTTGCAGAAGAAATGCAAGACTGTAATCCGGGAAACCAGCTTGAAAGCATCTGGATAAGAATCAAGGGAACCGGGACTCAAAAAGATCTTGTCGTGGGTGTCTACTACAGACCTCCGAGTCAGGATGAAGGACTTGAGGAAGCCTTCTGTCAGCAGCTGACCAAACAGGCACAAAGAAGAGATATAGTATTCATGGGCGATTTCAATTATTCCGATATCTGCTGGAAAACAAACTCGGCCAAGAGCACAAAGTCCAAATTCCTCCCTTGCCTTGCAGTCTGGACGGCCTCCGATGGCGGATCGGGGCTCGGCGATCTGGCCCTACTTGAGGCCGGTGGATTGGGCCTATTCTGAGGGAGGGAAGGCCCAGGGAGGTTGGGCGCCAAGGCCTGTTCGTAAAGTAAGGCCTTTAGTCTAGATTCCCGATTTTTACGTGCCTGGGGCGTAAACCCTTGGCACACATGGCAGGATTGGGTGATGTGCCCCTCACCCAGACATAGGAGGCACTTAGAATGTCCATCTGCCTCAGGGAGATTGCTCCCGCAATTGGAACATTTCTTGAAGAAGGAGGCCATGTTATGCAGTCTGCTCACTCAAGCCTCAAGCTAGAGCTTGAGGTAAGCAACTACATCTTCTTCTTCGTGGTGCTTCTGTGGAAATCGCACTAATGGGAGATTAGCAAGCTACTCACCGAAGGAGGAGGGTCATGCCACGCATGAGAACAGCACGGCTCTCCCAAAGGCTGCGTCCTTCTTTGCCAAGACATCCAACTTGTAGTGGGAAGCAAAGGTGAAGGAAGAGGACCACGTGGCTGCTTTACAGATGTCATCAAGTGGCACCCCCTTCAGAAAGGCTTGGGAGGTGGACAAAGCCCTCGTGGAATGGGCCATCACCTTTTGAGGGAGGTCCCTCCCCGCTAGAGTGTAGGCTGTACGAATCGCTGCGACGATCCACGCGGCTAGACGTTGAGAAGAAACTGGGAGTCCCAGTGCATCCGATCTATACTTCAGAAAAAGCCTGGTAGATTTCCTATAAGTCTTAGTCCTTTCGACATAGTAAGCCAGTGCTCTCTTAACGTCCAGAGAGTGTAGCGCTGTTTCCAGAGGTGTGGAGGGGTTTTGGAAGAAGGCCGGTAAAGTGATGTCCTGGCACATGTGGAACCTGGACACCACTTTTGGTAGGAAAGTTACATCCGTCCTAAGGACAACCTTATCTTGATGGAATCGTAGATACGGAGGGTCTACTCTGAGAGCACACAATTCACTAGCCCTCCGTGCGGACGTGACCGCCACCAAAAAGGCCGTCTTCCATGATAAATAAGAGATGTCGCACGAGGCCATCGGTTCAAACGGCGTTTTAGACATTTGGGACAACACCAGCTCTAAACTCCACGCCGGTGGCGGTGGCGTCACTGGTGGGTGTAAATTCTTAAATCCCTTAAGGAAGAGGCCAATCAAAGGGTCCTGGAAACAGGATTGGCCGGAGGTGCCCTTCCGGTACCAGGAGATAGCCGCCACGTAGCATTTAAGAGAGGCCAAACATAGCCCCTTGTTGGACAGATGCACCAGAAAATCCAGTATTATGGGTGTGGGGGCTGTAGCTGGGTCCACACCCCTGGATTGTGCAAAGCTTTGGAATTTCTTCCAATTGTATTCATATGAGCGCTTGGTTGAGCCTTTCTGCACTGCCTCGAGAATGGCCTTCACTGGGGCTGAGAGGTTGGTCTGATCCTCCAGCCGGTGAGATTCAGCGTTGATACATCTGGGTGGCGGACTCGCCCCTTGTGGAGGGATAGAAGGTCTGGAGACTTTCCCAACCTGACGTATTCGCCCTTCGCTGCCTTCCAGAGTGGTGCAAACCACAGTTGGCGCGGCCACCACGGTGTTATTACTATGCAGTCTGTGTTGTCCGACATGATCTTCGAGATGGTCCTCCCTATCAAGGGTAGGGGAGGAAAGGCATACAGCAGTCCTCCGGTCCATTGGAACCGGAATGCATCCCCTAAGCACCCTGGAGCCGCTCCTGGGCGAAGACGTGCGCAGAACGCGGTGCACTGGGTGTTCTCTGGGGACGCGAAGAGGTTCTGCGCGCCAGAAGGCGGAACTCTGTGTGTTTCAACTGCCATTCGTGACATGCCGTTTTTGAACGGCTGAGAGAGTCTGCTAGCACGTTGTCTTTTCCCGGTAGATGTATTGCTTGCGGTATCACTCGCTTCTTGACGCACCAGTCCCAAAGTCGGAGGGAGGAGAGCAGCAGGCGCCTGGAATGGGTACCTCCCTGCCGGTTGAGGTAGCACTTTACCATTGTATTGTCCGTCACAATCCGCACGGTGGTTCCTCATAGGATCCTTTCGAAGGCATGGAGGACTTTCTCTACTGCCAGGAACTCCAGGACATTGATATGGTAGTTTCGCACACGGCTTGTCCAGCGACCGTTGATTACTAAGTTGTTGAGATGAGCGCCCCATCCGTCCTGGGACGCGTCCGTTGTAACCTCGTAAGTTGGTATCGGGGGACGGAAAGGTAGGCCTGTCCGCAGGTTGCGTCTGCTTGTCCACCATCGACTGTAACGACTGTAGGACAGGAGCCGGGGGTGTCAACACTATCCATTGGCTGTCGCAGAGTGGATCGAACGAGTCCAGGAACCACCTCTGAAGGGGTCTCATTCTTAGCCTTGCCAGTTCTACCACTGCGGTGGTGGAGGCCATATGGCCTAGGATAGACTGGATATGCCACGCTGAAGCTCGTCGTCAGGACTGGAGTTGCAATATGGAAGCTCGGATAGCCCGGAAGCGGGACTCTGGAAGACAGGCCCTTCCAGAACGAGAATCTAGGACAGCCCCAATGAACTCGATGTTTTGCGAAGGGGTTAAATGAGACTTTTCTTTGTTGACCACCAGGCCAAGGTCCTGCAAAAGAAGGAGCGTAGAGGACACATCATCCCTTAGGTCTGTTTCTGAGTCACTAACGACCAGCCAGTCATCAATATATGGAAAAAGAGTTATCCCTTTTTGTCGTAAGTACGCGGCTCCAGTGGCCATACATTTTGTGAACACCCTTGGCGCCGTAGCTAAGCCGAACGGGAGCACATTGAAGGAATAGATGGAGCGTCCTACCAGGAAGCTAAGGTACCTACGATGGGAGCGTCGTATGGAGATATGGAAATACGCGTCACGTAAGTCAATGGTCGCAAACCAGACTCCCCTACGCAACAAAGGCAATATGGAGGTCAACGTGACCATACGAAATTTACGGGCCCGAACGTGCCTATTAAGGGCACGTAAGTCTAGTATTGGACGCAGTCCACCGGACCTCTTCCTAATAAGGAAGTATCTGGAGAAAAAGCAAGAATGGGCTTTACGCGGGGGTATTCTAGAGATCGCACCCTTCTGCAGGAGGGTCGAGACTTCGTCTAAGAGGCAGGCGGAGGGGGTGGTGGCGCGGAGAGTCCCCGTTCGGGGGCGGGATATAAACTCAATGGCATAACCCTTTCTAATAACTTGTAGGACCCAAGAGTCCGATGTTATCGATTCCCATGCTTCAAGGCGAGGGGCAAGCCTCTCAAAAAAAACTAAATGCTCCCTCTGAGGGGTCACAAACGAAGAGACTAAGTGCTCTTTCAAACTGATGGGAGGGGAAGCAGGTGGACTCAACAAACCCGAACAGGAGTCCAGGGGTTGCGAACTTGGAGCAAACTTAGGGAAGGGGGCACCCGCCATCGGGTTAAAAACGACGTCTTTGTTTCTCATTTTGCTTTCCACCATTCCTTTGCTGACCTTTATATTGGAAAGTGGAACGCCTCGGTCCAAAGGGACGAAAAAAGGACCGTTGTTTTCCCTTATACGATGGTGAATTCGACCTCCTAGATCGATAGTATGGGTTCCATCGTCTTCGCTGGTATTGGTAAGTCTGTTGCGTCGCGTACTTGTTGGTGGCTTGGGTCACCTCATGCGTATCTTTGATCTGAGCGTCAGTCTCTGGATTAAATATGCCAGCCTCATCCAAGGGAAGGTCTTCTATGACTGATTTAGCCGAGGGGGAGAGATTGGCTGCTCGTAGCCAAGCGTGACGTCGAAGTGAGATTGCCCCTGCCAGCAGCTTTCCCGAGGCGTCCGCTATGTTCTTGGCTAGGTCCTTCTGCAACTCTGAGAGCAGGCAAGCCTCCTGTTGGAAAGCTCTAGCCATGGCTTGATGTTGTGCTGGGAGGAGATCTAAATACTGGGTCATCTTCTCCCAGAGGTACGTCTGGTATGCTCCTGTATACGCGCCATAGTGAGCCATCCTAGCAAAAAGGCACGATGCAGAATAGAACTTCTTCCCCATGCTCTCCAGTTTCTTGCCCTCTTTGTCTGTGGGCGCTGGCTGAGAACGCTGAATTTGCTTGGGTTGGGTAACATCCACGACACGAGAGTTCAATTTTGGCTGTTTGGCTAGCCATTGGGCTCCAGTGAAGTCGATTTTATAGAGGAATTCAGCTCTCCTTGGGGTCGCGGGAAGAGCCGCTGGGCATACCCCTTCATTCTTAATAATCTCTATTAAGTAGGGAAGGGACGGTAGCGCTGTGGTAAGGGGCCCCTGTTGTTTGGAAGAAGGATACACAGGGTCATTGACCACTTTTGTAGGCTTCTGAGCTGGTAAGTTGAGAGCCTTAGAGAGGCGAATCAACAGAGATGAAAAAGTTTTAATATCCTCTGCCGAGGGAGGATCAAGATCGTCATGTGGGTCTGCAAGCGGAACCGATGTGGAGGGGAGGCCCTCCGCGTCCTCAGGGCGATCAGCCTCCGTCTCCTGAGAGGGACCCAGCGATGGCCGCGTTTGCGGGGTCGCTGGGGCCAGCGGCGCCTGCAGCGTTGAAGGGGATGGCGATTGGGGGCGGGGCTCCCTTCCCCCTGCCTCTGATGCTGGGCCTGAGATCTGTTCCAAAGAAGGGCTGGTTGTAGCTGCATTACCCCGGCCCGCCAGTAGAGTGCGGTCTTGAGACACAGCACACGAAGGCGAAGCCGGAGGGGCGTGATTCCACAGCGAGCGGGGGGCGTGGCTACGCCCCGAACCCGATGGAACTGAATAAGGCCCATACGGGTTCCAGAAGTGAAAAGGCTTGCGCCAGGGACATAAAAAACAACAAAAAAGGCTTTTTTGCTTACGTTGGTAGAAAAAGGAAGAAAAAGGAGGCGATAGGGCCACTGCAAGGAGTAGATGGGGTGATGGCGACAGGGGACAGGGAAAAGGCAGAACTGCTTAATGCCTTCTTTGCCTCGGTCTCCTCACAAAACGAGAGCCAGCCTCAATCTCGGCAACATGGAATGGACGAAGGATTGGGGGAAATCCAACCCCAAATAGGGAGACAAGCTGTCCAGGACCACTGGCCGCTCTAAACGAATTCAAGTCCCCAGGGCCAGATCAGCTACATCCAAGAGTATTGAAGGAATTAGCGGAAGTTATTTCAGAACCACTGGCAATTATCTTTGAGAGTTCTTGGAGAACGGGAGAAGTCCCGGAAGATTGGAGGAGGGCGAATGTGGTCCCGATCTATCTTCAAGAAGGGAAAAAAGAACGACCCAAACAATTACCAATGTCCGGTCAGCCTCACATCGATACCAGGCAGGATTCTGGAAAAGATCATTAAGGAAGTGGTCTGCAAACACTTAGAAACAAATGCGGTCATTGCTAATAGTCAACACGGATTTACCAAAAACAAGTCATGCCAGGCTCATCTGATCTCTTTTTTCGACAGAGTTACGAGTTGGGTCAATACAGGGAATGCTGTGGATGTAGCCGACCTGGATTTCAGTAAGGCCTTCGACAAAGTCCCCCACGACCTTCTGGCAAACACACTAGTAAAATGTGGGCTAGACAAAACTACGGTGAGGTGGATCTGTCATTGGCTAAGCGAACGAACCCAAAGGGCGATTCTCACCCATGCGTCGTCTTCATCATGGAAAGAAGTGACGAGTGGAGTGCCATCCGCAGGGTTATGGGCCCGGTTCTGTTCAGGATCTTGATTAAGGACTTAGACGAAGGGTCAGAAGGCACGATCATCCAGTTTGCAGAGGGGACCAAACTGGGAGGGAGAGCCAACACTCCAGAAGACAGGAGCAGAATCCAAAACGATCTTGACAGACTAGAGAGATGATTGGCCGAAACTCACAAAATGAAGTTCAACAGGGACAAATGCAGGATACTTCACTTCGGCAGAAAAAATGGAAATCAAAGACACAGAATGGGGGGCGATGCCTGGCTTGACAGCAGTGTGTGCGAAAAAGACCTTGGAGTCCTCGTGGGGAGGAAGGGGAACATGAGCCAGGAATGTGGTGCGGCGGCTAAGAAAGCCAACGGGATTCTGTCCTGCATCAAGAGGGGAATAGCGTCTAGGTCCAGGGAAGTCTATTCCTCCTTGGCCAGGCCACTTGACCTGGAATCCCACTGTGCCCCATTCTGGGCACTGCAATTGAAGGGAGAGGGTGACTCTAAGCTGGAAAGCGTCCAGAGGATGAGGGAGGCTCAAGTGATCAAGGGTCTGGAGAACAAGAATCCCCATGAGGAGCGGCTTAAAGAGCAGGAACTCTCTCTCTGCCCCAGGGGAGTGTGGTGGAGAGAGGCTCCTTCTTGGGAGGCCTTGAAGATGGCCCACAGGCCACTGTGATTCCCATGAATGACAAAACTGTACCAAACTTGATACACAAGTGCAATGCAGTGCAACTTGATACAGTTTATGCCCTGTTCCTGTTTGGCACAGGATGGACCATGGATGATGGGATTTGCAGTACCTTCACCCAATTCACCTCCCACAGACCACTGTGATACCCATGAAAGATGAAACTGTACCGTACTTGACAGACAGGTGCAATGTGACACAATTTATGTCCTGGTGTGGTTTGCAGAAGAATGCACCAAGGATGATGGGATTTCCAGTCCTTCATCCAATTCACCTCCCACAGACTACTGTGATGCCCGTGAATGATGAAACTGTACCAAACTTGACACACAAGTGCAATGTGGCCAGCTTTAAGTCCTCCTGTCGTTTGAGGGAACAACTGACCAGGGAAATGAGATTTACAGTACCTTCACTCACTTCCTCAGACCATTGCAACCCACACCAATGACTGATCAAGATCAAACTTGGCAAACATACCCCCCATCACCCACTATGTCCTGCTGCGGTTTGAGGAACAATGCACAATGGATGATGGGATTTACAGTACCATCACTCACTTCCCCAGACCACTGTGACCCCCACCAATGTCTGATCAAGACCAAACTTGACACATCGGGGATGGACCATGGACTTGCATATGGGAGTTGTAGTTCACCCGTACCAACTAAAGCCAACTGACACTGGATCGAGACTAAACTTGGAACAAAGGCAAACAATTCAGTTCTCAAATAACCCGGGCACCGCCGGGTCCCCAAGCTAGTCTATAATAAAAGTGAATGTTTGTATGTATGTTTGTGGCAGCTTTTTGATTGGCCAGGCAGAATATGTGCCAGCTTTCTGATTGGCTGCCACTATCACAGGCCACTGTGACCACCAGGAATGACGGACCTGGCCCAAACCTGACATGCTTAACTCCCATGATGCGCTTTATGTCCTGGTGCTGATTGCGGGATGATGGACCATGGGTGATGGGATATGTAGTACTTTCAATCAGTACAACTCCCACAGGCCACTGCGATGCCCACCAAACTTGGGACACACAATCCCCATGAACCCCTTTACGTCCTGGGGCAGTTTGGGGGAGGACAGACCAAGTATGATGGGACATGCAGTACCTTCACTCACTTCTTCAGACCACAGCAACTGCTACAACTGACAGAACTGAACCAAATGTGGTATATATATCCCAAATGAAACACTTTATATGCTGCAACAGTTTGGGGGAGAATGGAACAAGGACGATGAGATTTGCAGTACCTTCATCCAATTCACCTCCCACAAGCCACTATTATTCCCATGAATAACGAAACTATACCAAACTTGATACACAGGTGCAATGTGGCCCCCTTTACACCTTGGTCCAGTGTGGCACAGGATGGACCATGGATGATGGGATTTGCAGTACTTTCAAATGCTTCCTCTCCCACAGACCACTTTTACTCTAACCAATGTTGGATCAGGGACAAACTTGGCACACATATCCCATATGACCCAGTTTACGTCCTGGTGCGGTATGGGGGAGGATGGACCATAGATGATGGAATTTGCAGTACTTTCCAACGCTTCAACTCTAACAGACCATTGTGACGCAGAGCACTGACGGAACTGAACCAACCTTGGTACACAGAACCTGCATGACCCCCCCCTTTACATTCTGGTGCAGATTGCGGGAGGACATACCTAGGATGATGGAACTTACAGTACCTTCACTCATTTCCTGGAACCACTGCAATTTACACTAATGACAAAATTGTACCAAACTTCACACACTTATACCAAATGTCACGCTTTACATGCTGCAGCATTTTGAGGGAGGAGGGACCAAGGATTCTAGGGTTTACAGTATGAAGGGACTTGCATATGAGAGTTGTAGTTCACCCACACTCATTGAATCCACCTGACATTGCATCGAGACTACACTTCAAGCACAGGCAAACAATACCTTTCTCAAATGACCCGGGCACCGCTGGGGCCCCAAGCTAGTATATAATAAAAGTCAGTGTTTGTATGTACCGTGTTTCCCCGAAAATGTCAGTGTCTTATATTAATTTTTGCTCCCAAAGATGCTCTAGGTCTTATTTTCAGGGGATGTCTTATTTTTCCATGAAGAAGAATACACATTTTTTGTTGACCAAAAATATGAACATTTATTATATACTGTACAGTAGTTGTGGTCACAAACCAGCATAACCAGACAAACTGTGAATCCTATCAAGAATTTCTTGCTACTACCAATATTTCCATGTACAACACTTAATGGTACCGATCCTGCATGCTCTGGTGTTCTGTTCGTTGGGCATGCTTCCAAACAAAATCTTTGCTAGGTCTTACTTTCGGGGGAGGCCTTATATTTAGCAATTCAGCAAAACCTCTACTAGGTCTTACTTTCTGGGGATGTCTTATTTTAGGGGAAACAGGGTATGTGGGTATGCAGAAGAATATGTGGCAACTTTCTGATTGGCTCCCACTTTCACCAGCCACTATGACCACCAGGAATGGCGGACCTGGACCAAACTTTGAACACTTAACCTCCATAATGCACTTTATATCCTGGTGCCATTTGGGGGAGGATTGACCATGGATGATGGGATTTGCAATACTTTCAATTGCTTCGGTTCCCACAGACCACTATGATGTCCACCTGTGACGGAACTGCACCAAACTTGGCACATAGAACCCCTGTAACCCCCTTTATGTCCTGTGGCACTTTGGGGGAGGATGGACCAAAAATGATGGGACTTACTGTACCTTCATTCACTTCTTCAGACTACTGCAACTGCCATGAATGACAGAACTTAACCAAACTGGGTATTCATATCCCAAATGACACACACTACACGCTGCAGTATTTTGGGGCAGGATAAACCAAGGATTATGGGATTTGCAGTACCTTCACCCAATTCGCCTCTCACAGACCATTGCAACCCCCATAAATGACACAACTGGACCAAACTTGGAACACAGATGCGATATGGCCCACTTTAGGTCCTGGTGTAGTGTGGGGAAGGATGGACCATGAATGATGGGACATACAGTACCTTCACTAACTTCCTGAGACCACTGTGACTCCCACCAATGACGAATAAGGACCAAACTTGGCATACATATCCCAAATCACACACTTTACATGCTGTAGCACTTTGTGGGAGGATGGACCAGGGATGATGAGATTACCAGTACTTTCAATCTCGTCAGCTCTCACAGAACACTGCGATACACACCAGTGACATAACTGGACCAAATTTGGCAGGTAGAACCCCTGTGACACCCTTTACATACTTGTGCAGTTTGGAGGAGGATGTACCATGGATGATGGGATTTGCAGTACCTTCACTCACTTCCTGAGACCACGGCAACTACAAGGGAAAACAGAACTGAACCAAACTTGGCACACATATACCAAATGACACATCCTACATGCTGCAACAGTTTGGAGAAGAACAGATGAAGGATCATGGGATTTGCAGTACCTACACTCTAATTTCCTCCCACAGACCACTGTGACACCAACCAGTGACGGAACGGGACCAAACTTGGCACACAGAACCCCCTTGACTTTACACCCTGGTGCAGTTTGGGGGCGTATGGACCATGGACAATGGGACTTGCAATACCTTCACTCACTTCCTGAGAGCACTGCGGCTCCCACCAATGATGAATAAGGACCAAACTTGGTACATAGAGCCCCCATGACCCACTCTACATCCTGGTATGGTTTGGAAAAGTTTGGATCATGGATGATGGGACTTGCAATATCTTCACTCACTTCCCGATACCCCTGCAACCCCCACCAATGTTTGATCAAGACCAAACTTGACTCAAATAGTCCCCGTGACCTACTTTACATCCTGGCAGTGTTTAGAGGGGGACAGGCCATGGATGATGGGATTTGCATATGGGAGTTGTAGTTCCCCATACCAACTGAACCCAGCTGACATTGAATCTAGACTTGGAACACAGCCAAACAATGCCTTTCTCAAATAACCTGGGCACCGCTGGGTCCCCAACCTAGTTTATGGTATAACAGAAAAAGAATAGAAAAGAATTTTGGTAATCATTTTATTCAGCCATCTCTATTAAAAATTTGGGAGAAATACAAAGCAAATTTTTATAACAAAACACCTTTATGGGTATCCCCATTAGAGGCGTGTCAAAGAAGGGAACTGGGTTGGAACACCTGGCCAACCTATGAGGATGTGCTAGAAAAAGTTAACACGAATAAATTTGATAAAGTCTCCTGAAATCAATATAGGCAAATACAAGAATAATACAAAGAAGATAAAAAAATGGTTTCATGGGAAAAATTTGATATGAAATAACATTATATCGAGCAAGAAAAAGATCATCACGAAAACTTACAAAATACTCCTAGAGTAAAAGAATGCATGATAAAATGGTCAAAAAACATTGGAAGAACAATAGATCTAAAAGAATGAGAAATAATTTGGAATAAGAAAACAAATTATACATATTCATTTGAGTTAAAAGACAACTGGCCAAAGATGATGCACCACTGGAATATGTCCCCTCAGAAAATAGCCAAATTTACAAACACACACACACACAAATTACAAATGCTGGAAATGTGGGAAGACTGGTGGCAATGTGAGAAGGCAAAAAAGTTTTGGAAAAAACTTCACGAAGCAACCCAAAAAAATCTTAAAATTCAAAATACCCCTGAATCCCGAACATATTTTACTAGGAATGCCAAGTTTTGACTGGAAAACAAATACAGACAAACTTTTCATATATTTTACTACCGCAGCAGGAATCATATACGCCACATTTTGGAGGACAAATGTCATACTGAAGAAGGAAGAATGGATAGAAAAAGTAATAGATGTTATGAATATGGACATGTTAACGACAATGCTGTCAAGATCACAAAAGAAGAACACAAAAGAAACAGACTGGACCCCCTTCATAGAATGACTGAAAGACAACAAAATCAAATGGATAACTTAAAACGAATCAAGACAAAACAAATCACTACCGCTTTGAGAAATGAGAAAAATGGATTCTAATTGATCGTAGAAAAGGAACGAAGAAAACATAACCACCATAAAGAAGAATGGAAGGGCAAACCCCCCTCCCTCTTTTATTCTCTTTCTCCTTTTTTTCTTTCCTACTTTTCTTTACCCAAAATGTTCCCTCACTTTTTATGTAAACTCTTTCTATTTTTAATAAAAATATTTAAAAATAAAAAATTAAATATTCAATATGTGATAGTCAACATGGAACATTCAATATCCTCAGTAAAAACATATAATAGGCAATGTGGAATGTGTAAAATGTAATATATAAAATGGAAAATATGCTTTCTCTTCCAGGCCAAGTTCTCTTCACTATTTAACTACACGACTCCAATGGGAATGCAAGAATTACGAGAAGAAGCTGAGCAGCTCAAACAGGAGATGCAGAGGGCAAGGAACTATGCTTTGGGTAATTCCTAATTTTCCTCTATTTAGGTCATAGTTCTTTGTGGATTTCTCCATAATATTGTTTTGCATTCCTTTGCAGCAGCCAAGTGGACCTCCTCCTGGCCTCTGGAGCAGAGGGAATGGACCAGCAGTCATTTTGACCCAAATCCAGCCAGTATGGTAGAACTGACACCACCACCAATGCCCAGGATCTTTGGCCCTTATCCAAGTCCGGTTGGTGCTTTGGGGCTTCTAATTCTATTAATGTCTTAATATCAATGTCAATATTATTAACAGTTGTTGATATTAGACCTGTGCGATCAATAAAAAAAGTGCATCAATATTAATTATTAAATTGGGAGAGGCAAGAGCAAATGATCACTAAAGTGTTTCTAAAATATTGTTAGGGGTTCTTATAGCAACTATAACGATATGACTTTTCCATTAACTTCTTTGTTTAGTAATTGTGCATGTGGGAGAGCTCCTTTCTCCCTCATTTTTAGAGCTATCAGGGTGAAACTTGCTACAGTGATAGAACACATTTATCACTGTTACCCCCCTCCCCCAAGTTTCAGAACATTTCACTCATCCACTCATTTTTGGGAATTCTTAAAAGTTTTTATGACCAACATTTAAAAAAAACTACAAGAGCTATCTCCTCGAATTTCTATTTTCAATGATACAACATAACCAACACAACTAGCCCCTGTAGGCCCATTCCCCTCCTTAGTTGTGTCTTTGAAGGGGGGGGGGGAAGAGTCCTGAAATACCATTGAAGTTGTGTGGGGTAGGTGTGGGGACTTATGCAGAGTCCACCTTATCTGGAGCAGCTTAGGATTTCATGGTTGCCATGATGACCATGGGACTGTCCCAAGTGATATCTGGGCCTACCCATAAAGCTGGACACACTCCAGACCTAGTCTTTATTGTGGACGGGGGTAATAATGGTGTGGAAGAGCAAAGTATTCTCTCATTGTCATGGACGACCCATCATCTGATCAGTTTTAGACTAATCGTGGCCTCTAACCTCTGCAGGGGTGGAGGAGCGATTGAGACAGTCCTCCCCATGAGACTTAAGGATTACAGATGGATTCCTGACATCTCTTGGGGTTTTATCTGTCAGGGCAGCAGAGGATCCTGTGGGTGCCTTGGTTGACCTCTACAACATTGAGGTGGTCAGGGGGGTGGACATGATTGCCCCTGAATGTCCCCTTCCATTATGTAGAGTCAACCCAGCCTCTTGGTTCATGAGGAGCTGGCAGAGATGATGCAGTTGAGATGGAGACTAGAATGCCTCTGGCAGGACTTCTGTGTCCGACAGAACACAGACTAGAGCCTCGCTTAGGGTGACTTTGAGGGCAGTCAGAAAGGTTTTCTTGACTGCTCGCATCACGTCTGCAACCAGCTGAGTTGTTTTGGGTGGTCAAGGAACTCTTCAATCCTCATGAGAGGGAGGAGACCCCCGACCACCTGGCAACTCAATGTGACATCATTTTGCAGAAGTCACTCGGATATGTTCCGGCTTAGACACCAGTTTTAGAGAAATACCAGGGGAGATAGCCAAGGCACCTGCTTGTCTGGTTTTAATGGATTCATTTCAGATTGTTCAGGTTGTTCTATTGTCAACAGGATCCTTGGAGCTGTGAGGGTGATTATGTATGCTCTGGATCCTTGCCCTTCTTCACTAATAAAACTCGCCAGTGGGGGATTGGCGAATTGCTTGGCAAAAATTGCGAATGCCTCGTTGGATCAGGGATGTTTTCCATCTAACCTAAAACATGTTAATGTGGGATTTGTGTATTGGTAGTGTTTAAATGAAATTTGTGTCTTGCCAGTATTGCATACTGATTGCATCATCCAGAGTGTACTATAGTCTGGAAAGAATTAATTACTGAGAAGCTGCGATGACCTTGATGTTTGACTGGAACTGGGGAGTGTCCAGACACAAGTGTGTATGCATTACTGATTGCATCAGTTCTGTTCAGTTCTGAGTTGAGTCAAGTCCTGTGTTCGTCTGCAAGTCTGTTTGTCTTGATTACTGCTTTCAGTAAAACTTGTATATAGTTTTACCATCGTCTCTGATGTCTCTTCATTCTGCATTCAGCTGATTCCATCTAACTACTGCTGCGCTGCTATTACTCTGACAAAACAGGGATTAGTAAGACCAATCCTGAAAAAGGCGTCCCTCGGATGCCTTATCCCTCGGTATTGAATAATTACTGACCAATGTCTAATCTTCCTTTTTTGGGCAAGATTCCAGAGCAGGTGGTTGCCTCTCAGCTCCAGGGATTTTTCGTTGAGACTGATTGTTTGGATCCATCGCAGTCTGGTTTCAGACCTGGTCAAGGTACTGAGACAGCTTGGTGGATGACTTCCGTAGGGAGCTTGACAGGGGGAACGTATCCCTGCTGGGTCTCCTGGACATCTCAGTGGCTTTTGGGGGAGGGGTGTTGAAACTTTTTTTAGCAAATCATAACACGACAACAACATTTTTATTACAGTCCAAAGATCCTTATTGCTCCGTAAAAGGTATAAGACACAAGGTATGCAAGGTTAGTAAGGCCAAAAATAGCCAAAACTGATTAAAACACACGATGTGGATGGAATGAACAGCAGATAAAACTGATAAAACCAGGATTAAAATTTATAACCAGCATTTAAGATAGCAATGACCTAGGTAAAAGACTGCAAAGGGTAACAGGCATGTTTCATTGTGTCATAACATAAAATACTTTAAATTAAATGTTTTCAAGTATATTTTATATAGACTTCATTAAATCAAATTTCTATTTTAGTTACAAAGTTTTAAGTTATTTTAAGTCTTAAAATAACTGAAAATGATTGATAATTTATAGTTACAAAAGAATACCACCACATTTATTAGAAACACTTGAAAACTGTGTCAATACACTTTGACAGAAATCAGGCTCAATTGATAAACTTTAGTGGACACTCAAGAGTGCAAGTCCAGTCTTTCTTGCCTCATTGTGCTTCTTGTGTATGTTTTCAAACATTTAAGGGTTGAAAACCACATTTCACATTCGGAAAAAACTGTCCATCACAGACAAGATATGCTTCCAATGCATTTTGTGGTTTTTGCTGCAGGTGCAATCTTTTTCCATTTTCTACATCACATGTCAAATTCTTCCATTAGTGTGTCAGAATCTTGAAGGAATTCA
Source organism: Anolis carolinensis (assembly GCF_035594765.1). Taxonomy (NCBI): domain Eukaryota; kingdom Metazoa; phylum Chordata; class Lepidosauria; order Squamata; family Anolidae; genus Anolis; species Anolis carolinensis. Next base: position 834,208 of record NC_085848.1, read on the forward strand.
TTGTAAAGTTCTGTACATTTGTTCAAGGTGGGTTCTAAATGCCCACAATTAATAGGGAGGAACACTTGCAGTTCCTGAACTACTTCCCAGTCAGCTTTTTTTTGGGATGTACACAGTTATAATATTCCATTGGTGTTGGTGAAATTGCCTGAATGTTGCTTTGACAGGTCTGCCTTGAACAGATGTGAGGAATCCTCACTTCTCTACCCATAGACTCCATCACTGATCTTGCTGTGTCAAAGATCTCCTGAAAATCCTTCACAGATTTTGTGTGCATCTCCCTGGCTTTTAATAAGAGACTGTCAACATGTTGCAGGCTACCAAAAATGTCCACATCTACTCTTTGTAATGTTTTGCTAAACTGAAGGGATGATGGTTACTACAAATCCAGCATTCAGAACAGTAAAAAGAAGTTGTGAAGCTGGGAAGAGGTCTCACTGTCGTATAGTTTTAGTGTTCTCACCACCACACTGTACAGTTCAACAAAACGTAAAACTGCATCATGTTGTTCAACCCAACAGGTTTCATAAAGCGGCAACATGCTGTTTGCTCTTGATTCAGGAAAAGAGTCCTTTATATTTTTCTTCAACAGTCCTAGTCTGATGGATGATGCTCTGAAGAAATTGCACACAGATAATATTGTTCCTTGGCAGTTTCCGACAGCTGGAATGCTGCAAGCCTTTGCTAAGGCTAGATTTAGTGAGTGAGCACTGCAGTGGATATAGACAGTCTTTGGATACTTTTCCGATATACAGTAGAGTCTCACTTATCCAACATAAACGAGCTGGCAGAACGTTGGATAAGCGAATATGTTGGATAATAAGGAGAGATGAAGGAGAAGCCTATTAAACATCAAATTAGGTTATGATTTTACAAATTAAGCACCAAAACATCATGTTATACAACAAATTTATAGAATCATAGAATCATAGAATAGTAGAGTTGGAAGAGACCTCATGGGCCCTCCAGTCCAACCCCATTCTGCCAAGAAGCAGGAAATCGCATTCAGAGCACCCCTGACAGATGGCCATCCAGCCTCTGCTTAAAAGCCTCCAAAGAAGGAGCCTCCACCACAGTCCGCGGCAGAGAGTTCCACTGCCAAACAGCCCTTCTCCCAGTGAGGAAGTTCTTCCTAAGGTTCAGGTGGAATCTCCTTTCCTGTCCTTTGAAGCCATTGTTCCGAAATATACCAAAATATCATGATGTATTAAAACCTTGACTACAAAAATGCGTTGGATAATCCAGAATGTTGGATAAGCGAATGTTGGATAAGTGAGACTCTACTGTACTTGCCTTTGCTCCACTAATATGACCACTCATATTAGCAGCTCCATAACTCTGTGGTCTCTGCCACATTATCAGCCCAATCCTTGCAATATATTGCACAAGCCCTGCCTTGCTTCCAGATCCCATTGTGCTTAGCTACTGATTATTGATTGTGGGTGAGCTTATGTTTTTATGATGTTTTATATGTTTTTATAAGCTTAATTCATTGCAACTGCAATGTATTGTATGGTAATACAGTAGAGTCTCATTTATCCAACACTCGCTTATCCAACATTCTGGATTATCCAACGCATTTTTGTAGTCAATGTTTTCAATATATCGTGATATTTTGGTGCTAAATTTGTAAATACAGTAATTACTACATAGCATTATTTCATATTGAACTACTTTTTCTGTCAAATTTGTTGTTAAACATGATGTTTTCGTGCTTAATTTGTAAAATCATAACCTAATTTGATGTTTAATAGGCTTTTACTCAATCTCTCCTTATTATCCAACATATTTGCTTATCCAACGTTCTGCTGGCCCGTTTCATAGAATCATAGAATCATAGAATAGTAGAGTTGGAAGAGACCTCATGGGCCATCCAGTCCAACCCCCTTCCAAGTAGCAGGAAATCGCATTCAAAGCACCCCCGACAGATGGCCATCCAGCCTCTGCTTAAAAGCCTCCAAGGAAAGAGCCTCCACCACAGTCCGGGGGAGAGAGTTCCACTGCCGAACAGCCCTTCTCCCTGTGAGGAAGTTCTTCCGGATGTTCAGACAGAATCTCCTTCCTTTCCTGTCGTTTGAAGCCCTTGTTCCCTTGCGTCCTAGTCTGCAGGGCAGCAGAAAGGAAGCTCCCTCCCTCCTCCCTCTGACTTCCCCTCACGTATTTGTACATGGCCCTCATCATGTCTCCTCTCAGCCTTCTCTTCTGCAGGCTAAACATGCCCAGCTCTTTAAGCCGCTCCTCATGGGGATTCTTGTTCTCCAGACCCTTGATCACTTGAGCCTCCCTCATCCTCTGGACGCTTTCCAGCTTAGAGTCACCCTCTCCCTTCAATTGCAGTGCCCAGAATGGGGCACAGTGGGATTCCAGGTCAAGTGGCCTGGCCAAGGAGGAATAGACTTCCCTGGACCTAGACGCTATTCCCCTCTTGATGCAGGACAGAATCCCGTTGGCTTTCTTAGCCGCCGCACCACATTCCTGGCTCATGTTCCCCTTCCTCCCCACGAGGACTCCAAGGTCTTTTTCGCACACACTGCTGTCAAGCCAGGCATCGCCCCCCATTCTGTGTCTTTGATTTCCATTTTTTCTGCCGAAGTGAAGTATCCTGCATTTGTCCCTGTTGAACTTCATTTTGTGAGTTTCGGCCAATCATCTCTCTAGTCTGTCAAGATCGTTTTGGATTCTGCTCCTGTCTTCTGGAGTGTTGGCTCTCCCTCCCAGTTTGGTCCCCTCTGCAAACTGGATGATCGTGCCTTCTGACCCTTCGTCTAAGTCCTTAATCAAGATCCTGAACAGAACCGGGCCCATAACCCTGCGGATGGCACTCCACTCGTCACTTCTTTCCATGATGAAGACGACGCATTGGTGAGCACCCTTTGGGTTCGTTCGCTTAGCCAATGACAGATCCACCTCACCGTAGTTTTGTCTAGCCCACATTTTACTAGTTTCCTTGCCAGAAGGTCGTGGGGGACTTTGTCGAAGGCCTTACTGAAATCCAGGTCGGCTACATCCACGGCATTCCCTGTATCAACCCAACTCGTAACTCTGTCGAAAAAAGAGATCAGATGAGTCTGGCATGACTTGTTTTTGGTAAATCCGTGTTGACTATTAGCAATGACCGCATTTGTTTCTAAGTGTTCGCAGACCACTTCCTTAATGATCTTTTCCAGAATCCTGCCTGGTATTGATGTGAGGCTGACCGGACGGTAATTGTTTGGGTCGTTCTTTTTTCCCTTTTTGAAGATTCGCCCTCCTCCACATTCGCCCTCCTCCAATCTGCTGGGACTTCTCCTGTTCTCCAAGAACTCTCGAAGATGAATGCCAGTGGTTCTGAAATAACTTCCGCTAGTTCCTTCAATACTCTTGGATGTAGCTGATCTGGCCCTGGCGACTTGAATTCGTTTAGAGTGGCCAGGTGTTCCTGGACAACTTGTTTCCCTATTTGGGGTTGGATTTCCCCCAATCCTTCGTCCATTCCATGTTGCTGAGGTTGAAGATGGCTTTCTTTTTGTGAGAAGACCGAGGCAAAGAAGGCATTAAGCAGTTCTGCCTTTTCCCTATCCCCTGTCACCATCACCCCATCTTCTCCTCGCAGAGGCCCTATCGCCTCCTTTTTCTTCCTTTTTCTACCAACGTAAGCAAAAAAGCCTTTTTTGTTGTTTTTTATGTCCCTGGCAAGCCTGAGCTCATTTTGCGCTTTAGCCTTGCGAACCTTTTCCCTGCAGGTGTTGGCTATACGTTTGAATTCTTCTTTGGTGATTTCTCCCCTTTTCCACTTCTTGTGCATGTCACTTTTGAGCTTTAGCTCAGTTAGAAGTTTATGTTGGATAAGTGAGACTCTACTGTATATTTTAATTTTGTTTTACTGGGCTTGGTCCCCTTATAAGTCGCCCCGAGTCCCTTCGGGGAGATGGGGTGGGATATAAGAATAAATTACTAATATTTTACTGACACAAAGACAGAGTATGACACAGTAAACAAGATATCTACGCTGGATTTCGTACCACAAAATCACAAGTTGGACACTTCCCAAGTGTCTAGGACTGTATGATGTATTTTCGGATGATGCTGCAGATCCCAGTCGGGTGGCCTTTTGCAGTTGGCAGATCGTAATTTTGTCAATGTCTATTGTTTCCAAATGCCGGCTGAGATCTTTTGGCACGGCACCCAGTGTGCCCATCACCACCGGGACCACCTGCACTGGTTTCTGCCAGAGTCTTTGCAGTTCAATCTTGAGGTCCTGAGAGCGGCTGAGTTTTTCCTGTTGTTTTTCGTCAATGCGACTGTCACCTGGGATGGCAACATCCATGATCCAAACCTTGTTCTTTTCCACAACTGTGATGTCTGGTGTGTTGTGTTCCAGAACTTTGTCAGTCTGGACTCGGAAGTCCCACAGTATCTTTGCGTGCTCATTACCCAATACTTTTGCAGGTTTGTAATCCCACCAGTTCTTTGCTGCTGGGAGGTGGGACTTGAGGCATAAGTTCCAATGAATCATTTGGGCCACATAGTTGTGCCTCTGTTTGTAGTCTGTCTGTGCGATTTTCTTACAGCAGCTGAGGATATGATCAATGGTTCTGTCAGCTTCCTTGCATAGTCTGCATTTTGGGTCATCAGCTGATTTTTCGATCTTGGCCTTAATGGCCTTTGTCCTGATGTCTTGCTCCTGGGCTGCAAGGATCAGGCCTTCTGTCTCCTTCTTCAGGGTCCCATTCGTGAGTCAGAGCCAGGTCTTCTCCTTATCAGCTTTTCCTTCAATTTTGTCAAGGAACTTTCCATGCAATGCTTTGTTGTGCCAGCTGTCAGCTCTAGTTTGTAGTGCGGTTTTCTTGTACTGATTTTTTGTCTGCTGTGCTTTGAGGAGTTTCTGATTTTTGACTTCAAGCAAAGCAGGTTCTTCACTTTCATTTGTTGTTGTTGATTTTGTTATATAATAATAATAATTGCTTGCATTCTGGTTAGCTGTGAGTCAATAATAATAGTATAATAATTTGATGATAATATAATTTGCTTGTGTTATGGTCACTTGCAAGTCTAAAATAATGATATATAATAAAATGATGATAGCAATATAATAATTATATGATATAGTCTAATAATAATACATATTACAAAATTTTGCTTGCATTTGGGTTAGCTGTGAGTTTATAATAGTAATAATAACAGAATAATAGTCTTGTTGTGGAGAGAAAACCTTGGCCACCTTCCAGAAACTCCTGAAAATCTGGTTATTTCAATGTACTTTTGACTAATTTGGCACAATTTGGCAGTCTTTTAATCTCCACCTATACTCAGCCACTGCAGTTTATTACTGACCCATCTTATTAGGGACCTTGCAATATATTGTACATGCATAATTTATTGCCTTGCCTCCAACTTTTGATCATGCCTATTGCACTCAGCTATTGGTTATGGTTGTTTTTGAGTTTATGTTTTTATGATTTTATATGTTTTTATGTACTAATTCAATGTAATTTATCCATCTTATGTTGTTGTATTTTATTGTTGCATTATTGGATTTGATTTCTTAGGCAAGCCTCCCTGAGTCCCTTCGGGGAGATGGGGCGGGATTTAAGTTGTTGTTGTTGTTGTTGTTGTTGTTGTTGTTGTTACCAAGGCATCACTCTCCCTAAATTTCAGAAAGATTTGCACATCCAACGACTTTTAGGGAATTTGAACCAATATAAACTTAACAGTACTATTTCACTGGAATACCCTAGAGGCCATCCAGTCCAACCCTCTTTATTCTGCCAGGCAGAAAAAGCAAGCATAGTCAAGGCAGCCCCAACAGATGCCCATCCATACTTTGGAATAATAATAATAGGAAACCTAGGTGAACTAATCATAGTCTGCCTCTCAACTTAGCCTGCCTCACAGGGTTGGTTCAACTCCCAACAATCCCGCCCCTGGGCCCCCTCACTACATTTGGGGAAAGAGCAGGGCTTCTCCCTTTGCTCTGGCCTCACCATCCTCAGGGCCCTTTGGCGGAGCCAAACCCAGCCTTTTTGGGGGCACTTGTAATGGAGACCTGGAGCCACTGACAAGACTTACATAACCCTTCCAAAAGTCATAGGTCAGTGTTCTTAATCTTGGTGTGGCAGCTTTCTGATTAGCTGCCACTTTCACAGGACACTGCAACGGCCATGAAGGACTAACCTAGACCAAACTTGGCACATTTAACACCCATGATTCACTTTATGTCCTGGTGCGGTTTGGGGGAGGATGGACCACAGATAATGGAATTTGCTGTACTCTTCCTCTCTCATAGACCATTGTTACTCTAGCCAATGATGGATCAGGCCCAAACTTGGGACTCATGACCCACTCTACATCCTGGGGCGGTTTGGGGGAAGACAGACCAAGGATGATGGGACTTGCAGTACCTTCACTCACTTCCTGAGACCACTGCAACCCACAGAATGACTGATAAAGACTAAACATGGTACACAGACCCCTCCCCCCAATGACCCATTCTACATCCTGGCACTGTTTGGAGGAGAATGATGGACAATGGGGCTTGCACTACCTTCATATGTTATTTGAGTGATTATATTGCTTCTGTTTTTGTGATTATCTTAGTCAATTGTTATGGGGTGTTTTTTTGGTATTTTTATAGCGTTTTATAGTGTTTTCAGTGTTTTATTGTATAATGTTTTATGCTGATTGTATATTGGAAACCACCCTGAGTCCCTTTTGGGAGAGAGGGCGGTATACAAATAAACTTTTACTTACTTAATTGCTACTTACCTTCACTTACTTCTTGAGAGTACTATGACCACCAATGTCTGATCAAGATCATATGTGACACACTGAACACCCATGACCCACTCTACATTCTGGTGCAGTTTGGAGGAGGATGGACCATGGACAATGGGACTTGCAATACCTTCACTCACTTCCTCAGAGCACTGCGACTCCCACCAATGATGAAACAGGATTAAATGGCACACAGAGTACTCATGACCCACTACACATCCTGTTTCAGTTTGGACAAAGGTGTACCATGGACGATGGGGCTTGCAGTATCTTCACTCTCTTTCTGAGACCACTGCAACCCCCACCAATGACTGATCAAGACCAAACTTGGCATATAGAGCCCCCATGACCCACTCTATAGCCTGGCACTGTTTGGAAGGGGATAAACCACAGACAATGGGACTTACAATGCCTTCACTCACTTCCTGTGACCATTGTAACCCTCATCAATGACTAATCAAGACCAAACTTGGTACATAGAATCATAGAATAGTAGAGTTGTAAGAGACCTCATTTGGAGCAGATGTAGTTGACTAGTTTTTGTGTGAAAAAGCGGAACATGCCACAGCTGGTGCATGAGATGGGAAAGTTTTGCTTTTGTTGCATCTTTTGGTGAGTGAAGTGATCTAGCGGGATCTTTATACAGTTAGGTAATATGCACACACTTTATGTGTAGACTGCCAAAAACCACCTCTTTGTGGGTTTGTTTATGTTTGTAAAGGACTCAGGCAGGGGGGAATCTTTTGAAATCCCACCGCTGCTACCAATTTGTGGAGATGTGGAGGTGGAGGTTGCTTTTATTAATTAATTATATTATATATATAACTCTATCCGCTGCCACCAGTTATTAAAGATGTTTTTATTTTTAAACGCTGCCACCCGATGTTAAGGGGATTATCAACTCTTGCCACCACTATTGGAAGATTTAGCCACTGGCTACTTAGAGAGGAGACTTTTAAATCTTGGTTTTTCTTTCTTCTTGTTGTTTATTCTTAATGTGTGTATATATGACAGAGACTGAGATGTTTGAAGGAAAAGAACAATAACACGTTTATTGAGGCACAAGCTTAATAGTTACAATTCTCACTTAGAGGCACTTTCCTTAACAGTTGCAATAACAGAATGAGGTGATTCAAACTTCCTAAAATGTCACTTCTTTCTCCACTTCTTTCTATACTGCTTTCACCCTGTGAATTACAAACACAGACTATCTGTTCCTTATCTGGAAACAGACTACCTTAAAATAAGTCACCAAACTTATTTTAAAATTGACTCAAAAATCAAACATTTGAGCCACCCTGATCCCTCAACCAGAATCAGTCTCCCGGTACCTCATAAGGAACTAACCTTCCTTATGGTTCTCTGACCACAGACTGACTGAGTTTCCCTCCAAATTCTGCTCTCTCTTCAGCTAGCCCAGTTGGCTCTGCCCCCTTCTCCATGGCAACCAACTCATGGTGCAGAGTAACTGAAATATTAACCCTTTTTTAAAAACACAATTAAACATGACATCTGTAAACTAAAAAATTCACACTTCTTTACAATGTTGTTTTGTTTTTTGTATATACTCTAAAGGATCGTTTGTAAAGGTGTCTTTTTCGCGTGCGCAGTAAGGCGTGTGGGACACTGGCTAAAATAGCTTCCCCAATCACTCAATTAACAGGGCACAAAGCCTGCCATCTTGAGTACTTGGCTCTCTTTCAATACAACAGTCACACAACAGTTATGACCACAGAAGCCAAGCCCACAGTCAGTTTCCAATCTTGACCAAATCTTAACCAAATCTTACCTGAAGCCAGGGAGCAAAGATTTCCTCTTGCTGCCTCAACTTCTCAACATAGAGCCCCCATGACCAACTCTACATCCTCGTGCTGTTTGGAAGGGCTGGACCATGGATGATAGGACTTGCACCCACTAACCCAGCTGACATTGGATCTAGGCTACACTTGGAACACTGGCAAATAATGCCTTTCTCAAATCACCCGGGCACTGCCAAGTCCCCAAGCTAGTCTGTAAATAAATACCAATTCATAGCAAGCCTTTGTAAGAGCCCCAGTTTGGGTTTACAGTTTAGTGTTGCCATAATGGCTCTCTTTTAATGTAATTTACATTAAATTAATGTTTTTAATATTTGTATATTCACTAATATTAATGTTTATGAATATATTTATTATGAATATATTAATATGCTATCTAAACATACCAATACATAGCAAGGATTTGTAAAACTTCCATCTGAGTTGCCAATATCTAAATTACAGTAGAGACCTGGTTATCCGAGATAAAGAGGCGGGCCCCATCTCGGATAACTGAATGGCTCGGATAGGGCAGGGGCTCGCTGAGGGACATCTCCCCGGATTTCCCTGCTGCACTCTCCTTGTTTCCTTGCTGTTGCAAGGGCCTGTCCCTCCGAGAAATGCGGTTTTCCTCAGCCAGGCCCTTGCTGGACGTCCCTCGGGGAGCCCTCACCCAGCGATCACTGCAGCAGCTATGGCAAGGCGCTTGCCTGGGCGGAGGTCTCGCCGAGGGACATCCCTGGGTGAGACCTTGCCCCTTAGGAAGCACTTTGCCATCACTGCTAGGCAGCAGCTACCGTGGAGCACTTCCTCCTCCCTCTCCTTCTCTCGAACTTGAGAGAAGGAGAGGGAGAGGTGGCGCCTCAGATAATATGGAGCCTCGGTTAACTGGAGCTCTGAACTTAAACCAGGCAAAGCCCCAGAAAGTGATCATGTTCCCCCTGAACTGCTGAAATCAAACTCTGAGTGGTGGACACCAGTCTTAGCAGTTCTGTTCACATGCATTGACTGGTCGGCTTGTATACCATCTGACTGGGGGCTTACAATAATTATCCCCATTTATAAAAAAGGTCACATCCTGCCAACTACAGACCAATTAGCCTTCTAAGCATCATCAGCAAATTGTAGGCATCTCCTAGACAAACTATTAACCTGGTTGGAGGAAGAAAACTTCTTAGAAGAGGAACAAGCTGGTTTTAGGATTGGACGCTCTACTGTTGATCAGGGCCTAATACTGCAACATTTAGTAGAAAAATATTCCTCTCCCTCCAGGGGAGCACTTTACACAGCCTTTATAGATTTTAAGTCTGCATTTGACTCAATCTCAAGAAACAGACTTTGGAGCAAACTTGATACCACCAACATAGATAGGCGCCTGCTGACTCTCATTCGCAGCCTCTATGAAAAAACACATTTGCGAGTGAGATGTAACTGCGAAGGCCATCTGACTAGACCAATACCCTCATTTATAGGAGTAAAGCAAGGTTGTGTTCTTGCTCCCACTTTGTTTAATATTTATATTAACTCTCTAGTGAACTCACTCTCAGAAATAAACCCTCACCCCCCTAAATTGGATGGGAGAGCAATATCAGTTTTACTTTATGCAGATGATGCAGTACTTTTATCATTAACATGTATTGGGCTGAGGTGGCTTCTAAAAACGTTAAATGTGTACTGTAGTAATGAACAGCTAGCAATTAATTATGACAAATCAAAAGTGCTAGTCTTTACTCGGAAAAGATGTTCACACCGCTGGCAAATAAATGGGCAGCATCCAATAGAACAAGTCAAACTCTATAAATATCTAGGAGTCATTTTCCAGTCCACCGGTTCCTGGAAAGCCCAAGTGTCCCATACTATAGCAAATGTCCAGTGAAGTTACAACTCACTTATGTCATTTTTTTATGGTAAAGGCAGCCAGCATGTGCCTTCAGCAATTCAAGTTTTTAATGCTAAGATCTTGCCACAAATGTTATATGGAGCACAATTGTGTGCATTCAAAAGTGTCAAGGCTTTAGAAGCTGTTCAGACAAAATTTTTAAGAAGTGTCCTTAGTCTCCCAAGCTGTGGCCTAATGTAATCCTGCTACTAGAGACAGGTCAGATATCTGTCGAGTCTCGGATCTGGATATATAAACTAAACTTTTGGTTAAAACTGATGTTTATCCCGAAAGGCTTGGCCCCATTGACCCTTACTGATCGATTTCATTCAAGATGGAAAAGACTAGTTGACGAGAAGATCCTAAACCTGGGATTCTCACCAAACACCATCTTAACTATGGGCTACACAAAAGCTAAAGAAAATATACGACAGCGTATCTGGGATCCTGAGCTGCAGGGCTACCTAGGCGCAGCTTCTGTGCTTCCAGTCTTTAGGGACAGTGGGAGGCCGCTTCTTCCCGCAGAGTACTTAGATAACCTTATTATCCCAAAACATAGGAAGGCCTTCTCTTTGGCTAAGTTCGATGTACTCCCTTCAGCTGTACTTGAGGGAAGATATAACAAAGTACCATACAATGAACGCCTATGTCCCTGGGAGGCTGAGGCAGTGGAAACTGTGGAGCATGTCTTGTTGTACTGCTCTTTTTACCGAGACCTTCGTAAACATTTTATAAATCCAATTTTAGAAAGTTTACCAGGGAGATCTGTAAGGTTTTATGTTGATTATCTTTTGGCAGACCAAGACCCCAAAATTACTGCCAAAGTTGCTAGCTTTTGTGCAGCAGCTATAGCTTGTCAGTGCAAGATGTTGTCACAGTTTTAGAAGGTTTTGATATTTACTTCAGCATTTACCTTTGCCATTTTAGCATATAAATGTTTTATACTGTTTTAACTACCATATTCAATACTGTGTTTTAACCTTGTTCTTCACTGTGTTTCTTAATATCTAATTGTATACGTTTCTAGCTATACTGATGCTTGTACGTTTTATGTTGCTGGTCATTGACTGTAATAAATAAATTTGATTTGTAGGCATTTAAAAATTAGACTTTCTGCATAACTGATCATTGACCATTCACGAAAGTCCAGCTCAAACCCCAAAACCATAAATCCCCAAATCATTTTTGTAATATCGCTGTTAGCATACAAATCTTCCAATTTGGCCTTATGGTGTGCCTTTCTCTCTTTCTCTCCTCAGGCCGAGAGGAACCCCTCAAGTTCAAATCTGTCCCAACCAAGCCCCTTGCCTGTCAATCAAAAGAGGTAGGTCTGAGAGAGAGTCACTCTCTGCCTCAAAGGAATTGTGAATGGCTGGAAGGAGGCACAGTCTCTCAGCCTCTTTGGGCTATTTCCATTGTGGTTCTCTCTCTTTAGCATGGTCGATCACCACCCCTTGATGCTCAACCCCGGGGAGCATCACTCCTTGTTTTTGGGGTTCGATCCCCTCTACTGGACAAAGGACTCCTGTTTTTCAAGGTAATATCACCCCAACCCCCCCTCCCCAAAATTAGGAGATTAGCATGGAATGCAAATCCCAGTACCCCCTTATGATTATCTTTGTTTCCAACAACAGGACAATGGTCAGCCACCCAGCTGGATCTTTGACCCCTGAAGATGACACAAAGGAAAAGGACATTGCTAGCCCTGACCCTAGACCTCCGGCCGCATGAGAAGCAAATAAAAGCCAATAAAAGTCCAATGCAAGAGACTGACTCATGCACTGAACAGTCTTATTTATACTTCCCTTTTTTTGGAAATGTTTCACAATACAAAAATGTCCAGAGTTTGTAGCTAAGAGAGTGTCACCTTTGCTTCCTGATATACAACATTATTATAAATATTGGGTATCAAAAGGCCTTCAAGCTATGAAGACAGTTATTTAATTTATTTCTACGTGGTTGTATCTCACCCCAAGGGGGACACAGAGCAGCTTCCAAGTTTAGGCAATATTCAATGCCACAATTATACAAGAATCAATAATACATATCAAATTAAATTAACCAATTAAAAGTGGGTAGATAAATACTGTACAATTAAAAACCTGTAATACATAACAACAATACCAAAATCATCAGCTAGGTTGCCCCTTATGTCATCATCATCATCATCATCATCATTTAATTACTTATTAATCACCCTCCATCCACGATGCTCTAGGCGATTTACAAGATGTCAATTCCAATTTATTGAACTTTAAACTACTTGCCAAATGCTTGTTTCCAAAAGCCAGGATTTTACTCCCCCCCCCCCCCCCCTAAAAAACGGGAAGGAGGCTGATCTGATATCACTGGGGAGAGAGTTCCACAACTAGAGGCCATGTTATTATCTCTATCTCATGTCATCCAACTACCAGCTCTCCTGGCATAGAGCACATGGCCATTGATCAAAAGGGAGGACAGAACATATTATTTATTTATTTAATTTATATACCACTCTTCTCCCCCAGGGGACCCATATGAACCAGCCACTTTTCCCCCGAGGTGGGGGAAAAGTGGGATCTGGAATGTGGAAAAGAACAGTACTAGGTGCCAGGACTCTTGGGTGATGATAGTCCACGACCCGGAAGCTCCGTATTGTTCAGAATGCGGCAGCCAGGCTACTCACAAGAACACCCATGAAATGCCACATCACACCAGTGCTGCAGCATCTGCATTGGCTTCCCACTGATTACCGTGGTCTATATAAGATGCTAGTCCTGACCTTTAAAACTCTTTACGGCCAGGGCCCATCGTACCTTAGGGACCGTCTCTCCTTCTCCCATCATTGGAGGTCGCAACAACCATCCCAACGAGACTTACTTTATGTACCGGGTCCCAGAGAAGTGCACTTGGAGAGGACCAGGCGCAGAGCTTTTTCTATTTCTGCCCCTGCCTTAGGGAATGCCTTGCCGCCCCATATGAGAGCCATGCGTGAGTTGGGGCCTTTCACCCTCGCACTCAAGACCTGGCTCTTTACTAGAGCTTTTAATCTATGTTACTTTTATCAATATTTGTATGTATGTATTTTTATCCTTTTTTATCTTGTAAATCGCCTAGAGCATCGTGGATGGAGGGCAATTAATAAGTAATTAAATGATGATGATGATGATGATGATGTAGATGATGATATTATTATCATCATCATCATCATTATTATATTGTATGACACAGCAAACAAGATAGATATGCTGGATTTCGTTTCACAAAATCACAAGTCGAACACTTCCCAAGTGTCTAGGACTTTGTGATGTATTTTCGGATGATGCGCGCAGATCCCAGTTGGGTGGCCTTTTGCAGTTGGCAGATCATGATTTTTGTCAATGTCTATTGTTTCCAAATGCCGGCTGAGATCTTTTGGCACGGCACCCAGTGTGCCCATCACCACCGGGACCACCTGCACTGGTTTCTGCCAGAGTCTTTGCAGTTCAATCTTGAGGTCCTGATAGCGGCTGAGTTTTTCCTGTTGTTTTTCGTCAATGCGACTGTCACCTGGGATGGCAACATCAATGATCCAAACCTTGTTCTTTTCCACAACTGTGATGTCTGGTGTGTTGTGTTCCAGAACTTTGTCAGTCTGGATTCGGAAGTCCCACAGTATCTTTGCCTGTTCATTTTCCAAGACTTTTGCAGGTTTGTGATCCCACCAGTTCTTTGCTGCTGGGAGGTGGGACTTGAGGCATAAGTTCCAATGGATCATTTGGGCCACATAGTTGTGCCTCTGTTTGTAGTCTGTCTGTGCGATTTTCTTACAGCAGCTGAGGATAGGATCAATGGTTTCGTCAGCTTCCTTGCACAGTCTGCATTTTGGGTCATCAACTGATTTTTCAATCTTGGCCTTAATTGCATTTGTTCTGATGGCTTGCTCCTGGGCTGCAATTATTGTTGTTGTTGTTGTTGTTGTTGTTGTTGTTGTTGTTGTTATTATTATTATTATTATTATTATTATTATTATTATTATTATTATTACATTTCTATCCTGCCCTTCTCACCCCCAGGAGGAACTCAGGGTGGCTTACAACCAATATAAATAGAGTATATAAAAACAATTGCAATACAACAATAATAATGATTAAAATTAAATTAAGTTTAAAACATTCATATAAATATACATTCAGAGGTGCAATCTGAATCACAATCTGAGTCTATCAGTTCTTTCTCATAAGTTCATAATTATTAATGCTGCATCTATCTCTCAAAAGCCTGGTCCCATAATCAAGTCTACAGTTTTTTGCGAAAGGACAAGAGAGAGGGAGTCTGCCTGGGAGGGTGTTCTATAGACGGGGCCACCACTGAAATTGTATAAATTATATTGTAACTAGCTAAGCCTATATAGACCTACATCGTTTTTACTAGAGTGGCTGCCTTCATGACCAAGTGGGCAGTCTCTTTCACAAATGAAACAAATAAGGCACAACGTGAAATGTGAAAGCAAAAATCCCAACTTTAGCAATCCTTTGCCAATTTCAGCAGAGAAGAGCAGGTATCAGAAATACTTGAAAGTTTACTTGATCAATTATTTTTATTTATTTACAACATTTATACCCCGCCCTTCTCACCCGAGGGGACTCTTGAAGAGACACAAGGAGCCTCATTTAGCCTGATTTAATCTTATTCATAAATAGCAATTGCATTAAGAAGAGTTTGATTAAATAAATAGTCCTCTTATAAGAGATCAATAAGAAGGGTTTGCCACAAATACCACCAAACGGCAGCATTAAACAGTCCATTACATTCCTGAGAGATGCAAAAGTCACTGGCTCAGGAAAGTCACACCAACAGGCAATAAATTTTTTTGGAGACAGTGGCCTTAGATGTAGGAGTCGGAAATGTCATTTTGTTTTAATTCTATTTTGTTAGATGGACATTTTCTGTTTACTGTTTTGACAAGTGTCTGACCAAATGGTGCCATATTGAATCCTAGAATCGCAGAGTTTCTCCTCATGGGTTGGGGAAGCCCCTCAGGGCGAAAAGATGCTGCCTTACCTTATACCTCCTCTTGGGGGGGTTCCTGTTTTGGTTGCTCCTCGGTGCTGAAAGAGAAGCCCATCCATCAGCCAGTCAGTCTCCATACCTTCCTCTGTGGGCGGGCACAGGGAGACGACGGTGTGGAAAGAGAGGTCATTCTGACGCAGCCACCGTGCCTGCCGTGCTCGGCCCCAACCACATGCCCCAGCAGCAGCCCCCCTTGAGGCTTCTATCTCGCACCCCAAGCCCTCCTGGCCCCCCACTTTGCCGGCTGGACAGTCCACCGGCCATTTATTTCTCTGGTGGTTGGTTCACAGGGGGCCCACTTACCAGAGGCTTTGTGACTCCCAGGCGCCTCTTGATTGGTGGGGCTGGTGAGTGGCCTGAGGGACCTGGATGCCGCAAAAAAAAAAAAAAAAGATTCACCTTTGACCCAGAACCAGGGATGGTGGCTTCCTCTATTCCGCCAGGGAAAATAGAAAGGGAGTGGCAAACCCTGTATCACCCCGAGTGGAACGCACCCCCCCCCCCCCATTTGTAGAGGCTGAAGCTTCAGGCCGCCCGAAGGACAGACAGGCAGGCTGCATGGGGGGCCTCTGGCCAAGAGCCCGGTCTCCCTCGGAAGAGCAGGGCGGCCTCTCCCTCCGGAACCAAGGAGAAAGGTCTCAAGGCTGGACGGAGGGCTGGCCACAGTCACCAGCAGCTGCGGATCCCCGGAGCCTGAGAGGAGCTCAGAGAACCCATGGGACGTGGGTCCATCTCTCCTGTGGACAGCTGGGAGGAGACCAAGGGATCCCTCAGAACATTCAACAAGAGGAGAAGCAGCCCCTGAACGGCCTCCGGGGCGGACCCCTCTGTCCCGGCGCCAAGCCCTCTCCCGTGACGGGAAGGCCATGAAAGGACACGGACAGGACACACCAGGAGACCGCCAAGCCATGGGTCTGGGAAGTCATTCCTATGAGAGAAAGGCAGCTTCTGATTGACGCAGAGCTCCTTCTTCACTAAGCAAGGCGCGTTCGCCGCTTTATGTGGCTAAGGACCCCTCAGACCTTCCCCTCTGGGAAGAGACGGTATTTCTTCAACTCTAAGCCCCCCCCCCCCCCGCAAACCTCTCCCAAAGCAAGGTGCGCCTGAGAGTGAATGGCGAGCACATGCATATGCCCATGTCAGTGGATAGGGCTGAAAGGGGTGTGCACCATCCCAGCGAGGGTGCCCTAGCGTTGAAGAAATACAGTCTCTCTGCGACTCGAAACAACTTCTCAGCAACAAACACACCGTACCTGGCTGACGCCTCCTCCTCATCCTCATCCTTGTCTTCCTCCTTGTCCTTGTCCTTATCGTCCTCCACCTCCTCCTCTTGCTGAGGCAACTCCCTCTCCTTGTCCACGTTGTCCTCCTCTTGCTCAGGCAACTCCGTCTCCTTGTCCACGTCCTCCTCCTCTTGCTCAGGCAACGCCTTCTCCTTGTCCACGTCCTCCTCCTCTTGCTCAGGCAACTCCCTCTCCTTGTCCACGTTGTCCTCCTCTTGCTCAGGCAACTCCGTCTCCTTGTCCACGTCCTCCTCCTCTTGCTCAGGCAACGCCTTCTCCTTGTCCACGTCCTCCTCCTCTTGCTCAGGCAACTCCCTCTCCTTGTCCACGTTGTCCTCCTCTTGCTCAGGCAACTCCGTCTCCTTGTCCACGTCCTCCTCCTCTTGCTCAGGCAACGCCTTCTCCTTGTCCACGTCCTCCTCCTCTTGCTCAGGCAACTCCGTCTCCTTGTCCACGTCCTCCTCCTCTTCCTCAGGCAACTCCGTCTCCTTGTCCACGTCCTCCTCCTCTTCCTCAGGCAACTCCGTCTCCTTGTCCACGTCCTCCTCCTCTTGCTCAGGCAACTCCGTCTCCTTGTCCACGTCCTCCTCCTCTTGCTCAGGCAACTCCGTCTCCTTGTCCACGTCCTCCTCCTCTTGCTCAGGCAACTCCATCTCCTTGTGCACGTCCTCCTCCTCTTGCTCAGGCAACTCCGTCTCCTTGTCCACGTCCTCCTCCTCTTGCTCAGGCAACTCCATCTCCTTGTGCACGTCCTCCTCCTCTTGCTCAGGCAACTCCGTCTCCTTGTCCACGTCCTCCTCCTCTTCCTCAGGCAACTCCGTCTCCTTGTCCACGTCCTCCTCCTCTTGCTCAGGCAACTCCGTCTCCTTGTCCACGTCCTCCTCCTCTTGCTCAGGCAACTCCGTCTCCTTGTCCACGTCCTCCTCCTCTTGCTCAGGCAACTCCGTCTCCTTGTCCACGTCCTCCTCCTCTTGCTCAGGCAACTCCGTCTCCTTGTCCACGTCCTCCTCCTCTTCCTCAGGCAACTCCGTCTCCTTGTCCACGTCCTCCTCCTCTTCCTCAGGCAACTCCGTCTCCTTGTCCACGTCCTCCTCCTCTTGCTCAGGCAACTCCGTCTCCTTGTCCACGTCCTCCTCCTCTTGCTCAGGCAACGCCTTCTCCTTGTCCACGTCCTCCTCCTCTTGCTCAGGCAACTCCATCTCCTTGTGCACGTCCTCCTCCTCTTGCTCAGGCAACTCCGTCTCCTTGTCCACGTCCTCCTCCTCTTGCTCAGGCAACTCCGTCTCCTTGTCCACGTCCTCCTCCTCTTGCTCAGGCAACGCCTTCTCCTTGTCCACGTCCTCCTCCTCTTGCTCAGGCAACTCCGTCTCCTTGTCCACGTCCTCCTCCTCTTCCTCAGGCAACTCTGTCTCCTTGTCCACGTCCTCCTCCTCTTCCTCAGGCAACTCCGTCTCCTTGTCCACGTCCACCTCCTCTTGCTCAGGCAACTCCGTCTCCTTGTCCACGTCCTCCTCCTTTTGCTCAGGCAACTCCGTCTCCTTGTCCACGTCCTCCTCCTCTTGCTCAGGCACCTCCGTCTCCTTGTCCACATCCTCCTCCTCTTGCTCAGGCAACTCTGTCTCCTTGTCCACGTCCTCCTCCTCTTGCTCAGGCAACTCCGTCTCCTTGCCCACGTCCTCCTCCTCTTGCTGAGGCAACTCCGTCTCCTTGTCCACGTCCTCCTCCTCTTGCTCAGGCAACTCCGTCTCCTTGTCCACGTCCTCCTCCTCTTGCTCAGGCAACTCCGTCTCCTTGTCCACGTCCTCCTCCTCTTCCTCAGGCAACTCCGTCTCCTTGTCCACGTCCTCCTCCTCTTGCTCAGGCAACTCCGTCTCCTTGTCCACGTCCTCCTCCTCTTGCTGAGGCAACTCCGTTTCCTTGTCCACGTCCTCCTCCTCTTGCTGAGGCAACTCCGTTTCCTTGTCCACGTCCTCCTCCTCTTGCTGAGGCAACTCCGTCTCCTTGTCCACGTCCTCCTCCTCTTGCTGAGGCAACGCCGTCTCCTTGTCCACGTCCTCCTCCTCTTGCTCAGGCAACTCAGTCTCCTTGTCCACGTCCTCCTCCTCTTGCTGAGGCAACTCCGTCTCCTTGTCCACGTCCTCCTCCTCTTGCTGAGGCAACTCCGTCTCCTTGTCCACATCCTCCTCCTCTTGCTCAGGCAACTCAGTCTCCTTGTCCACGTCCTCCTCCTCTTGCTCAGGCAACGCCGTCTCCTTGTCCACGTCCTCCTCCTCTTGCTCAGGCAACTCCGTCTCCTTGTCCACGTCCTCCTCCTCTTGCTCAGGCAACGCCGTCTCCTTGTCCACGTCCTCCTCCTCTTGCTGAGGCAACTCCCTCTCCTTGTCCACGTTGTCCTCCTCTTGCTCAGGCAACTCCCTCTCCTTGTCCACGTTGTCCTCCTCTTGCTGAGGCAACTCCCTCTCCTTGTCCACGTTGTCCTCCTCTTGCTCAGGCAACTCCGTCTCCTTGTCCACGTCCTCCTCCTCTTGCTGAGGCAACTCCGTCTCCTTGTCCACGTCCTCCTCCTCTTGCTCAGGCAACTCCGTCTCCTTGTCCACGTTGTCCTCCTCTTGCTCAGGCAACGCCGTGTCCTTGTCCACGTCCTCCTCCTTTTGCTCAGGCAACTCCCTCTCCTTCTCCACATCCTCCTCCTCTTGCTGAGGCAACTCCGTCTCCTTGTCCACGTCCTCCTCCT
This sequence comes from Anolis carolinensis, assembly GCF_035594765.1. NCBI lineage: Eukaryota > Metazoa > Chordata > Lepidosauria > Squamata > Anolidae > Anolis > Anolis carolinensis. The sequence goes on from NC_085848.1 coordinate 853,684, forward strand.
CTTGCTCAGGCACCTCCGTCTCCTTGTCCACATCCTCCTCCTCTTGCTCAGGCAACTCTGTCTCCTTGTCCACGTCCTCCTCCTCTTGCTCAGGCAACTCCGTCTCCTTGCCCACGTCCTCCTCCTCTTGCTGAGGCAACTCAGTCTCCTTGTCCACGTCCTCCTCCTCTTGCTCAGGCAACTCCGTCTCCTTGTCCACGTCCTCCTCCTCTTGCTCAGGCAACTCCGTCTCCTTGTCCACGTCCTCCTCCTCTTGCTCAGGCAACTCCGTCTCCTTGTCCACGTCCTCCTCCTCTTGCTCAGGCAATGCCGTGTCCTTGTCCACGTCCTCCTCCTCTTGCTCAGGCAACGCCGTCTCCTTGTACACGTCCTCCTCCTCTTGCTCAGGCAACTCCGTATCCTTGTCCACGTTGTCCTCCTCTTGCTCAGGCAACGCCGTGTCCTTGTCCACGTCCTCCTCCTTTTACTCAGGCAACTCCCTCTCCTTCTCCACGTCCTCCTCCTCTTGCTCAGGCACCTCCGTCTCCTTGTCCACATCCTCCTCCTCTTGCTCAGGCAACTCTGTCTCCTTGTCCACGTCCTCCTCCTCTTGCTCAGGCAACTCCGTCTCCTTGCCCACGTCCTCCTCCTCTTGCTCAGGCAACTCCGTCTGCTTGTCCACGTCCTCCTCCTCTTGCTCAGGCAACTCCGTCTCCTTCTCCACGTCCTCCTCCTCTTGCTCAGGCAACTCTGTCTCCTTGTCCACGTCCTCCTCCTCTTGCTCAGGCAACTCCGTCTCCTTGTCCACGTCCTCCTCCTCTTGCTCAGGCAACTCCGTCTCCTTGTCCACGTCCTCCTCCTCTTGCTCAGGCAACTACGTCTCCTTGTCCATGTCCTCCTCCTCTTGCTCAGGCAACTCCGTCTCCTTGTCCACGTCCTCCTCCTCTTGCTCAGGCAACTCCGTCTCCTTGTCCACGTCCTCCTCCTCTTGCTCAGGCAACTACGTCTCCTTGTCCATGTCCTCCTCCTCTTGCTCAGGCAACTCCGTCTCCTTCTCCACGTCCTCCTCCTCTTGCTCAGGCAACTCCATCTCCTTGTGCACGTCCTCCTCCTCTTGCTCAGGCAACTCCGTCTCCTTGTCCACGTCCTCCTCCTCTTGCTCAGGCAACTACGTCACCTTGTCCACGTCCTCCTCCTCTTGCTCAGGCAACTCCGTCTCCTTCTCCACGTCCTCCTCCTCTTGCTCAGGCAACTACGTCACCTTGTCCACGTCCTCCTCCTCTTGCTCAGGCAACTCCGTCTCCTTCTCCACGTCCTCCTCCTCTTGCTCAGGCAACTCCATCTCCTTGTGCACGTCCTCCTCCTCTTGCTCAGGCAACTCCGTCTCCTTGTCCACGTCCTCCTCCTCTTGCTCAGGCAACTCCGTCTCCTTGTCCACGTCCTCCTCCTCTTGCTCAGGCAACTACGTCACCTTGTCCACGTCCTCCTCCTCTTGCTCAGGCAACTCCGTCTCCTTGTCCACGTCCTCCTCCTCTTGCTCAGGCAACTACGTCTCCTTGTCCATGTCCTCCTCCTCTTGCTCAGGCAACTCCGTCTCCTTCTCCACGTCCTCCTCCTCTTGCTCAGGCAACTCCATCTCCTTGTGCACGTCCTCCTCCTCTTGCTCAGGCAACTCCGTCTCCTTGTCCACGTCCTCCTCCTCTTGCTCAGGCAACTACGTCACCTTGTCCACGTCCTCCTCCTCTTGCTCAGGCAACTCCGTCTCCTTCTCCACGTCCTCCTCCTCTTGCTCAGGCAACTCCATCTCCTTGTGCACGTCCTCCTCCTCTTGCTGAGGCAACTCCGTCTCCTTGTCCACGTCCTCCTCCTCTTGCTCAGGCAACTCCCTCTCCTTGTCCACGTCCTCCTCCTTTTGCTCAGGCAACTCCGTCTCCTTGTCCACGTCCTCCTCCTCTTGCTCAGGCAACTCCATCTCCTTGTCCACGTCCTCCTCCTCTTGCTCAGGCAACTCCGTCTCCTTGTCCACGTCCTCCTCCTCTTCCTCAGGCAACTCCGTCTCCTTGTCCACGTCCTCCTCCTTTTGCTCAGGCAACTCCGTCTCCTTGTCCACGTCCTCCTCCTTTTGCTCAGGCAACTCCCTCTCCTTGTCCACGTTGTCCTCCTCTTGCTCAGGCAACTCCGTCTCCTTGTCCACGTCCTCCTCCTCTTCCTCAGGCAACTCCGTCTCCTTGTCCACGTCCTCCTCCTTTTGCTCAGGCAACTCCGTCTCCTTGTCCACGTCCTCCTCCTCTTGCTGAGGCAACTCCGTCTCCTTGTCCACGTCCTCCTCCTCTTGCTGAGGCAACTCCCTCTCCTTCTCCACGTCCTCCTCCTCTTGCTGAGGCAACTCCGTCTCCTTGTCCACGTCCTCCTCCTCTTGCTCAGGCAACTCCGTCTCCTTGTCCACGTCCTCCTCCTCTTGCTGAGGCAACTCCGTCTCCTTGTCCACGTCCTCCTCCTCTTGCTCAGGCAACTCCGTCTCCTTGTCCACGTCCTCCTCCTCTTGCTCAGGCAACTCCGTCTCCTTGTCCACGTCTTCCTCCTCTTGCTCAGGCAACTCCATCTCCTTGTCCACGTCCTCCTCCTCTTGCTCAGGCAACTCCGTCTCCTTGTCCACGTCCTCCTCCTCTTGCTCAGGCATCTCCGTCTCCGTGTCCACGTCCTCCTCCTCTTGCTCAGGCAACTCCGTCTCCTTGTCCACGTCCTCCTCCTCTTGCTCAGGCAACTCCGTCTCCGTGTTCACGTCCTCCTCCTCTTGCTCAGGCAACTCCGTCTCCTTGTCCACGTCCTCCTCTTCTTGCTCAGGCAACTCCGTCTCCTTGTCCACGTCCCCCTCCTCTTCCTCAGGCAACTCCGTCTCCTTGTCCACGTCCTCCTCCTCTTGCTGAGGCAACTCCCTCTCCTTCTCCACGTCCTCCTCCTCTTGCTCAGGCAACTCCGTCTCCTTGTCCACGTCCTCCTCCTCTTGCTCAGGCATCTCCGTCTCCGTGTCCACGTCCTCCTCCTCTTGCTGAGGCAACTCCGTCTCCTTGTCCACGTCCTCCTCCTCTTGCTGAGGCAACTCCGTCTCCTTGTCCACGTCCTCCTCCTCTTGCTCAGGCAACTCCGTCTCCTTGTCCACGTCCTCCTCCTCTTGCTCAGGCAACTCCGTCTCCTTGTCCACGTCCTCCTCCTCTTGCTCAGGCAACTCCGTCTCCGTGTCCACGTCCTCCTCCTCTTGCTCAGGCAACTCCGTCTCCTTGTCCACGTCCTCCTCCTCTTGCTGAGGCAACTCGCTCTCCTTCTCCACGTCCCCCTCCTCTTCCTCAGGCAACTCCGTCTCCTTGTCCACGTCCTCCTCCTCTTGCTCAGGCATCTCCGTCTCCGTGTCCATGTCCTCCTCCTCTTACTCAGGCAACTCCGTCTCCTTCTCCACGTCCTCCTCCTCTTGCTCAGGCAACTCCCTCTCCTTCTCCACGTCCTCCTCCTCTTGCTCAGGCAACTCCGTCTCCGTGTCCACGTCCTCCTCCTCTTGCTCAGGCAACTCCCTCTCCTTCTCCACATCCTCCTCCTCTTGCTCAGGCAACTCCGTCTCCTTGTCCACGTCCTCCTCCTCTTGCTCAGGCAACTCCGTCTCCTTGTCCACGTCCTCCTCCTCTTGCTCAGGCAACTCCGTCTCCTTGTCCACGTCCTCCTCCTCTTGCTCAGGCAACTCCGTCTCCTTGTCCACGTCCTCCTCCTCTTGCTGAGGCAACTCCCTCTCCTTCTCCACGTCCCCCTCCTCTTCCTCAGGCAACTCCGTCTCCTTGTCCACGTCCTCCTCCTCTTGCTCAGGCATCTCCGTCTCCGTGTCCACGTCCTCCTCCTCTTACTCAGGCAACTCCGTCTCCTTCTCCACGTCCTCCTCCTCTTGCTCAGGCAACTCCGTCTCCTTGTCCACGTCCTCCTCCTCTTGCTCAGGCATCTCCGTCTCCGTGTCCACGTCCTCCTCCTCTTACTCAGGCAACTCCGTCTCCTTCTCCACGTCCTCCTCCTCTTGCTCAGGCAACTCCCTCTCCTTCTCCACGTCCTACTCCTCTTGCTCAGGCAACTCCCTCTCCTTCTCCACGTCCTCCTCCTCTTGCTGTGGCAACTCCCTCTCCTTCTCCACGTCCTCCTCCTCTTGCTCAGGCAACTCCGTCTCCTTGTCCACGTCCTCCTCCTCTTGCTCAGGCATCTCCGTCTCCGTTTCCACGTCCTCCTCCTCTTGCTGAGGCAACTCCGTCTCCTTGTCCACGTCCTCCTCCTCTTGCTGAGGCAACTCCGTCTCCTTGTCCACGTCCTCCTCCTCTTGCTCAGGCAACTCCGTCTCCTTGTCCACGTCCTCCTCCTCTTGCTCAGGCAACTCCGTCTCCTTGTCCACGTCCTCCTCCTCTTGCTCAGGCAACTCCGTCTCCGTGTCCACGTCCTCCTCCTCTTGCTCAGGCAACTCCGTCTCCTTGTCCACGTCCTCCTCCTCTTGCTGAGGCAACTCCCTCTCCTTCTCCACGTCCCCCTCCTCTTCCTCAGGCAACTCCGTCTCCTTGTCCACGTCCTCCTCCTCTTGCTCAGGCAACTCCGTCTCCTTGTCCACGTCCTCCTCCTCTTGCTCAGGCAACTCCATCTCCTTGTCCACGTCCTCCTCCTCTTGCTCAGGCAAGTCCGTCTCCTTGTCCACGTCCTCCTCCTCTTGCTCAGGCAACTCCCTCTCCTTGTCCACGTCCTCCTCCTTTTGCTCAGGCAACTCCGTCTCCTTGTCCACGTCCTCCTCCTCTTGCTCAGGCAACTCCATCTCCTTGTCCACGTCCTCCTCCTCTTGCTCAGGCAACTCCGTCTCCTTGTCCACGTCCTCCTCCTCTTCCTCAGGCAACTCCGTCTCCTTGTCCACGTCCTCCTCCTTTTGCTCAGGCAACTCCGTCTCCTTGTCCACGTCCTCCTCCTTTTGCTCAGGCAACTCCCTCTCCTTGTCCACGTTGTCCTCCTCTTGCTCAGGCAACTCCGTCTCCTTGTCCACGTCCTCCTCCTCTTCCTCAGGCAACTCCGTCTCCTTGTCCACGTCCTCCTCCTTTTGCTCAGGCAACTCCGTCTCCTTGTCCACGTCCTCCTCCTCTTGCTGAGGCAACTCCGTCTCCTTGTCCACGTCCTCCTCCTCTTGCTGAGGCAACTCCCTCTCCTTCTCCACGTCCTCCTCCTCTTGCTGAGGCAACTCCGTCTCCTTGTCCACGTCCTCCTCCTCTTGCTCAGGCAACTCCGTCTCCTTGTCCACGTCCTCCTCCTCTTGCTGAGGCAACTCCGTCTCCTTGTCCACGTCCTCCTCCTCTTGCTCAGGCAACTCCGTCTCCTTGTCCACGTCCTCCTCCTCTTGCTCAGGCAACTCCGTCTCCTTGTCCACGTCTTCCTCCTCTTGCTTAGGCAACTCCATCTCCTTGTCCACGTCCTCCTCCTCTTGCTCAGGCAACTCCGTCTCCTTGTCCACGTCCTCCTCCTCTTGCTCAGGCATCTCCGTCTCCGTGTCCACGTCCTCCTCCTCTTGCTCAGGCAACTCCGTCTCCTTGTCCACGTCCTCCTCCTCTTGCTCAGGCAACTCCGTCTCCGTGTTCACGTCCTCCTCCTCTTGCTCAGGCAACTCCGTCTCCTTGTCCACGTCCTCCTCTTCTTGCTCAGGCAACTCCGTCTCCTTGTCCACGTCCCCCTCCTCTTCCTCAGGCAACTCCGTCTCCTTGTCCACGTCCTCCTCCTCTTGCTGAGGCAACTCCCTCTCCTTCTCCACGTCCTCCTCCTCTTGCTCAGGCAACTCCGTCTCCTTGTCCACGTCCTCCTCCTCTTGCTCAGGCATCTCCGTCTCCGTGTCCACGTCCTCCTCCTCTTGCTGAGGCAACTCCGTCTCCTTGTCCACGTCCTCCTCCTCTTGCTGAGGCAACTCCGTCTCCTTGTCCACGTCCTCCTCCTCTTGCTCAGGCAACTCCGTCTCCTTGTCCACGTCCTCCTCCTCTTGCTCAGGCAACTCCGTCTCCTTGTCCACGTCCTCCTCCTCTTGCTCAGGCAACTCCGTCTCCGTGTCCACGTCCTCCTCCTCTTGCTCAGGCAACTCCGTCTCCTTGTCCACGTCCTCCTCCTCTTGCTGAGGCAACTCCCTCTCCTTCTCCACGTCCCCCTCCTCTTCCTCAGGCAACTCCGTCTCCTTGTCCACGTCCTCCTCCTCTTGCTCAGGCATCTCCGTCTCCGTGTCCATGTCCTCCTCCTCTTACTCAGGCAACTCCGTCTCCTTCTCCACGTCCTCCTCCTCTTGCTCAGGCAACTCCCTCTCCTTCTCCACGTCCTCCTCCTCTTGCTCAGGCAACTCCGTCTCCGTGTCCACGTCCTCCTCCTCTTGCTCAGGCAACTCCCTCTCCTTCTCCACATCCTCCTCCTCTTGCTCAGGCAACTCCGTCTCCTTGTCCACGTCCTCCTCCTCTTGCTCAGGCAACTCCGTCTCCTTGTCCACGTCCTCCTCCTCTTGCTCAGGCAACTCCGTCTCCTTGTCCACGTCCTCCTCCTCTTGCTCAGGCAACTCCGTCTCCTTGTCCACGTCCTCCTCCTCTTGCTGAGGCAACTCCCTCTCCTTCTCCACGTCCCCCTCCTCTTCCTCAGGCAACTCCGTCTCCTTGTCCACGTCCTCCTCCTCTTGCTCAGGCATCTCCGTCTCCGTGTCCACGTCCTCCTCCTCTTACTCAGGCAACTCCGTCTCCTTCTCCACGTCCTCCTCCTCTTGCTCAGGCAACTCCGTCTCCTTGTCCACGTACTCCTCCTCTTGCTCAGGCATCTCCGTCTCCGTGTCCACGTCCTCCTCCTCTTACTCAGGCAACTCCGTCTCCTTCTCCACGTCCTCCTCCTCTTGCTCAGGCAACTCCCTCTCCTTCTCCACGTCCTACTCCTCTTGCTCAGGCAACTCCCTCTCCTTCTCCACGTCCTCCTCCTCTTGCTGTGGCAACTCCCTCTCCTTCTCCACGTCCTCCTCCTCTTGCTCAGGCAACTCCGTCTCCTTGTCCACGTCCTCCTCCTCTTGCTCAGGCATCTCCGTCTCCGTTTCCACGTCCTCCTCCTCTTGCTGAGGCAACTCCGTCTCCTTGTCCACGTCCTCCTCCTCTTGCTGAGGCAACTCCGTCTCCTTGTCCACGTCCTCCTCCTCTTGCTCAGGCAACTCCGTCTCCTTGTCCACGTCCTCCTCCTCTTGCTCAGGCAACTCCGTCTCCTTGTCCACGTCCTCCTCCTCTTGCTCAGGCAACTCCGTCTCCGTGTCCACGTCCTCCTCCTCTTGCTCAGGCAACTCCGTCTCCTTGTCCACGTCCTCCTCCTCTTGCTGAGGCAACTCCCTCTCCTTCTCCACGTCCCCCTCCTCTTCCTCAGGCAACTCCGTCTCCTTGTCCACGTCCTCCTCCTCTTGCTCAGGCATCTCCGTCTCCGTGTCCACGTCCTCCTCCTCTTGCTCAGGCAACTCCGTCTCCTTCTCCACGTCCTCCTCCTCTTGCTCAGGCAACTCCCTCTCCTTCTCCACGTCCTCCTCCTCTTGCTCAGGCAACTCCGTCTCCGTGTCCACGTCCTCCTCCTCTTGCTCAGGCAACTCCGTCTCCTTGTCCACGTCCTCCTCCTCTTGCTCAGGCAACTCCGTCTCCTTGTCCACGTCCTCCTCCTCTTGCTCAGGCAACTCCGTCTCCTTGTCCACGTCCTCCTCCTCTTGCTCAGGCAACTCCGTCTCCTTGTCCACGTCCTCCTCCTCTTGCTCAGGCAACTCCGTCTCCTTGTCCACGTCCTCCTCCTCTTGCTCAGGCAACTCCGTCTCCTTGTCCACGTCCTCCTCCTCTTGCTCAGGCAACTCCGTCTCCTTGTCCACGTCCTCCTCCTCTTGCTCAGGCAACTCCGTCTCCTTGTCCACGTCCTCCTCCTCTTGCTCAGGCAACTCCGTCTCCTTGTCCACGTCCTCCTCCTCTTGCTGAGGCAACTCCCTCTCCTTCTCCACGTCCCCCTCCTCTTCCTCAGGAAACTCCGTCTCCTTGTCCACGTCCTCCTCCTCTTGCTCAGGCATCTCCGTCTCCGTGTCCACGTCCTCCTCCTCTTACTCAGGCAACTCCGTCTCCTTCTCCACGTCCTCCTCCTCTTGCTCAGGCAACTCCCTCTCCTTCTCCACGTCCTACTCCTCTTGCTCAGGCAACTCCCTCTCCTCCACGTCCTCCTCCTCTTGCTCAGGCAACTCCCTCTCCTTCTCCACGTCCTCCTCCTCTTGCTCAGGCAACTCCCTCTCCTTCTCCACGTCCTCCTCCTCTTGCTGAGGCAACTCCCTCTCCTTCTCCACGTCCTCCTCCTCTTGCTCAGGCAACTCCGTCTCCTTGTCCACGTCCTCCTCCTCTTGCTCAGGCAACTCCGTCTCCTTGTCCACGTCCTCCTCCTCTTGCTCAGGCAACTCCGTCTCCTTGTCCACGTCCTCCTCCTCTTGCTCAGGCAACTCCGTCTCCTTGTCCACGTCCTCCTCCTCTTGCTCAGGCATCTCCGTCTCCGTGTCCACGTCCTCCTCCTCTTGCTCAGGCAACTCCGTCTCCTTGTCCACGTCCTCCTCCTCTTGCTCAGGCGACTCCATGTCCTTGTCCACGTCCTCCTCTTCTTGCTCAGGCAACTCCGTCTCCTTGTCCACGTCCCCCTCCTCTTCCTCAGGCAACTCCGTCTCCTTGTCCACGTCCTCCTCCTCTTGCTGAGGCAACTCCCTCTCCTTCTCCACGTCCTCCTCCTCTTGCTCAGGCAACTCCGTCTCCTTGTCCACGTCCTCCTCCTCTTGCTCAGGCATCTCCGTCTCCGTGTCCACGTCCTCCTCCTCTTACTCAGGCAACTCCGTCTCCTTCTCCACGTCCTCCTCCTCTTGCTCAGGCAACTCCCTCTCCTTCTCCACGTCCTACTCCTCTTGCTCAGGCAACTCCCTCTCCTTCTCCACGTCCTCCTCCTCTTGCTGTGGCAACTCCCTCTCCTTCTCCACGTCCTCCTCCTCTTGCTCAGGCAACTCCGTCTCCTTGTCCACGTCCTCCTCCTCTTGCTCAGGCATCTCCGTCTCCGTTTCCACGTCCTCCTCCTCTTGCTGAGGCAACTCCGTCTCCTTGTCCACGTCCTCCTCCTCTTGCTGAGGCAACTCCGTCTCCTTGTCCACGTCCTCCTCCTCTTGCTCAGGCAACTCCGTCTCCTTGTCCACGTCCTCCTCCTCTTGCTCAGGCAACTCCGTCTCCTTGTCCACGTCCTCCTCCTCTTGCTCAGGCAACTCCGTCTCCGTGTCCACGTCCTCCTCCTCTTGCTCAGGCAACTCCGTCTCCTTGTCCACGTCATCCTCCTCTTGCTGAGGCAACTCCCTCTCCTTCTCCACGTCCCCCTCCTCTTCCTCAGGCAACTCCGTCTCCTTGTCCACGTCCTCCTCCTCTTGCTCAGGCAACTCCGTCTCCTTGTCCACGTCCTCCTCCTCTTGCTCAGGCAACTCCATCTCCTTGTCCACGTCCTCCTCCTCTTGCTCAGGCAACTCCGTCTCCTTGTCCACGTCCTCCTCCTCTTGCTCAGGCAACTCCCTCTCCTTGTCCACGTCCTCCTCCTTTTGCTCAGGCAACTCCGTCTCCTTGTCCACGTCCTCCTCCTCTTGCTCAGGCAACTCCATCTCCTTGTCCACGTCCTCCTCCTCTTGCTCAGGCAACTCCGTCTCCTTGTCCACGTCCTCCTCCTCTTCCTCAGGCAACTCCGTCTCCTTGTCCACGTCCTCCTCCTTTTGCTCAGGCAACTCCGTCTCCTTGTCCACGTCCTCCTCCTTTTGCTCAGGCAACTCCCTCTCCTTGTCCACGTTGTCCTCCTCTTGCTCAGGCAACTCCGTCTCCTTGTCCACGTCCTCCTCCTCTTCCTCAGGCAACTCCGTCTCCTTGTCCACGTCCTCCTCCTTTTGCTCAGGCAACTCCGTCTCCTTGTCCACGTCCTCCTCCTCTTGCTGAGGCAACTCCGTCTCCTTGTCCACGTCCTCCTCCTCTGGCTCAGGCAACTCCATCTCCTTGTCCACGTCCTCCTCGTCTTACTGAGGCAACTCCGTCTCCTTGTCCACGTCCTCCTCCTCTTGCTCAGGCAACTCCGTCTCCTTGTCCACGTCCTCCTCCTCTGGCTCAGGCAACTCCATCTCCTTGTCCACGTCCTCCTCGTCTTACTGAGGCAACTCCCTCTCCTTCTCCACGTCCTCCTCCTCTTGCTGAGGCAACTCCGTCTCCTTGTCCACGTCCTCCTCCTCTTGCTCAGGCAACTCCGTCTCCTTGTCCACGTCCTCCTCCTCTTGCTGAGGCAACTCCGTCTCCTTGTCCACGTCCTCCTCCTCTTGCTCAGGCAACTCCGTCTCCTTGTCCACGTCCTCCTCCTCTTGCTCAGGCAACTCCGTCTCCTTGTCCACGTCTTCCTCCTCTTGCTCAGGCAACTCCATCTCCTTGTCCACGTCCTCCTCCTCTTGCTCAGGCAACTCCGTCTCCTTGTCCACGTCCTCCACCTCTTGCTCAGGCATCTCCGTCTCCGTGTCCACGTCCTCCTCCTCTTGCTCAGGCAACTCCGTCTCCTTGTCCACGTCCTCCTCCTCTTGCTCAGGCAACTCCGTCTCCGTGTTCACGTCCTCCTCCTCTTGCTCAGGCAACTCCGTCTCCTTGTCCACGTCCTCCTCTTCTTGCTCAGGCAACTCCGTCTCCTTGTCCACGTCCCCCTCCTCTTCCTCAGGCAACTCCGTCTCCTTGTCCACGTCCTCCTCCTCTTGCTGAGGCAACTCCCTCTCCTTCTCCACGTCCTCCTCCTCTTGCTCAGGCAACTCCGTCTCCTTGTCCACGTCCTCCTCCTCTTGCTCAGGCATCTCCGTCTCCGTGTCCACGTCCTCCTCCTCTTGCTGAGGCAACTCCGTCTCCTTGTCCACGTCCTCCTCCTCTTGCTGAGGCAACTCCGTCTCCTTGTCCACGTCCTCCTCCTCTTGCTCAGGCAACTCCGTCTCCTTGTCCACGTCCTCCTCCTCTTGCTCAGGCAACTCCGTCTCCTTGTCCACGTCCTCCTCCTCTTGCTCAGGCAACTCCGTCTCCGTGTCCACGTCCTCCTCCTCTTGCTCAGGCAACTCCGTCTCCTTGTCCACGTCCTCCTCCTCTTGCTGAGGCAACTCCCTCTCCTTCTCCACGTCCCCCTCCTCTTCCTCAGGCAACTCCGTCTCCTTGTCCACGTCCTCCTCCTCTTGCTCAGGCATCTCCGTCTCCGTGTCCATGTCCTCCTCCTCTTACTCAGGCAACTCCGTCTCCTTCTCCACGTCCTCCTCCTCTTGCTCAGGCAACTCCCTCTCCTTCTCCACGTCCTCCTCCTCTTGCTCAGGCAACTCCGTCTCCGTGTCCACGTCCTCCTCCTCTTGCTCAGGCAACTCCCTCTCCTTCTCCACATCCTCCTCCTCTTGCTCAGGCAACTCCGTCTCCTTGTCCACGTCCTCCTCCTCTTGCTCAGGCAACTCCGTCTCCTTGTCCACGTCCTCCTCCTCTTGCTCAGGCAACTCCGTCTCCTTGTCCACGTCCTCCTCCTCTTGCTCAGGCAACTCCGTCTCCTTGTCCACGTCCTCCTCCTCTTGCTGAGGCAACTCCCTCTCCTTCTCCACGTCCCCCTCCTCTTCCTCAGGCAACTCCGTCTCCTTGTCCACGTCCTCCTCCTCTTGCTCAGGCATCTCCGTCTCCGTGTCCACGTCCTCCTCCTCTTACTCAGGCAACTCCGTCTCCTTCTCCACGTCCTCCTCCTCTTGCTCAGGCAACTCCGTCTCCTTGTCCACGTACTCCTCCTCTTGCTCAGGCATCTCCGTCTCCGTGTCCACGTCCTCCTCCTCTTACTCAGGCAACTCCGTCTCCTTCTCCACGTCCTCCTCCTCTTGCTCAGGCAACTCCCTCTCCTTCTCCACGTCCTACTCCTCTTGCTCAGGCAACTCCCTCTCCTTCTCCACGTCCTCCTCCTCTTGCTGTGGCAACTCCCTCTCCTTCTCCACGTCCTCCTCCTCTTGCTCAGGCAACTCCGTCTCCTTGTCCACGTCCTCCTCCTCTTGCTCAGGCATCTCCGTCTCCGTTTCCACGTCCTCCTCCTCTTGCTGAGGCAACTCCGTCTCCTTGTCCACGTCCTCCTCCTCTTGCTGAGGCAACTCCGTCTCCTTGTCCACGTCCTCCTCCTCTTGCTCAGGCAACTCCGTCTCCTTGTCCACGTCCTCCTCCTCTTGCTCAGGCAACTCCGTCTCCTTGTCCACGTCCTCCTCCTCTTGCTCAGGCAACTCCGTCTCCGTGTCCACGTCCTCCTCCTCTTGCTCAGGCAACTCCGTCTCCTTGTCCACGTCCTCCTCCTCTTGCTGAGGCAACTCCCTCTCCTTCTCCACGTCCCCCTCCTCTTCCTCAGGCAACTCCGTCTCCTTGTCCACGTCCTCCTCCTCTTGCTCAGGCATCTCCGTCTCCGTGTCCACGTCCTCCTCCTCTTGCTCAGGCAACTCCGTCTCCTTCTCCACGTCCTCCTCCTCTTGCTCAGGCAACTCCCTCTCCTTCTCCACGTCCTCCTCCTCTTGCTCAGGCAACTCCGTCTCCGTGTCCACGTCCTCCTCCTCTTGCTCAGGCAACTCCCTCTCCTTCTCCACATCCTCCTCCTCTTGCTCAGGCAACTCCGTCTCCTTGTCCACGTCCTCCTCCTCTTGCTCAGGCAACTCCGTCTCCTTGTCCACGTCCTCCTCCTCTTGCTCAGGCAACTCCGTCTCCTTGTCCACGTCCTCCTCCTCTTGCTCAGGCAACTCCGTCTCCTTGTCCACGTCCTCCTCCTCTTGCTGAGGCAACTCCCTCTCCTTCTCCACGTCCCCCTCCTCTTCCTCAGGCAACTCCGTCTCCTTGTCCACGTCCTCCTCCTCTTGCTCAGGCATCTCCGTCTCCGTGTCCACGTCCTCCTCCTCTTACTCAGGCAACTCCGTCTCCTTCTCCACGTCCTCCTCCTCTTGCTCAGGCAACTCCCTCTCCTTCTCCACGTCCTACTCCTCTTGCTCAGGCAACTCCCTCTCCTTCTCCACGTCCTCCTCCTCTTGCTCAGGCAACTCCCTCTCCTTCTCCACGTCCTCCTCCTCTTGCTCAGGCAACTCCCTCTCCTTCTCCACGTCCTCCTCCTCTTGCTGAGGCAACTCCCTCTCCTTCTCCACGTCCTCCTCCTCTTGCTCAGGCAACTCCGTCTCCTTGTCCACGTCCTCCTCCTCTTGCTCAGGCAACTCCGTCTCCTTGTCCACGTCCTCCTCCTCTTGCTCAGGCAACTCCGTCTCCTTGTCCACGTCCTCCTCCTCTTGCTCAGGCAACTCCGTCTCCTTGTCCACGTCCTCCTCCTCTTGCTCAGGCATCTCCGTCTCCGTGTCCACGTCCTCCTCCTCTTGCTCAGGCAACTCCGTCTCCTTGTCCACGTCCTCCTCCTCTTGCTCAGGCGACTCCATGTCCTTGTCCACGTCCTCCTCTTCTTGCTCAGGCAACTCCGTCTCCTTGTCCACGTCCCCCTCCTCTTCCTCAGGCAACTCCGTCTCCTTGTCCACGTCCTCCTCCTCTTGCTGAGGCAACTCCCTCTCCTTCTCCACGTCCTCCTCCTCTTGCTCAGGCAACTCCGTCTCCTTGTCCACGTCCTCCTCCTCTTGCTCAGGCATCTCCGTCTCCGTGTCCACGTCCTCCTCCTCTTGCTCAGGCAACTCCGTCTCCTTGTCCACGTCCTCCTCCTCTTGCTCAGGCAACTCCCTCTCCTTCTCCACGTCCTCCTCCTCTTGCTCAGGCATCTCCGTCTCCGTGTCCACGTCCTCCTCCTCTTCCTCAGGCAACTCCGTCTCCTTGTCCACGTCCTCCTCCTCTTGCTGAGGCAACTCCCTCTCCTTCTCCACGTCCTCCTCCTCTTGCTCAGGCAACTCCGTCTCCTTGTCCACGTCCTCCTCCTCTTGCTCAGGCATCTCCGTCTCCGTGTCCACGTCCTCCTCCTCTTGCTCAGGCAACTCCGTCTCCTTGTCCACGTCCTCCTCCTCTTCCTCAGGCAACTCCGTCTCCTTGTCCACGTCCTCCTCCTCTTGCTGAGGCAACTCCCTCTCCTTCTCCACGTCCTCCTCCTCTTGCTCAGGCAACTCCGTCTCCTTGTCCACGTCCTCCTCCTCTTGCTCAGGCAACTCGGTCTCCTTGTCCACGTCCTCCTCCTCTTGCTCAGGCAACTCCGTCTCCTTGTCCACGTCCTCCTCCTCTTGCTCAGGCAACTCCGTCTCCTTCTCCACGTCCTCCTCCTCTTGCTCAGGCAACTCCATCTCCTTGTCCACGTCCTCCTCCTCTTGCTCAGGCAACTCCGTCTCCTTGTCCACGTCCTCCTCCTCTTGCTCAGGCAACTCCGTCTCCTTGTCCACGTCCTCCTCCTCTTGCTCAGGCAACTCCCTCTCCTTCTCCACGTCCTCCTCCTCTTGCTCAGGCAACTCCCTCTCCTTGTCCACGTCCTCCTCTTCTTGCTCAGGCAACTCCGTCTCCTTGTCCACGTCCTCCTCCTCTTGCGCAGGCAACTCCCTCTCCTTCTCCACGTCCTCCTCCTCTTGCTCAGGCAACTCCTTCTCCTTGTCCACGTCCTCCTCCTCTTGCTCAGGCAACTCCGTCTCCTTGTCCACGTCCTCCTCCTCTTGCTCAGGCAACTCCGTCTCCTTGTCCACGTCCTCCTCCTCTTCCTCAGACAACTCCGTCTCCTTGTCCACGTCCTCCTCCTCTTGCTCAGGCAACTCCGTCTCCTTGTCCACGTCCTCCTCCTCTTGCTCAGGCAACTCCGTCTCCTTGTCCACGTCCTCCTCCTCTTGCTCAGGCAACTCCGTCTCCTTGTCCACGTCCTCCTCCTCTTGCTCAGGCAACTCCCTCTCCTTCTCCACGTCCTCCTCCTCTTGCTAAGGCAACTCCGTCTCCTTGTCCACGTCCTCCTCCTCTTGCTCAGGCAACTCCGTCTCCGTGTCCACGTCCTCCTTTTCTTGCTCAGGCAACTCCCTCTCCTTCTCCACGTCCTCCTCCTCTTGCTCAGGCAACTCCGTCTCCGTGTCCACGTCCTCCTCCTCTTGCTCAGGCAACTCCCTCTCCTTCTCCACGTCCTCCTCCTCTTGCTCAGGCAACTCCGTCTCCTTGTCCACGTCCCCCTCCTCTTCCTCAGGCGACACCGTCTCCTTGTCCACGTCCTCCTCCTCTTGCTCAGGCAACTCCGTCTCCTTGTCCACGTCCTCCTCCTCTTGCTCAGGCAACTCCGTCTCCTTGTCCACGTCCTCCTCCTCTTGCTCAGGCAACTCCGTCTCCTTGTCCACGTCCTCCTCCTCTTGCTGAGGCAACTCCCTCTCCTTCTCCACGTCCCCCTCCTCTTCCTCAGGCAACTCCGTCTCCTTGTCCACGTCCTCCTCCTCTTGCTCAGGCATCTCTGTCTCCGTGTCCACGTCCTCCTCCTCTTGCTCAGGCAACTCCGTCTCCTTCTCCACGTCCTCCTCCTCTTACTCAGGCAACTCCCTCTCCTTGTCCACGTCCTCCTCCTCTTGCTCAGGCATCTCCGTCTCCGTGTCCACGTCCTCCTCCTCTTCCTCAGGCAACTCCGTCTCCTTGTCCACGTCCTCCTCCTCTTGCTGAGGCAACTCCCTCTCCTTCTCCACGTCCTCCTCCTCTTGCTCAGGCAACTCCGTCTCCTTGTCCACGTCCTCCTCCTCTTGCTCAGGCAACTCCGTCTCCTTGTCCACGTCCTCCTCCTCTTGCTCAGGCAACTCCGTCTCCTTGTCCAGGTCCTCCTCCTCTTGCTCAGGCAACTCCGTCTCCTTGTCCAGGTCCTCCTCCTCTTGCTCAGGCAACTCCGTCTCCTTGTCCACGTCCTCCTCCTTTTGCTCAGGCAACTCCCTCTCCTTCTCCACATCCTCCTCCTCTTGCTGAGGCAACTCCGTCTCCTTGTCCACGTCCTCCTCCTCTTGCTCAGGCACCTCCGTCTCCTTGTCCACATCCTCCTCCTCTTGCTCAGGCAACTCTGTCTCCTTGTCCACGTCCTCCTCCTCTTGCTCAGGCAACTCCGTCTCCGTGTCCACGTCCTCCTCCTCTTGCTCAGGCAACTCCGTCTCCTTGTCCACGTCCTCCTCCTCTTGCTCAGGCAACTCCATGTCCTTGTCCACGTCCTCCTCCTCTTGCTGAGGCGACTCCGTCTCCTTGTCCACGTCCTCCTCCTCTTGCTCAGGCAACTCCGTCTCTTTGTCCACGTCCTCCTCCTCTTGCTC
Source organism: Anolis carolinensis (assembly GCF_035594765.1). Taxonomy (NCBI): domain Eukaryota; kingdom Metazoa; phylum Chordata; class Lepidosauria; order Squamata; family Anolidae; genus Anolis; species Anolis carolinensis. The sequence goes on from NC_085848.1 coordinate 869,984, forward strand.
AGGCAACTCCGTCTCCGTGTCCACGTCCTCCTCCTCTTGCTCAGGCAACTCCGTCTCCTTGTCCACGTCCTCCTCCTCTTGCTCAGGCAACTCCATGTCCTTGTCCACGTCCTCCTCCTCTTGCTGAGGCGACTCCGTCTCCTTGTCCACGTCCTCCTCCTCTTGCTCAGGCAACTCCGTCTCCTTGTCCACGTCCTCCTCCTCTTGCTCAGGCAACTCCGTCTCCTTGTCCACGTCCTCCTCCTCTTGCTCAGGCAACTCCGTCTCCTTGCCCACGTCCTCCTCCTCTTGCTGAGGCAACTCCGTCTCCTTGTCCATGTCCTCCTCTTCTTGCTCAGGCAACTCCGTCTCCTTGTCCACGTCCCCCTCCTCTTCCTCAGGCAACTCCGTCTCCTTGTCCACGTCCTCCTCCTCTTGCTGAGGCAACTCCCTCTCCTTCTCCACGTCCTCCTCCTCTTGCTCAGGCAACTCCGTCTCCTTGTCCACGTCCTCCTCCTCTTGCTCAGGCATCTCCGTCTCTGTGTCCACGTCCTCCTCCTCTTGCTCAGGCAACTCCGTCTCCTTGTCCACGTCCTCCTCCTCTTGCTCAGGCATCTCCGTCTCCGTGTCCACGTCCTCCTCCTCTTGCTCAGGCAACTCCGTCTCCTTGTCCACGTCCTCCTCCTCTTGCTCAGGCATCTCCGTCTCTGTGTCCACGTCCTCCTCCTCTTGCTCAGGCAACTCCGTCTCCTTGTCCACGTCCTCCTCCTCTTGCTCAGGCATCTCCGTCTCCTTGTCCACGTCCTCCTCTTCTTGCTCAGGCAACTCCGTCTCCTTGTCCACGTCCTCCTCCTCTTGCTCAGGCATCTCCGTCTCCGTGTCCACGTCCTCCACCTCTTGCTCAGGCAACTCCGTCTCCTTGTCCACGTCCTCCTCCTCTTGCTCAGGCATCTCCGTCTCCTTGTCCACGTCCTCCTCCTCTTCCTCAGGCAACTCCGTCTCCTTGTCCACGTCCTCCTCCTCTTGCTGAGGCAACTCCCTCTCCTTCTCCACGTCCTCCTCCTCTTGCTCAGGCAACTCCGTCTCCTTGTCCACGTCCTCCTCCTCTTGCTCAGGCATCTCCGTCTCCGTGTCCACGTCCTCCTCCTCTTGCTCAGGCAACTCCGTCTCCTTGTCCACGTCCTCCTCCTCTTGCTCAGGCATCTCCGTCTCTGTGTCCACGTCCTCCTCCTCTTGCTCAGGCAACTCCGTCTCCTTGTCCACGTCCTCCTCCTCTTGCTCAGGCATCTCCGTCTCCTTGTCCACGTCCTCCTCTTCTTGCTCAGGCAACTCCGTCTCCTTGTCCACGTCCTCCTCCTCTTGCTCAGGCATCTCCGTCTCCGTGTCCACGTCCTCCACCTCTTGCTCAGGCAACTCCGTCTCCTTGTCCACGTCCTCCTCCTCTTGCTCAGGCATCTCCGTCTCCTTGTCCACGTCCTCCTCCTCTTCCTCAGGCAACTCCGTCTCCTTGTCCACGTCCTCCTCCTCTTGCTCAGGCAACTCCGTCTCCTTGTCCACGTCCTCCTCCTCTTGCTCAGGCAACTCCGTCTCCTTGTCCACGTCCTCCTCCTCTTGCTCAGGCAACTCCGTCACCATGCCCTCCTCCTCATCCTCTTGCTCAGGCAACGCCGTCTCGTCCTCCTCTTCCTCCTCTTTCTCCGGCAACGCCGTCACCAAGCCCTCCTCGTCCTCCTCTTGCTCAGGCAACTCCGTCTCCTTGTCCACGTCCTCCTCCTCTTGCTCAGGCAACTCCGTCTCCTTGTCCACGTCCTCCTCCTCTTGCTCAGGCAACTCCGTCTCCTTGTCCAAGTCCTCCTCCTCTTGCTCAGGCAACTCCGTCTCCTTGTCCACGTCCTCCTCCTCTTGCTCAGGCGACACCGTCTCCTTGTCCACGTCCTCCTCCTCTTGCTCAGGCAACTCCGTCTCCTTGTCCACGTCCTCCTCCTCTGGCTCAGGCAACTCCATCTCCTTGTCCACGTCCTCCTCGTCTTACTGAGGCAACTCCGTCTCCTTGTCCACGTCCTCCTCCTCTTGCTGAGGCAACTCCGTCTCGTTGTCCACGTCCTCCTCCTCTTGCTCAGGGAACTCCGTCTCCTTGTCCACGTCCTCCTCCTCTTGCTGAGGCAACTCCGTTTCCTTGTCCACGTTGTCCTCCTCTTGCTGAGGCAACTCCATCTCCTTGTCCACGTCCTCCTCCTCTTGCTCAGGGAACTCCGTCTCCTTGTCCACGTCCTCCTCCTCTTGCTGAGGCAACTCCTTCTCCTTGTCCACGTCCTCCTCCTCTTGCTCAGGCGACACCGTCTCCTTCTCCACGTCCTCCTCCTTTTGCTCAGGCAACTCCGTCTCCTTGTCCACGTCCTCCTCCTCTTGCTGAGGCAACTCCCTCTCCTTCTCCACGTCCTCCTCCTCTTGCTCAGGCAACTCCGTCTCCTTGTCCACGTCCTCCTCCTCTTGCTCAGGGAACTCCGTCTCCTTGTCCACGTCCTCCTCCTCTTGCTGAGGCAACTCCGTTTCCTTGTCCACGTTGTCCTCCTCTTGCTGAGGCAACTCCATCTCCTTGTCCACGTCCTCCTCCTCTTGCTCAGGGAACTCCGTCTCCTTGTCCACGTCCTCCTCCTCTTGCTGAGGCAACTCCTTCTCCTTGTCCACGTCCTCCTCCTCTTGCTCAGGCGACACCGTCTCCTTCTCCACGTCCTCCTCCTTTTGCTCAGGCAACTCCGTCTCCTTGTCCACGTCCTCCTCCTCTTCCTCAGGCAACTCCCTCTCCTTGTCCACGTCCTCCTCCTCTTGCTCAGGCAACTCCGTCTCCTTGTCCACGTCCTCCTCCTCTTGCTCAGGCAACTCCGTCTCCTTGTCCACGTCCTCCTCCTCTTGCTCAGGCAACTCCGTCTCCTTGTCCACGTCCTCCTCCTCTTGCTCAGGCAACTCCGTCTCCTTGTCCATGTCCTCCTCCTCTTGCTCAGGCAACTCCGTCTCCTTGTCCACGTCCTCCTCCTCTTGCTAAGGCAACTCCGTCTCCTTGTCCACGTCCTCCTCCTCTTGCTCAGGCAACTCCGTCTCCGTGTCCACGTCCTCCTCCTCTTGCTCAGGCAACTCCCTCTCCTTCTCCACGTCCTCCTCCTCTTGCTCAGGCAACTTCGTCTCCGTGTCCACGTCCTCCTCCTCTTGCTCAGGTAACTCCGTCTCCGTGTCCACGTCCTCCTCCTCTTGCTCAGGCAACTCCCTCTCCTTCTCCACGTCCTCCTCCTCTTGCTCAGGCAACTCCGTCTCCGTGTCCACGTCCTCCTCCTCTTGCTCAGGCAACTCCGTCTCCTTGTCCACGTCCTCCTCCTCTTGCTCAGGCAACTCCGTCTCCTTGTCCACGTCCTCCTCCTCTTGCTGAGGCAACTCCCTCTCCGTCTCCACGTCCCCCTCCTCTTCCTCAGGCAACTCCCTCTCCTTGTCCACGTCCTCCTCCTCTTGCTCAGGCATCTCCGTCTCCGTGTCCACGTCCTCCTCCTCTTGCTCAGGCAACTCCGTCTCCTTCTCCACGTCCTCCTCCTCTTGCTCAGGCAACTCCCTCTCCTTCTCCACGTCCTACTCCTCTTGCTCAGGCAACTCCCTCTCCTTCTCCACGTCCTCCTCCTCTTGCTGTGGCAACTCCCTCTCCTTCTCCACGTCCTCCTCCTCTTGCTCAGGCAACTCCGTCTCCTTGTCCAAGTCCTCCTCCTCTTGCTCAGGCAACTCCGTCTCCTTGTCCACGTCCTCCTCCTCTTGCTCAGGCGACACCGTCTCCTTGTCCACGTCCTCCTCCTCTTGCTCAGGCAACTCCGTCTCCTTGTCCACGTCCTCCTCCTCTGGCTCAGGCAACTCCATCTCCTTGTCCACGTCCTCCTCGTCTTACTGAGGCAACTCCGTCTCCTTGTCCACGTCCTCCTCCTCTTGCTGAGGCAACTCCGTCTCGTTGTCCACGTCCTCCTCCTCTTGCTCAGGGAACTCCGTCTCCTTGTCCACGTCCTCCTCCTCTTGCTGAGGCAACTCCGTTTCCTTGTCCACGTTGTCCTCCTCTTGCTGAGGCAACTCCATCTCCTTGTCCACGTCCTCCTCCTCTTGCTCAGGGAACTCCGTCTCCTTGTCCACGTCCTCCTCCTCTTGCTGAGGCAACTCCTTCTCCTTGTCCACGTCCTCCTCCTCTTGCTCAGGCGACACCGTCTCCTTCTCCACGTCCTCCTCCTTTTGCTCAGGCAACTCCGTCTCCTTGTCCACGTCCTCCTCCTCTTGCTGAGGCAACTCCCTCTCCTTCTCCACGTCCTCCTCCTCTTGCTCAGGCAACTCCGTCTCCTTGTCCACGTCCTCCTCCTCTTGCTCAGGGAACTCCGTCTCCTTGTCCACGTCCTCCTCCTCTTGCTGAGGCAACTCCGTTTCCTTGTCCACGTTGTCCTCCTCTTGCTGAGGCAACTCCATCTCCTTGTCCACGTCCTCCTCCTCTTGCTCAGGGAACTCCGTCTCCTTGTCCACGTCCTCCTCCTCTTGCTGAGGCAACTCCTTCTCCTTGTCCACGTCCTCCTCCTCTTGCTCAGGCGACACCGTCTCCTTCTCCACGTCCTCCTCCTTTTGCTCAGGCAACTCCGTCTCCTTGTCCACGTCCTCCTCCTCTTCCTCAGGCAACTCCCTCTCCTTGTCCACGTCCTCCTCCTCTTGCTCAGGCAACTCCGTCTCCTTGTCCACGTCCTCCTCCTCTTGCTCAGGCAACTCCGTCTCCTTGTCCACGTCCTCCTCCTCTTGCTCAGGCAACTCCGTCTCCTTGTCCACGTCCTCCTCCTCTTGCTCAGGCAACTCCGTCTCCTTGTCCATGTCCTCCTCCTCTTGCTCAGGCAACTCCGTCTCCTTGTCCACGTCCTCCTCCTCTTGCTAAGGCAACTCCGTCTCCTTGTCCACGTCCTCCTCCTCTTGCTCAGGCAACTCCGTCTCCGTGTCCACGTCCTCCTCCTCTTGCTCAGGCAACTCCCTCTCCTTCTCCACGTCCTCCTCCTCTTGCTCAGGCAACTCCGTCTCCGTGTCCACGTCCTCCTCCTCTTGCTCAGGTAACTCCGTCTCCGTGTCCACGTCCTCCTCCTCTTGCTCAGGCAACTCCCTCTCCTTCTCCACGTCCTCCTCCTCTTGCTCAGGCAACTCCGTCTCCGTGTCCACGTCCTCCTCCTCTTGCTCAGGCAACTCCGTCTCCTTGTCCACGTCCTCCTCCTCTTGCTCAGGCAACTCCGTCTCCTTGTCCACGTCCTCCTCCTCTTGCTGAGGCAACTCCCTCTCCGTCTCCACGTCCCCCTCCTCTTCCTCAGGCAACTCCCTCTCCTTGTCCACGTCCTCCTCCTCTTGCTCAGGCATCTCCGTCTCCGTGTCCACGTCCTCCTCCTCTTGCTCAGGCAACTCCGTCTCCTTCTCCACGTCCTCCTCCTCTTGCTCAGGCAACTCCCTCTCCTTGTCCACGTCCTCCTCCTCTTGCTCAGGCATCTCCGTCTCCGTGTCCACGTCCTCCTCCTCTTCCTCAGGCAACTCCGTCTCCTTCTCCACGTCCTCCTCCTCTTGCTCAGGCAACTCCCTCTCCTTCTCCACGTCCTCCTCCTCTTGCTCAGGCAACTCCGTCTCCTTGTCCACGTCCTCCTCCTCTTGCTCAGGCAACTCCGTCTCCTTGTCCACGTCCTCCTCCTCTTGCTCAGGCAACTCCGTCTCCTTGTCCACGTCCTCCTCCTCTTGCTCAGGCAACTCCGTCACCATGCCCTCCTCCTCATCCTCTTGCTCAGGCAACGCCGTCTCGTCCTCCTCTTCCTCCTCTTTCTCCGGCAACGCCGTCACCAAGCCCTCGTCGTCCTCCTCTTGCTCAGGCAACTCCGTCTCCTTGTCCACGTCCTCCTCCTCTTGCTCAGGCAACTCCGTCTCCTTGTCCACGTCCTCCTCCTCTTGCTCAGGCAACTCCGTCTCCTTGTCCAAGTCCTCCTCCTCTTGCTCAGGCAACTCCGTCTCCTTGTCCACGTCCTCCTCCTCTTGCTCAGGCGACACCGTCTCCTTGTCCACGTCCTCCTCCTCTTGCTCAGGCAACTCCGTCTCCTTGTCCACGTCCTCCTCCTCTGGCTCAGGCAACTCCATCTCCTTGTCCACGTCCTCCTCGTCTTACTGAGGCAACTCCGTCTCCTTGTCCACGTCCTCCTCCTCTTGCTGAGGCAACTCCGTCTCGTTGTCCACGTCCTCCTCCTCTTGCTCAGGGAACTCCGTCTCCTTGTCCACGTCCTCCTCCTCTTGCTGAGGCAACTCCGTTTCCTTGTCCACGTTGTCCTCCTCTTGCTGAGGCAACTCCATCTCCTTGTCCACGTCCTCCTCCTCTTGCTCAGGGAACTCCGTCTCCTTGTCCACGTCCTCCTCCTCTTGCTGAGGCAACTCCTTCTCCTTGTCCACGTCCTCCTCCTCTTGCTCAGGCGACACCGTCTCCTTCTCCACGTCCTCCTCCTTTTGCTCAGGCAACTCCGTCTCCTTGTCCACGTCCTCCTCCTCTTGCTGAGGCAACTCCCTCTCCTTCTCCACGTCCTCCTCCTCTTGCTCAGGCAACTCCGTCTCCTTGTCCACGTCCTCCTCCTCTTGCTCAGGGAACTCCGTCTCCTTGTCCACGTCCTCCTCCTCTTGCTGAGGCAACTCCGTTTCCTTGTCCACGTTGTCCTCCTCTTGCTGAGGCAACTCCATCTCCTTGTCCACGTCCTCCTCCTCTTGCTCAGGGAACTCCGTCTCCTTGTCCACGTCCTCCTCCTCTTGCTGAGGCAACTCCTTCTCCTTGTCCACGTCCTCCTCCTCTTGCTCAGGCGACACCGTCTCCTTCTCCACGTCCTCCTCCTTTTGCTCAGGCAACTCCGTCTCCTTGTCCACGTCTTCCTCCTCTTGCTGAGGCAACTCCCTCTCCTTCTCCACGTCCTCCTCCTCTTGCTCAGGCAACTCCGTCTCCTTGTCCACGTCCTCCTCCTCTTGCTCAGGCAACGCCGTCTCCTTGTCCACGTCCTCCTCCTCTTGCTCAGGCAACTCCGTCTCCTTGTCCACGTCCTCCTCCTCTTGCTCAGGCAACTCCGTCTCCTTGTCCACGTCCTCCTCCTCTTGCTGAGGTAACTCCGTCTCCTTGTCCACGTCCTCCTCCTCTTGCTAAGGCAACTCCGTCTCCTTGTCCACGTCCTCCTCCTCTTTCTCAGGCAACTCCGTCTCCTTGTCCACGTCCTCCTCCTCTTGCTCAGGCAACTCCATCTCCTTGTCCACGTCCTCCTCCTCTGGAGCAGGCAACTCCATCTCCTTGTCCACGTCCTCTTCCTCTTGCTGAGGCAACTCCGTCTCCTTGTCCACGTCCTCCTCCTCTTGCTGAGGCAACTCCGTCTCCTTGTCCACGTCCTCCTCCTCTTGCTCAGGCAACTCCGTCTCCTTGTCCACGTCCTCCTCCTCTTGCTCAGGCGACACCGTCTCCTTGTCCACGTCCTCCTCCTCTTGCTCAGGCAACTCCGTCTCCTTGTCCACATTCTCCTCCTTTTGCTCAGGCAACTCCGTCTCCTTGTCCACGTCCTCCTCTTCTTGCTCAGGCAACTCCGTCTCCTTGTCCACGTCCTCCTCCTCTTGCTCTGGCAACTCCGTCTCCTTCTCCACATCCTCCTCCTCTTGCTGAGGCAACTCCGTCTCCTTTTCCACGTCCTCCTCCTCTTGCTCAGGCGACACCGTCACCATGCCCTCGTCATGCTCCTCTTGCTCAGGCAACTCCGTCTCCTTGTCCACGTCCTCCTCCTTTTGCTCAGGCAACTCCCTCTCCTTCTCCACGTCCTCCTCTTCTTGCTCAGGCAACTCTGTCTCCGTGTCCACGTCTTCCTCCTCTTGCCCAGGGAACTCCATCTCCTTGTCCACGTCCTCCTCCTCTTGCTGAGGCAACTCCGTCTCCTTGTCCACGTCCTCCTCCTTTTGCTCAGGCAACTCCCTCTCCTTCTCCACGTCTTCCTCCTCTTCCTCAGGCAACTCCGTCTCCTTGTCCACGTCCTCCTCCTCTTGCTGAGGCAACTCCGTCTCCTTGTCCACGTCCTCCTCCTTTTGCTCAGGCAACTCCGTCTCCTTGTCCACGTCCTCCTCCTCTTGCTCAGGCAACTCCGTCTCCTTGTCCACGTCCTCCTCCTCTTGCTGAGGCAACTCCGTCTCCTTGTCCACGTCCTCCTCCTTTTGCTCAGGCAACTCCGTCTCCTTGTCCACGTCCTCCTCCTCTTCCTCAGGCAACTCCGTCTCCTTGTCCACGTCCTCCTCCTCTTGCTGAGGCAACTCCCTCTCCTTCTCCACGTCCCCCTCCTCTTGCTCAGGCAACTCCGTCTCCTTGTCCACGTCCCCCTCCTCTTCCTCAGGCGACACCGTCTCCTTGTCCACGTCCTCCTCCTCTTGCTCAGGCAACTCCGTCTCCTTGTCCACGTCCTCCTCCTCTTGCTCAGGCAACTCCGTCTCCTTGTCCACGTCCTCCTCCTCTTGCTCAGGCAACTCCGTCTCCTTGTCCACGTCCTCCTCCTCTTGCTGAGGCAACTCCCTCTCCTTCTCCACGTCCCCCTCCTCTTCCTCAGGCAACTCCGTCTCCTTGTCCACGTCCTCCTCCTCTTGCTCAGGCATCTCTGTCTCCGTGTCCACGTCCTCCTCCTCTTGCTCAGGCAACTCCGTCTCCTTCTCCACGTCCTCCTCCTCTTACTCAGGCAACTCCCTCTCCTTGTCCACGTCCTCCTCCTCTTGCTCAGGCATCTCCGTCTCCGTGTCCACGTCCTCCTCCTCTTCCTCAGGCAACTCCGTCTCCTTGTCCACGTCCTCCTCCTCTTGCTGAGGCAACTCCCTCTCCTTCTCCACGTCCTCCTCCTCTTGCTCAGGCAACTCCGTCTCCTTGTCCACGTCCTCCTCCTCTTGCTCAGGCAACTCCGTCTCCTTGTCCACGTCCTCCTCCTCTTGCTCAGGCAACTCCGTCTCCTTGTCCAGGTCCTCCTCCTCTTGCTCAGGCAACTCCGTCTCCTTGTCCAGGTCCTCCTCCTCTTGCTCAGGCAACTCCGTCTCCTTGTCCACGTCCTCCTCCTTTTGCTCAGGCAACTCCCTCTCCTTCTCCACATCCTCCTCCTCTTGCTGAGGCAACTCCGTCTCCTTGTCCACGTCCTCCTCCTCTTGCTCAGGCACCTCCGTCTCCTTGTCCACATCCTCCTCCTCTTGCTCAGGCAACTCTGTCTCCTTGTCCACGTCCTCCTCCTCTTGCTCAGGCAACTCCGTCTCCGTGTCCACGTCCTCCTCCTCTTGCTCAGGCAACTCCGTCTCCTTGTCCACGTCCTCCTCCTCTTGCTCAGGCAACTCCATGTCCTTGTCCACGTCCTCCTCCTCTTGCTGAGGCGACTCCGTCTCCTTGTCCACGTCCTCCTCCTCTTGCTCAGGCAACTCCGTCTCTTTGTCCACGTCCTCCTCCTCTTGCTCAGGCAACTCCGTCTCCTTGTCCACGTCCTCCTCCTCTTGCTCAGGCAACTCCGTCTCCTTGTCCACGTCCTCCTCCTCTTGCTCAGGCAACTCAGTCTCCTTGCCCACGTCCTCCTCCTCTTGCTGAGGCAACTCCGTCTCCTTGTCCATGTCCTCCTCTTCTTGCTCAGGCAACTCCGTCTCCTTGTCCACGTCCCCCTCCTCTTCCTCAGGCAACTCCGTCTCCTTGTCCACGTCCTCCTCCTCTTGCTGAGGCAACTCCCTCTCCTTCTCCACGTCCTCCTCCTCTTGCTCAGGCAACTCCGTCTCCTTGTCCACGTCCTCCTCCTCTTGCTCAGGCATCTCCGTCTCTGTGTCCACGTCCTCCTCCTCTTGCTCAGGCAACTCCGTCTCCTTGTCCACGTCCTCCTCCTCTTGCTCAGGCATCTCCGTCTCCGTGTCCACGTCCTCCTCCTCTTGCTCAGGCAACTCCGTCTCCTTGTCCACGTCCTCCTCCTCTTGCTCAGGCATCTCCGTCTCTGTGTCCACGTCCTCCTCCTCTTGCTCAGGCAACTCCGTCTCCTTGTCCACGTCCTCCTCCTCTTGCTCAGGCATCTCCGTCTCCTTGTCCACGTCCTCCTCTTCTTGCTCAGGCAACTCCGTCTCCTTGTCCACGTCCTCCTCCTCTTGCTCAGGCATCTCCGTCTCCGTGTCCACGTCCTCCACCTCTTGCTCAGGCAACTCCGTCTCCTTGTCCACGTCCTCCTCCTCTTGCTCAGGCATCTCCGTCTCCTTGTCCACGTCCTCCTCCTCTTCCTCAGGCAACTCCGTCTCCTTGTCCACGTCCTCCTCCTCTTGCTGAGGCAACTCCCTCTCCTTCTCCACGTCCTCCTCCTCTTGCTCAGGCAACTCCGTCTCCTTGTCCACGTCCTCCTCCTCTTGCTCAGGCAACTCCGTCTCCTTGTCCACGTCCTCCTCCTCTTGCTCAGGCAACTCCGTCTCCTTCTCCACGTCCTCCTCCTCTTGCTCAGGCAACTCCGTCTCCTTGTCCACGTCCTCCTCCTCTTGCTCAGGCAACTCCGTCTCCTTGTCCACGTCCTCCTCCTCTTGCTCAGGCAACTCCCTCTCCTTGTCCACGTCCTCCTCCTCTTGCTCAGGCAACTCCCTCTCCTTCTCCACGTCCTCCTCCTCTTGCTCAGGCAACTCCCTCTCCTTGTCCAGGTCCTCCTCTTCTTGCTCAGGCAACTCCGTCTCCTTGTCCACGTCCTCCTCCTCTTGCTCAGGCAACTCCGTCTCCTTGTCCACGTCCCCCTCCTCTTCCTCAGGCAACTCCGTCTCCTTGTCCACGTCCTCCTCCTCTTGCTGAGGCAACTCCCTCTCCTTCTCCACGTCCTCCTCCTCTTGCTCAGGCAACTCCGTCTCCTTGTCCACGTCCTCCTCCTCTTGCTGAGGCAACTCCGTCTCCTTGTCCACGTCCTCCTCCTCTTGCTCAGGCAACTCCGTCTCCTTGTCCACGTCCTCCTCCTCTTGCTGAGGCAACTCCCTCTCCTTCTCCACGTCCTCCTCCTCTTGCTCAGGCAACTCCGTCTCCTTGTCCACGTCCTCCTCCTCTATCTGAGGCAACTCCGTCTCCTTGTCCACGTCCTCCTCCTCTTGCTCAGGCAACTCCGTCTCCTTGTCCACGTCCTCCTCCTCTGGAGCAGGCAACTCCATCTCCTTGTCCACGTCCTCCTCCTCTTGCTCACGCAACTCCGTCTCCTTGTCCACGTCCTCCTCCTCTTGCTCAGGCAACTCCCTCTCCTTCTCCACGTCCTCCTCCTCTTGCTCAGGCAACTCCCTCTCCTTGTCCACGTCCTCCTCCTCTTGCTGAGGCAACTCCCTCTCCTTCTCCAAATCCTCCTCCTCTTGCTCAGGCAACTCCGTCTCCTTGTCCACGTCCCCCTCCTCTTCCTCAGGCAACTCCGTCTCCTTGTCCACGTCCTCCTCCTCTTGCTCAGGCAACTCCCTCTCCTTCTCCACGTCCTCCTCCTCTTGCTCAGGCAACTCCCTCTCCTTCTCCACGTCCTCCTCCTCTTGCTCAGGCAACTCCCTCTCCTTCTCCACGTCCTCCTCCTCTTGCTGAGGCAACTCCCTCTCCTTGTCCACGTCCTCCTCCTCTTGCTCAGGCAACTCCCTCTCCTTCTCCACGTCCTCCTCCTCTTGCTCAGGCAACTCCGTCTCCTTGTCCACGTCCTCCTCCTCTTGCTGAGGCAACTCCCTCTCCTTCTCCACGTCCTCCTCTTCTTGCTCAGGCAACTCCGTCTCCTTGTCCACGTCCTCCTCCTCTTGCTCAGGCAACTCCCTCTCCTTCTCCACGTCCTCCTCCTCTTCCTCAGGCAACTCCATCTCCTTGTCCACGTCCTCCTCCTCTTGCTCAGGCAACTCCGTCTCCTTGTCCACGTCCTCCTCCTCTTGCTCAGGCAACTCCGTCTCCTTGTCCACGTCCTCCTCCTCTTGCTCAGGCAACTCCGTCTCCTTGTCCACGTCCTCCTCCTCTTGCTCAGGCAACTCCGTCTCCTTGTCCATGTCCTCCTCCTCTTGCTCAGGCAACTCCGTCTCCTTGTCCACGTCCTCCTCCTCTTGCTAAGGCAACTCCGTCTCCTTGTCCACGTCCTCCTCCTCTTGCTCAGGCAACTCCGTCTCCGTGTCCACGTCCTCCTCCTCTTGCTCAGGCAACTCCCTCTCCTTCTCCACGTCCTCCTCCTCTTGCTCAGGCAACTCCGTCTCCGTGTCCACGTCCTCCTCCTCTTGCTCAGGTAACTCCGTCTCCGTGTCCACGTCCTCCTCCTCTTGCTCAGGCAACTCCCTCTCCTTCTCCACGTCCTCCTCCTCTTGCTCAGGCAACTCCGTCTCCGTGTCCACGTCCTCCTCCTCTTGCTCAGGCAACTCCGTCTCCTTGTCCACGTCCTCCTCCTCTTGCTCAGGCAACTCCGTCTCCTTGTCCACGTCCTCCTCCTCTTGCTGAGGCAACTCCCTCTCCGTCTCCACGTCCCCCTCCTCTTCCTCAGGCAACTCCCTCTCCTTGTCCACGTCCTCCTCCTCTTGCTCAGGCATCTCCGTCTCCGTGTCCACGTCCTCCTCCTCTTGCTCAGGCAACTCCGTCTCCTTCTCCACGTCCTCCTCCTCTTGCTCAGGCAACTCCCTCTCCTTGTCCACGTCCTCCTCCTCTTGCTCAGGCATCTCCGTCTCCGTGTCCACGTCCTCCTCCTCTTCCTCAGGCAACTCCGTCTCCTTCTCCACGTCCTCCTCCTCTTGCTCAGGCAACTCCCTCTCCTTCTCCACGTCCTCCTCCTCTTGCTCAGGCAACTCCGTCTCCTTGTCCACGTCCTCCTCCTCTTGCTCAGGCAACTCCGTCTCCTTGTCCACGTCCTCCTCCTCTTGCTCAGGCAACTCCGTCTCCTTGTCCACGTCCTCCTCCTCTTGCTCAGGCAACTCCGTCACCATGCCCTCCTCCTCATCCTCTTGCTCAGGCAACGCCGTCTCGTCCTCCTCTTCCTCCTCTTTCTCCGGCAACGCCGTCACCAAGCCCTCGTCGTCCTCCTCTTGCTCAGGCAACTCCGTCTCCTTGTCCACGTCCTCCTCCTCTTGCTCAGGCAACTCCGTCTCCTTGTCCACGTCCTCCTCCTCTTGCTCAGGCAACTCCGTCTCCTTGTCCAAGTCCTCCTCCTCTTGCTCAGGCAACTCCGTCTCCTTGTCCACGTCCTCCTCCTCTTGCTCAGGCGACACCGTCTCCTTGTCCACGTCCTCCTCCTCTTGCTCAGGCAACTCCGTCTCCTTGTCCACGTCCTCCTCCTCTGGCTCAGGCAACTCCATCTCCTTGTCCACGTCCTCCTCGTCTTACTGAGGCAACTCCGTCTCCTTGTCCACGTCCTCCTCCTCTTGCTGAGGCAACTCCGTCTCGTTGTCCACGTCCTCCTCCTCTTGCTCAGGGAACTCCGTCTCCTTGTCCACGTCCTCCTCCTCTTGCTGAGGCAACTCCGTTTCCTTGTCCACGTTGTCCTCCTCTTGCTGAGGCAACTCCATCTCCTTGTCCACGTCCTCCTCCTCTTGCTCAGGGAACTCCGTCTCCTTGTCCACGTCCTCCTCCTCTTGCTGAGGCAACTCCTTCTCCTTGTCCACGTCCTCCTCCTCTTGCTCAGGCGACACCGTCTCCTTCTCCACGTCCTCCTCCTTTTGCTCAGGCAACTCCGTCTCCTTGTCCACGTCCTCCTCCTCTTGCTGAGGCAACTCCCTCTCCTTCTCCACGTCCTCCTCCTCTTGCTCAGGCAACTCCGTCTCCTTGTCCACGTCCTCCTCCTCTTGCTCAGGGAACTCCGTCTCCTTGTCCACGTCCTCCTCCTCTTGCTGAGGCAACTCCGTTTCCTTGTCCACGTTGTCCTCCTCTTGCTGAGGCAACTCCATCTCCTTGTCCACGTCCTCCTCCTCTTGCTCAGGGAACTCCGTCTCCTTGTCCACGTCCTCCTCCTCTTGCTGAGGCAACTCCTTCTCCTTGTCCACGTCCTCCTCCTCTTGCTCAGGCGACACCGTCTCCTTCTCCACGTCCTCCTCCTTTTGCTCAGGCAACTCCGTCTCCTTGTCCACGTCCTCCTCCTCTTCCTCAGGCAACTCCCTCTCCTTGTCCACGTCCTCCTCCTCTTGCTCAGGCAACTCCGTCTCCTTGTCCACGTCCTCCTCCTCTTGCTCAGGCAACTCCGTCTCCTTGTCCACGTCCTCCTCCTCTTGCTCAGGCAACTCCGTCTCCTTGTCCACGTCCTCCTCCTCTTGCTCAGGCAACTCCGTCTCCTTGTCCATGTCCTCCTCCTCTTGCTCAGGCAACTCCGTCTCCTTGTCCACGTCCTCCTCCTCTTGCTAAGGCAACTCCGTCTCCTTGTCCACGTCCTCCTCCTCTTGCTCAGGCAACTCCGTCTCCGTGTCCACGTCCTCCTCCTCTTGCTCAGGCAACTCCCTCTCCTTCTCCACGTCCTCCTCCTCTTGCTCAGGCAACTCCGTCTCCGTGTCCACGTCCTCCTCCTCTTGCTCAGGTAACTCCGTCTCCGTGTCCACGTCCTCCTCCTCTTGCTCAGGCAACTCCCTCTCCTTCTCCACGTCCTCCTCCTCTTGCTCAGGCAACTCCGTCTCCGTGTCCACGTCCTCCTCCTCTTGCTCAGGCAACTCCGTCTCCTTGTCCACGTCCTCCTCCTCTTGCTCAGGCAACTCCGTCTCCTTGTCCACGTCCTCCTCCTCTTGCTGAGGCAACTCCCTCTCCGTCTCCACGTCCCCCTCCTCTTGCTCAGGCAACTCCGTCACCATGCCCTCCTCCTCATCCTCTTCCTCAGGCAACGCCGTCTCGTCCTCCTCTTCCTCCTCTTTCTCCGGCAACGCCGTCACCAAGCCCTCGTCGTCCTCCTCTTGCTCAGGCAACTCCGTCTCCTTGTCCACGTCCTCCTCCTCTTGCTCAGGCAACTCCGTCTCCTTGTCCACGTCCTCCTCCTCTTGCTCAGGCAACTCCGTCTCCTTGTCCAAGTCCTCCTCCTCTTGCTCAGGCAACTCCGTCTCCTTGTCCACGTCCTCCTCCTCTTGCTCAGGCGACACCGTCTCCTTGTCCACGTCCTCCTCCTCTTGCTCAGGCAACTCCGTCTCCTTGTCCACGTCCTCCTCCTCTGGCTCAGGCAACTCCATCTCCTTGTCCACGTCCTCCTCGTCTTACTGAGGCAACTCCGTCTCCTTGTCCACGTCCTCCTCCTCTTGCTGAGGCAACTCCGTCTCGTTGTCCACGTCCTCCTCCTCTTGCTCAGGGAACTCCGTCTCCTTGTCCACGTCCTCCTCCTCTTGCTGAGGCAACTCCGTTTCCTTGTCCACGTTGTCCTCCTCTTGCTGAGGCAACTCCATCTCCTTGTCCACGTCCTCCTCCTCTTGCTCAGGGAACTCCGTCTCCTTGTCCACGTCCTCCTCCTCTTGCTGAGGCAACTCCTTCTCCTTGTCCACGTCCTCCTCCTCTTGCTCAGGCGACACCGTCTCCTTCTCCACGTCCTCCTCCTTTTGCTCAGGCAACTCCGTCTCCTTGTCCACGTCCTCCTCCTCTTGCTGAGGCAACTCCCTCTCCTTCTCCACGTCCTCCTCCTCTTGCTCAGGCAACTCCGTCTCCTTGTCCACGTCCTCCTCCTCTTGCTCAGGGAACTCCGTCTCCTTGTCCACGTCCTCCTCCTCTTGCTGAGGCAACTCCGTTTCCTTGTCCACGTTGTCCTCCTCTTGCTGAGGCAACTCCATCTCCTTGTCCACGTCCTCCTCCTCTTGCTCAGGGAACTCCGTCTCCTTGTCCACGTCCTCCTCCTCTTGCTGAGGCAACTCCTTCTCCTTGTCCACGTCCTCCTCCTCTTGCTCAGGCGACACCGTCTCCTTCTCCACGTCCTCCTCCTTTTGCTCAGGCAACTCCGTCTCCTTGTCCACGTCCTCCTCCTCTTGCTGAGGCAACTCCCTCTCCTTCTCCACGTCCTCCTCCTCTTGCTCAGGCAACTCCGTCTCCTTGTCCACGTCCTCCTCCTCTTGCTCAGGCAACGCCGTCTCCTTGTCCACGTCCTCCTCCTCTTGCTCAGGCAACTCCGTCTCCTTGTCCACGTCCTCCTCCTCTTGCTCAGGCAACTCCGTCTCCTTGTCCACGTCCTCCTCCTCTTGCTGAGGTAACTCCGTCTCCTTGTCCACGTCCTCCTCCTCTTGCTAAGGCAACTCCGTCTCCTTGTCCACGTCCTCCTCCTCTTGCTGAGGCAACTCCGTCTCCTTGTCCACGTCCTCCTCCTCTTTCTCAGGCAACTCCGTCTCCTTGTCCACGTCCTCCTCCTCTTGCTCAGGCAACTCCATCTCCTTGTCCACGTCCTCCTCCTCTGGAGCAGGCAACTCCATCTCCTTGTCCACGTCCTCTTCCTCTTGCTGAGGCAACTCCGTCTCCTTGTCCACGTCCTCCTCCTCTTGCTGAGGCAACTCCGTCTCCTTGTCCACGTCCTCCTCCTCTTGCTCAGGCAACTCCGTCTCCTTGTCCACGTCCTCCTCCTCTTGCTCAGGCGACACCGTCTCCTTGTCCACGTCCTCCTCCTCTTGCTCAGGCAACTCCGTCTCCTTGTCCACATTCTCCTCCTTTTGCTCAGGCAACTCCGTCTCCTTGTCCACGTCCTCCTCTTCTTGCTCAGGCAACTCCGTCTCCTTGTCCACGTCCTCCTCCTCTTGCTCTGGCAACTCCGTCTCCTTCTCCACATCCTCCTCCTCTTGCTGAGGCAACTCCATCTCCTTTTCCACGTCCTCCTCCTCTTGCTCAGGCGACACCGTCACCATGCCCTCGTCATGCTCCTCTTGCTCAGGCAACTCCGTCTCCTTGTCCACGTCCTCCTCCTTTTGCTCAGGCAACTCCCTCTCCTTCTCCACGTCCTCCTCTTCTTGCTCAGGCAACTCTGTCTCCGTGTCCACGTCTTCCTCCTCTTGCCCAGGGAACTCCATCTCCTTGTCCACGTCCTCCTCCTCTTGCTGAGGCAACTCCGTCTCCTTGTCCACGTCCTCCTCCTTTTGCTCAGGCAACTCCCTCTCCTTCTCCACGTCTTCCTCCTCTTCCTCAGGCAACTCCGTCTCCTTGTCCACGTCCTCCTCCTCTTGCTGAGGCAACTCCGTCTCCTTGTCCACGTCCTCCTCCTTTTGCTCAGGCAACTCCGTCTCCTTGTCCACGTCCTCCTCCTCTTGCTCAGGCAACTCCGTCTCCTTGTCCACGTCCTCCTCCTCTTGCTGAGGCAACTCCGTCTCCTTGTCCACGTCCTCCTCCTTTTGCTCAGGCAACTCCGTCTCCTTGTCCACGTCCTCCTCCTCTTCCTCAGGCAACTCCGTCTCCTTGTCCACGTCCTCCTCCTCTTGCTGAGGCAACTCCCTCTCCTTCTCCACGTCCCCCTCCTCTTGCTCAGGCAACTCCGTCTCCTTGTCCACGTCCCCCTCCTCTTCCTCAGGCGACACCGTCTCCTTGTCCACGTCCTCCTCCTCTTGCTCAGGCAACTCCGTCTCCTTGTCCACGTCCTCCTCCTCTTGCTCAGGCAATTCCGTCTCCTTGTCCACGTCCTCCTCCTCTTGCTCAGGCAACTCCGTCTCCTTGTCCACGTCCTCCTCCTCTTGCTGAGGCAACTCCCTCTCCTTCTCCACGTCCCCCTCCTCTTCCTCAGGCAACTCCGTCTCCTTGTCCACGTCCTCCTCCTCTTGCTCAGGCATCTCTGTCTCCGTGTCCACGTCCTCCTCCTCTTGCTCAGGCAACTCCGTCTCCTTCTCCACGTCCTCCTCCTCTTACTCAGGCAACTCCCTCTCCTTGTCCACGTCCTCCTCCTCTTGCTCAGGCATCTCCGTCTCCGTGTCCACGTCCTCCTCCTCTTCCTCAGGCAACTCCGTCTCCTTGTCCACGTCCTCCTCCTCTTGCTGAGGCAACTCCGTCTCCTTGTCCACGTCCTCCTCCTCTTCCTCAGGCAACTCCGTCTCCTTGTCCACGTCCTCCTCCTCTTGCTGAGGCAACTCCCTCTCCTTCTCCACGTCCTCCTCCTCTTGCTCAGGCAACTCCGTCTCCTTGTCCACGTCCTCCTCCTCTTGCTCAGGCAACTCCGTCTCCTTGTCCACGTCCTCCTCCTCTTGCTCAGGCAACTCCGTCTCCTTGTCCAGGTCCTCCTCCTCTAGCTCAGGCAACTCCGTCTCCTTCTCCACGTCCTCCTCCTCTTGCTCAGGCAACTCCGTCTCCGTGTCCACGTCCTCCTCCTCTTGCTCAGGCAACTCCGTCTCCTTGTCCACATCCTCCTCCTCTTGCTCAGGCAACTCTGTCTCCTTGTCCACGTCCTCCTCCTCTTGCTCAGGCAACTCCGTCTCCGTGTCCACGTCCTCCTCCTCTTGCTCAGGCAACTCCGTCTCCTTGTCCACGTCCTCCTCCTCTTGCTCAGGCAACTCCATGTCCTTGTCCACGTCCTCCTCCTCTTGCTGAGGCGACTCCGTCTCCTTGTCCACGTCCTCCTCCTCTTGCTCAGGCAACTCCGTCTCTTTGTCCACGTCCTCCTCCTCTTGCTCAGGCAACTCCGTCTCCTTGTCCACGTCCTCCTCCTCTTGCTCAGGCAACTCCGTCTCCTTGTCCACGTCCTCCTCCTCTTGCTCAGGCAACTCAGTCTCCTTGCCCACGTCCTCCTCCTCTTGCTGAGGCAACTCCGTCTCCTTGTCCATGTCCTCCTCTTCTTGCTCAGGCAACTCCGTCTCCTTGTCCACGTCCCCCTCCTCTTCCTCAGGCAACTCCGTCTCCTTGTCCACGTCCTCCTCCTCTTGCTGAGGCAACTCCCTCTCCTTCTCCACGTCCTCCTCCTCTTGCTCAGGCAACTCCGTCTCCTTGTCCACGTCCTCCTCCTCTTGCTCAGGCATCTCCGTCTCTGTGTCCACGTCCTCCTCCTCTTGCTCAGGCAACTCCGTCTCCTTGTCCACGTCCTCCTCCTCTTGCTCAGGCATCTCCGTCTCCGTGTCCACGTCCTCCTCCTCTTGCTCAGGCAACTCCGTCTCCTTGTCCACGTCCTCCTCCTCTTGCTCAGGCATCTCCGTCTCTGTGTCCACGTCCTCCTCCTCTTGCTCAGGCAACTCCGTCTCCTTGTCCACGTCCTCCTCCTCTTGCTCAGGCATCTCCGTCTCCTTGTCCACGTCCTCCTCTTCTTGCTCAGGCAACTCCTTCTCCTTGTCCACGTCCTCCTCCTCTTGCTCAGGCATCTCCGTCTCCGTGTCCACGTCCTCCACCTCTTGCTCAGGCAACTCCGTCTCCTTGTCCACGTCCTCCTCCTCTTGCTCAGGCATCTCCGTCTCCTTGTCCACGTCCTCCTCCTCTTCCTCAGGCAACTCCGTCTCCTTGTCCACGTCCTCCTCCTCTTGCTGAGGCAACTCCCTCTCCTTCTCCACGTCCTCCTCCTCTTGCTCAGGCAACTCCGTCTCCTTGTCCACGTCCTCCTCCTCTTGCTCAGGCAACTCCGTCTCCTTGTCCACGTCCTCCTCCTCTTGCTCAGGCAACTCCGTCTCCTTCTCCACGTCCTCCTCCTCTTGCTCAGGCAACTCCGTCTCCTTGTCCACGTCCTCCTCCTCTTGCTCAGGCAACTCCGTCTCCTTGTCCACGTCCTCCTCCTCTTGCTCAGGCAACTCCGTCTCCTTGTCCACGTCCTCCTCCTCTTGCTCAGGCAACTCCCTCTCCTTCTCCACGTCCTCCTCCTCTTGCTCAGGCAACTCCCTCTCCTTGTCCAGGTCCTCCTCTTCTTGCTCAGGCAACTCCGTCTCCTTGTCCACGTCCTCCTCCTCTTGCTCAGGCAACTCCGTCTCCTTGTCCACGTCCCCCTCCTCTTCCTCAGGCAACTCCGTCTCCTTGTCCACGTCCTCCTCCTCTTGCTGAGGCAACTCCCTCTCCTTCTCCACGTCCTCCTCCTCTTGCTCAGGCAACTCCGTCTCCTTGTCCACGTCCTCCTCCTCTTGCTGAGGCAACTCCGTCTCCTTGTCCACGTCCTCCTCCTCTTGCTCAGGCAACTCCGTCTCCTTGTCCACGTCCTCCTCCTCTTGCTGAGGCAACTCCCTCTCCTTCTCCACGTCCTCCTCCTCTTGCTCAGGCAACTCCGTCTCCTTGTCCACGTCCTCCTCCTCTATCTGAGGCAACTCCGTCTCCTTGTCCACGTCCTCCTCCTCTTGCTCAGGCAACTCCGTCTCCTTGTCCACGTCCTCCTCCTCTGGAGCAGGCAACTCCATCTCCTTGTCCACGTCCTCCTCCTCTTGCTCACGCAACTCCGTCTCCTTGTCCACGTCCTCCTCCTCTTGCTCAGGCAACTCCCTCTCCTTCTCCACGTCCTCCTCCTCTTGCTCAGGCAACTCCCTCTCCTTGTCCACGTCCTCCTCCTCTTGCTGAGGCAACTCCCTCTCCTTCTCCACATCCTCCTCCTCTTGCTCAGGCAACTCCGTCTCCTTGTCCACGTCCCCCTCCTCTTCCTCAGGCAACTCCGTCTCCTTGTCCACGTCCTCCTCCTCTTGCTCAGGCAACTCCCTCTCCTTCTCCACGTCCTCCTCCTCTTGCTCAGGCAACTCCCTCTCCTTCTCCACGTCCTCCTCCTCTTGCTCAGGCAACTCCCTCTCCTTCTCCACGTCCTCCTCCTCTTGCTGAGGCAACTCCCTCTCCTTGTCCACGTCCTCCTCCTCTTGCTCAGGCAACTCCCTCTCCTTCTCCACGTCCTCCTCCTCTTGCTCAGGCAACTCCGTCTCCTTGTCCACGTCCTCCTCCTCTTGCTGAGGCAACTCCCTCTCCTTCTCCACGTCCTCCTCTTCTTGCTCAGGCAACTCCGTCTCCTTGTCCACGTCCTCCTCCTCTTGCTCAGGCAACTCCCTCTCCTTCTCCACGTCCTCCTCCTCTTCCTCAGGCAACTCCATCTCCTTGTCCACGTCCTCCTCCTCTTGCTCAGGCAACTCCGTCTCCTTGTCCACGTCCTCCTCCTCTTGCTCAGGCAACTCCGTCTCCTTGTCCACGTCCTCCTCCTCTTGCTCAGGCAACTCCGTCTCCTTGTCCACGTCCTCCTCCTCTTGCTCAGGCAACTCCGTCTCCTTGTCCATGTCCTCCTCCTCTTGCTCAGGCAACTCCGTCTCCTTGTCCACGTCCTCCTCCTCTTGCTAAGGCAACTCCGTCTCCTTGTCCACGTCCTCCTCCTCTTGCTCAGGCAACTCCGTCTCCGTGTCCACGTCCTCCTCCTCTTGCTCAGGCAACTCCCTCTCCTTCTCCACGTCCTCCTCCTCTTGCTCAGGCAACTCCGTCTCCGTGTCCACGTCCTCCTCCTCTTGCTCAGGTAACTCCGTCTCCGTGTCCACGTCCTCCTCCTCTTGCTCAGGCAACTCCCTCTCCTTCTCCACGTCCTCCTCCTCTTGCTCAGGCAACTCCGTCTCCGTGTCCACGTCCTCCTCCTCTTGCTCAGGCAACTCCGTCTCCTTGTCCACGTCCTCCTCCTCTTGCTCAGGCAACTCCGTCTCCTTGTCCACGTCCTCCTCCTCTTGCTGAGGCAACTCCCTCTCCGTCTCCACGTCCCCCTCCTCTTCCTCAGGCAACTCCCTCTCCTTGTCCACGTCCTCCTCCTCTTGCTCAGGCATCTCCGTCTCCGTGTCCACGTCCTCCTCCTCTTGCTCAGGCAACTCCGTCTCCTTCTCCACGTCCTCCTCCTCTTGCTCAGGCAACTCCCTCTCCTTGTCCACGTCCTCCTCCTCTTGCTCAGGCATCTCCGTCTCCGTGTCCACGTCCTCCTCCTCTTCCTCAGGCAACTCCGTCTCCTTCTCCACGTCCTCCTCCTCTTGCTCAGGCAACTCCCTCTCCTTCTCCACGTCCTCCTCCTCTTGCTCAGGCAACTCCGTCTCCTTGTCCACGTCCTCCTCCTCTTGCTCAGGCAACTCCGTCTCCTTGTCCACGTCCTCCTCCTCTTGCTCAGGCAACTCCGTCTCCTTGTCCACGTCCTCCTCCTCTTGCTCAGGCAACTCCGTCACCATGCCCTCCTCCTCATCCTCTTGCTCAGGCAACGCCGTCTCGTCCTCCTCTTCCTCCTCTTTCTCCGGCAACGCCGTCACCAAGCCCTCGTCGTCCTCCTCTTGCTCAGGCAACTCCGTCTCCTTGTCCACGTCCTCCTCCTCTTGCTCAGGCAACTCCGTCTCCTTGTCCACGTCCTCCTCCTCTTGCTCAGGCAACTCCGTCTCCTTGTCCAAGTCCTCCTCCTCTTGCTCAGGCAACTCCGTCTCCTTGTCCACGTCCTCCTCCTCTTGCTCAGGCGACACCGTCTCCTTGTCCACGTCCTCCTCCTCTTGCTCAGGCAACTCCGTCTCCTTGTCCACGTCCTCCTCCTCTGGCTCAGGCAACTCCATCTCCTTGTCCACGTCCTCCTCGTCTTACTGAGGCAACTCCGTCTCCTTGTCCACGTCCTCCTCCTCTTGCTGAGGCAACTCCGTCTCGTTGTCCACGTCCTCCTCCTCTTGCTCAGGGAACTCCGTCTCCTTGTCCACGTCCTCCTCTTTTGCTGAGGCAACTCCGTTTCCTTGTCCACGTTGTCCTCCTCTTGCTGAGGCAACTCCATCTCCTTGTCCACGTCCTCCTCCTCTTGCTCAGGGAACTCCGTCTCCTTGTCCACGTCCTCCTCCTCTTGCTGAGGCAACTCCTTCTCCTTGTCCACGTCCTCCTCCTCTTGCTCAGGCGACACCGTCTCCTTCTCCACGTCCTCCTCCTTTTGCTCAGGCAACTCCGTCTCCTTGTCCACGTCCTCCTCCTCTTGCTGAGGCAACTCCCTCTCCTTCTCCACGTCCTCCTCCTCTTGCTCAGGCAACTCCGTCTCCTTGTCCACGTCCTCCTCCTCTTGCTCAGGCAACTCCGTCTCCTTGTCCACGTCCTCCTCCTCTTGCTCAGGCAACTCCGTCTCCTTGTCCACGTCCTCCTCCTCTTGCTCAGGCAACTCCGTCTCCTTGTCCACGTCCTCCTCCTCTTGCTGAGGTAACTCCGTCTCCTTGTCCACGTCCTCCTCCTCTTGCTAAGGCAACTCCGTCTCCTTGTCCACGTCCTCCTCCTCTTGCTGAGGCAACTCCGTCTCCTTGTCCACGTCCTCCTCCTCTTTCTCAGGCAACTCCGTCTCCTTGTCCACGTCCTCCTCCTCTTGCTCAGGCAACTCCATCTCCTTGTCCACGTCCTCCTCCTCTGGAGCAGGCAACTCCATCTCCTTGTCCACGTCCTCTTCCTCTTGCTGAGGCAACTCCGTCTCCTTTTCCACGTCCTCCTCCTCTTGCTGAGGCAACTCCGTCTCCTTGTCCACGTCCTCCTCCTCTTGCTCAGGCAACTCCGTCTCCTTGTCCACGTCCTCCTCCTCTTGCTCAGGCGACACCGTCTCCTTGTCCACGTCCTCCTCCTCTTGCTCAGGCAACTCCGTCTCCTTGTCCACATTCTCCTCCTTTTGCTCAGGCAACTCCGTCTCCTTGTCCACGTCCTCCTCTTCTTGCTCAGGCAACTCCGTCTCCTTGTCCACGTCCTCCTCCTCTTGCTCTGGCAACTCCGTCTCCTTCTCCACATCCTCCTCCTCTTGCTGAGGCAACTCCATCTCCTTTTCCACGTCCTCCTCCTCTTGCTCAGGCGACACCGTCACCATGCCCTCGTCATGCTCCTCTTGCTCAGGCAACTCCGTCTCCTTGTCCACGTCCTCCTCCTTTTGCTCAGGCAACTCCGTCTCCTTGTCCACGTCCTCCTCCTTTTGCTCAGGCAACTCCGTCTCCTTGTCCACGTCCTCCTCTTCTTGCTCAGGCAACTCCGTCTCCTTGTCCACGTCCTCCTCCTCTTGCTGAGGCAACTCCGTCTCCTTGTCCACGTCCTCCTCCTTTTGCTCAGGCAACTCCGTCTCCTTGTCCACGTCCTCCTCTTCTTGCTCAGGCAACTCCGTCTCCTTGTCCACGTCCTCCTCCTCTTGCTCTGGCAACTCCGTCTCCTTCTCCACATCCTCCTCCTCTTGCTGAGGCAACTCCGTCTCCTTTTCCACGTCCTCCTCCTCTTGCTCAGGCGACACCGTCACCATGCCCTCGTCATGCTCCTCTTGCTCAGGCAACTCCCTCTCCTTCTCCACGTCCTCCTCTTCTTGCTCAGGCAACTCTGTCTCCGTGTCCACGTCTTCCTCCTCTTGCCCAGGGAACTCCATCTCCTTGTCCACGTCCTCCTCCTCTTGCTGAGGCAACTCCGTCTCCTTGTCCACGTCCTCCTCCTTTTGCTCAGGCAACTCCCTCTCCTTCTCCACGTCTTCCTCCTCTTCCTCAGGCAACTCCGTCTCCTTGTCCACGTCCTCCTCCTCTTGCTGAGGCAACTCCCTCTCCTTCTCCACGTCCCCCTCCTCTTCCTCAGGCAACTCCGTCTCCTTGTCCACGTCCTCCTCCTCTTGCTCAGGCAACTCCGTCTCCTTGTCCACGTCCTCCTCCTCTTGCTGAGGCAACTCCGTCTCCTTGTCCACGTCCTCCTCCTTTTGCTCAGGCAACTCCGTCTCCTTGTCCACGTCCTCCTCCTCTTCCTCAGGCAACTCCGTCTCCTTGTCCACGTCCTCCTCCTTTTGCTCAGGCAACTCCGTCTCCTTGTCCACGTCCTCCTCCTCTTCCTCAGGCA
Organism: Anolis carolinensis; assembly: GCF_035594765.1. Lineage (NCBI taxonomy): Eukaryota > Metazoa > Chordata > Lepidosauria > Squamata > Anolidae > Anolis > Anolis carolinensis. Next base: position 894,627 of record NC_085848.1, read on the forward strand.
ACTCCGTCTTCTTGTCCACGTCCTCCTCCTCTTGCTCAGTCAACTCCGTCTCCTTGTCCCCGTCCTCCTCCTCTTGCTCAGGCGACACCGTAACCATGCCCTCGTCATCCTCCTCTTGCTCAGGCAACTCCGTCTCCTTGTCCATGTTCTCCTCCTCTTGCTCAGGCAACTCCGTCTCCTTGTCCATGTTCTCCTCCTCTTGCTCAGGCAACTCCGTCTCCTTCTCCACGTCCTCCTCCTCTTGCTCAGGCAACTCCGTCTCCTTCTCCACGTCCTCCTCCTCTTGCCCAGGCAACTCCGTCTCCTTGTCCACGTCCTCCTCCTCTTGCCCAGGCAACTCCGTCTCCTTGTCCACGTCTTCCTCCTCTTGCTCAGGCAACTCCGTCTCCTTGTCCACCTCCTCCTCCTCTTGCTCAGGCAACTCCGTCTCCTTGTCCACGTCCTCCTCTTCTTGCTCAGGCAACTCCGTCTCCTTGTCCACGTCCTCCTCCTCCTGCTCAGGAAACTCCGTCTCCTTCTCCACATCCTCCTCCTCTTGCTGAGGCAACTCCGTCTCCTTGTCCACGTCCTCCTCCTCTTGCTCAGGCAACTCCGTCTCCTTCTCCACGTCCTCCTCCTCTTGCTCAGGCAACTCCGTCTCCTTCTCCACGTCCTCCTCCTCTTGCTCAGGCAACTCCGTCTCCTTCTCCACGTCCTCCTCCTCTTGCTCAGGCAACTCCGTCTCCTTGTCCACGTCCTCCTCCTCTTGCCCAGGCAACTCCGTCTCCTTGTCCACGTCTTCCTCCTCTTGCTCAGGCAACTCCGTCTCCTTGTCCACCTCCTCCTCCTCTTGCTCAGGCAACTCCGTCTCCTTGTCCACGTCCTCCTCTTCTTGCTCAGGCAACTCCGTCTCCTTGTCCACGTCCTCCTCCTCCTGCTCAGGAAACTCCGTCTCCTTCTCCACGTCCTCCTCCTCTTGCTGAGGCAACTCCGTCTCCTTGTCCACGTCCTCCTCCTCTTGCTCAGGCAACTCCGTCTCCTTGTCCACGTCCTCCTCCTCTTGCTCAGGCAACTCCGTCTCCTTGCCCACGTCGTCCTCCTCCTGCTCAGGCAACTCCGTCACCATGCCCTCGTTGTCCTCCTCTTGCTCAGGCAACTCCATCTCCTTGTCCACGTCGTCCTCCTCTTGCTCAGGCAACTCCGTCACCATGCCCTCGTTGTCCTCCTCTTGCTCAGGCAACTCCGTCTCCTTGTCCACGTCCTCCTCCTCTTGCTGAGGCAACTCCGTCTCCTTGTCCACGTCCTCCTCCTCTTGCTCAGGCAACTCCGTCTCCTTGTCCACGTCCTCCTCCTCTTGCTCAGGCAACTCCGTCTCCTTGTCCATGTCCTCCTCCTCTTGCTCAGGGCACTCCGTCTCCTTGTCCACGTCCTCCTCCTCTTGCTCAGGCAACTCCGTCTCCTTGTCCACGTCGTCCTCCTCTTGCTCAGGCAACTCCGTCTCCGTGTCCACGTCCCCCTCCTCTTGCTAAGGCAACTCCGTCTCCGTGTCCACGTCCCCCTACTCTTGCTCAGGCAACTCCGTCTCCGTGTCCACGTCCCCCTCCTCTTGCTCAGGCAACTCCGTCTCCTTGTCCACGTCCCCCTCTTCTTGCTAAGGCAACTCCGTCTCCTTGTCCACGTCCTCCTCCTCTTGCTCAGGCAACTCCTTCTCGTCCTCCTCCTCTTCCTCTTGCTCAGGCAACTCCGTCTCCGTGTCCACGTCCCCCTCCTCTTGCTCAGGCAACTCCGTCACCTTGTCCACGTCCTCCTCCTCTTGCTCAGGCAACACCGACTCTTTGTCAACGTCGTCCTTCTTTTGCCCAGGCAACCCCGTCTCGTCCTCCTCCTCCTCCTCTTGCTGGGGCAACTCCGTCTCCTTGTCCACGTCCTCCTCCTCTTGCTCAGGCAACTCCGTCACCTTGTACACGTCCTCCTCCTCTTGCTCAGGCAACTCCGTCACCTTGTCCACGTCCTCCTCCTCTTGCTCAGGCAACACCGACTCTTTGTCAACGTCGTCCTTCTTTTGCCCAGGCAACCCCGTCTCGTCCTCCTCCTCCTCCTCTTGCTCAGGCAACTCCGTCTCCTTGTCCACGTCCTCCTCCTCTTGCTCAGGCAACTCCGTCTCCTTGTCCACGTCCTCCTCCTCTTGCTCAGGCAACTCCGTCTCCTTGTCCACGTCCTCCTCCTCTTGCTCAGGCAACTCCGTCTCCTTGTCCACGTCCTCCTCCTCTTGCTCAGGCAACTCCGTCACCTTGTCCACGTCCTCCTCTTCTTGCTCAGGCAACTCCGTCTCCTTGTCCACGTCCTCCTCCTCTTGCTGAGGCAACTCCGTCTCCTTGTCCACGTCCTCCTCCTCTTGCTCAGGCAACTCCGTCTCCTTGTCCACGTCCTCCTCCTCTTGCTCAGGCAACTCCGTCTCCTTGCCCACGTCGTCCTCCTCCTGCTCAGGCAACTCCGTCACCATGCCCTCGTTGTCCTCCTCTTGCTCAGGCAACTCCATCTCCTTGTCCACGTCGTCCTCCTCTTGCTCAGGCAACTCCGTCACCATGCCCTCGTTGTCCTCCTCTTGCTCAGGCAACTCCGTCTCCTTGTCCACGTCCTCCTCCTCTTGCTGAGGCAACTCCGTCTCCTTGTCCACGTCCTCCTCCTCTTGCTCAGGCAACTCCGTCTCCTTGTCCACGTCCTCCTCCTCTTGCTCAGGCAACTCCGTCTCCTTGTCCATGTCCTCCTCCTCTTGCTCAGGGCACTCCGTCTCCTTGTCCACGTCCTCCTCCTCTTGCTCAGGCAACTCCGTCTCCTTGTCCACGTCGTCCTCCTCTTGCTCAGGCAACTCCGTCTCCGTGTCCACGTCCCCCTCCTCTTGCTAAGGCAACTCCGTCTCCGTGTCCACGTCCCCCTACTCTTGCTCAGGCAACTCCGTCTCCGTGTCCACGTCCCCCTCCTCTTGCTCAGGCAACTCCGTCTCCTTGTCCACGTCCCCCTCTTCTTGCTAAGGCAACTCCGTCTCCTTGTCCACGTCCTCCTCCTCTTGCTCAGGCAACTCCTTCTCGTCCTCCTCCTCTTCCTCTTGCTCAGGCAACTCCGTCTCCGTGTCCACGTCCCCCTCCTCTTGCTCAGGCAACTCCGTCACCTTGTCCACGTCCTCCTCCTCTTGCTCAGGCAACACCGACTCTTTGTCAACGTCGTCCTTCTTTTGCCCAGGCAACCCCGTCTCGTCCTCCTCCTCCTCCTCTTGCTGGGGCAACTCCGTCTCCTTGTCCACGTCCTCCTCCTCTTGCTCAGGCAACTCCGTCACCTTGTACACGTCCTCCTCCTCTTGCTCAGGCAACTCCGTCACCTTGTCCACGTCCTCCTCCTCTTGCTCAGGCAACACCGACTCTTTGTCAACGTCGTCCTTCTTTTGCCCAGGCAACCCCGTCTCGTCCTCCTCCTCCTCCTCTTGCTCAGGCAACTCCGTCTCCTTGTCCACGTCCTCCTCCTCTTGCTCAGGCAACTCCGTCTCCTTGTCCACGTCCTCCTCCTCTTGCTCAGGCAACTCCGTCTCCTTGTCCACGTCCTCCTCCTCTTGCTCAGGCAACTCCGTCTCCTTGTCCACGTCCTCCTCCTCTTGCTCAGGCAACTCCGTCACCTTGTCCACGTCCTCCTCTTCTTGCTCAGGCAACTCCGTCTCCTTGTCCACGTCCTCCTCCTCTTGCTGAGGCAACTCCGTCTCCTTGTCCACGTCCTCCTCCTCCTGCTCAGGCAAGTCCGTCTCCTTGTCCACGTCCTCCTCCTCTTGCTCAGGCAACTCCGTCTCCTTGTCCACGTCCTCCTCCTCTTGCTCAGGCAACTCCGTCTCCTTGTCCACGTCCTCCTCCTCTTACTCAGGCAACGCCGTCTCCTTGTCCACGTCCTCCTCCTCTTGCTCAGGCAACTCCGTCTCCTTGTCCACGTCCTCCTCCTCTTGCTCAGGCAACTCCGTCTCCTTGTCCACGTCCTCCTCCTCTTACTCAGGCAACGCCGTCTCCTTGTCCACGTCCTCCTCCTCCTGCTCAGGCAACTCCGTCTCCTTGTCCACGTCCTCCTCCTCTTGCTCAGGCAACTCCGTCTCATTGTCCACGTCCTTCCTCCTCTTGCTCAGGCAACGCCTTCTCCTTGTCCACGTCCTCCTCCTCTTGCTCAGGCAACTCCGTCTCCTTGTCCACGTCCTCCTCCTCTTGCTCAGGCAACTCCGACTCCTTGTCCACGTCCTCCTCCTCTTGCTCAGGCAACTCCGTCTCCTTGTCCACGTCCTCCTCCTCTTGCTCAGGCAACTCCGTCTCCTTGTCCACGTCCTCCTCCTCTTGCTGAGGCGACTCCGTCTCCTTGTCCACGTCCTCCTCCTCTTGCTCAGGCAACTCCGTCTCATTGTCCACGTCCTTCCTCCTCTTGCTCAGGCAACGCCTTCTCCTTGTCCACGTCCTCCTCCTCTTGCTCAGGCAACTCCGTCTCCTTGTCCACGTCCTCCTCCTCTTGCTCAGGCAACTCCGACTCCTTGTCCACGTCCTCCTCCTCTTGCTCAGGCAACTCCGTCTCCTTGTCCACGTCCTCCTCCTCTTGCTCAGGCAACTCCGTCTCCTTGTCCACGTCCTCCTCCTCTTGCTCAGGCAACTCCGTCACCATGCCCTCCTCCTCCTTCTCTTGCTCAGGCAACTCCGTCTCCTTGTCCACGTCCTCCTCCTCTTGCTCAGGCAACTCCATCTCCTTGTCCACGTCCTCCTCCTCTTGCTCAGGCAACTCCGTCTCCTTCTACACGTCCTCCTCCTCTTGCTCAGGCAACTCCGTCTCCTTGTCCTCGTCCTCCTCCTCTTGCTCAGGCGACACCGTCTCCTTGTCCACGTCCTCCTCCTCTTGCTCAGGCAACTCCGTCTCCTTGTCCACGTCCTCCTCCTCTTGCTCAGGCAACTCCGTCTCCTTGTCCACGTCCTCCTCCTCTTGCTCAGGCGACACCGTCTCCTTGTCCACGTCCTCCTCCTCTTGCTGAGGCAACTCCGTCTTCTTGTCCACGTCCTCCTCCTCTTGCTGAGGCAACTCCGTCTCCTTGTCCACGTCCTCCTCCTCTTGCTCAGGCAACTCCGTCTCCTTGTCCACGTCCTCCTCCTCTTGCTCAGGCAACTCCGTCTCCTTGTCCACGTCCTCCTCCTCTTGCTCAGGCAACTCCCTCTCCTTCTCCACGTCCTCCTCCTCTTGCTAAGGCAACTCCGTCTCCTTGTCCACGTCCTCCTCCTCTTGCTCAGGCAACTCCGTCTCCGTGTCCACGTCCTCCTCCTCTTGCTCAGGCAACTCCCTCTCCTTCTCCACGTCCTCCTCCTCTTGCTCAGGCAACTCCGTCTCCTTGTCCACGTCCTCCTCCTTTTGCTCAGGCAACTCCTTCTCGTCCTCCTCCTCTTCCTCTTGCTCAGGCAACTCCGTCTCCTTGTCCACGTCCTCCTCCTCTTGCTCAGGCAACTCCGTCTCCTTGTCCACGTCCTCCTCCTCTTGCTCAGGCAACTCCGTCTCCTTGTCCACGTCCTCCTCCTCTTGCTCAGGCAACTCCCTCTCCTTCTCCACGTCCTCCTCCTCTTGCTAAGGCAACTCCGTCTCCTTGTCCACGTCCTCCTCCTCTTGCTCAGGCAACTCCGTCTCCGTGTCCACGTCCTCCTCCTCTTGCTCAGGCAACTCCCTCTCCTTCTCCACGTCCTCCTCCTCTTGCTCAGGCAACTCCGTCTCCTTGTCCACGTCCTCCTCCTTTTGCTCAGGCAACTCCTTCTCGTCCTCCTCCTCTTCCTCTTGCTCAGGCAACTCCGTCTCCGTGTCCACTTCCCCCTCCTCTTGCTCAGGCAACTCCGTCTCCTTGTCCACGTCCTCCTCCTCTTGCTCAGGCATCTCCGTCTCCTTGTCCACGTCCTCCTCCTCTTCCTCAGGCAACTCCGTCTCCTTGTCCACTTCCCCCTCCTCTTGCTAAGGCAACTCCGTCTCCTTGTCCACGTCCTCCTCCTCTTCCTCAGGCAACTCCGTCTCCTTGTCCACGTCCTCCTCCTCTTCCTCAGGCAACTCCGTCTCCTTGTCCACGTCCTCCTCCTCTTGCTCAGGCAACTCCGTCTCCTTGTCCACGTCCTCCTCCTCTTGCTCAGGCAACTCCGTCTCCTTGTCCACGTCCCCCTCTTCTTGCTCAGGCAACTCCATCTCCTTGTCCACGTCCCCCTCTTCTTGCTCAGGCAACTCCGTCTCCGTGTCCACGTCCCCCTCCTCTTGCTCAGGCAACTCCGTCTCCGTGTCCACGTCCCCCTCCTCCTGCTCAGGCCACTCCGTCTCCTTGTCCACGTCCTCCTCTTGCTCAGGCAACTCCTTCTCGTCCTCCTCCTCTTCCTCTTGCTCAGGCAACTCCGTCTCCTTGTCCACGTCCTCATCCTCTTGCTTAGGCAACTCCTTCTCGTCCTCCTCCTCTTCCTCTTGCTAAGGCAACTCCGTCACCATGCCCTCGTCGTCCTCCTCTTGCTCAGGCAACTCCTTCTCGTCCTCCTCCTCTTCCTCTTGCTCAGGCAACTCCGCCTCCTTGTCCACGTCCTCCTCTTGCTCAGGCAACTCCGTCACCATGCCCGCATTGTCCTCCTCCTCCTCAGGCAACTCCGTCTCGTCCTCCTCCTCCTCCTCTTGCTCAGGCAACTCCGTCACCATCCCTCATCGTCCTCCTCTTGCTCAGGCAACTCCGTCTCCTTGTCCACATTCTCCTCCTTTTGCTCAGGCAACTCCGTCTCCTTGTCCACGTCCTCCTCCTCTTGCTCAGGCAACTCCGTCTCCTTCTCCACATCCTCCTCCTCTTGCTGAGGCAACTCCGTCTCCTTGTCCACGTCCTCCTCCTCTTGCTCAGGCAACTCCGTCTCCTTGTCCACGTCCTCCTCCTCTTGCTCAGGCAACTCCATCTCCTTGTCCACGTCCTCCTCCTCTTGCTCAGGCAACTCCGTCTCCTTGTCCACGTCGTCCTCCTCTTGCTCAGGCAACTCCGTCTCCTTGTCCACGTCCTCCTCCTCTTGCTCAGGCAACTCCATCTCCTTGTCCACGTCGTCCTCCTCTTGCTCAGGCAACTCCGTCACCATGCCCTCGTTGTCCTCCTCTTGCTCAGGCAACTCCGTCTCCTTGTCCACGTCCTCCTCCTCTTGCTGAGGCAACTCCGTCTCCTTGTCCACGTTCTCCTCCTCTTGCTCAGGCAACTCCGTCTCCTTGTCCACGTCCTCCTCCTCTTGCTCAGCCAACTCCGTCTCCTTGTCCATGTCCTCCTCCTCTTGCTCAGGCAACTCCGTCTCCTTGTCCACGTCCTCCTCCTCTTGCTCAGGCAACTCCGTCTCCGTGTCCACGTCCTCCTCCTCTTGCTCAGGCAACTCCGTCTCCGTGTCCACGTCCCCCTCCTCTTGCTCAGGGAACTCCTTCTCCTTGTCCACGTCCTCCTCCTCTTGCTCATGCAACTCCGTCTCCTTGTCCACGTCCTCCTCCTCTTGCTAAGGCAACTCCGTCTCCTTGTCCACGTCCTCCTCCTTTTGCTCAGGCAACTCTGTCTCCTTTTCCACGTCCTCCTCCTCTTGCTCAGGCGACACCGTCACCATGCCCTCGTCATCCTCCTCTTGCTCAGGCAACTCCGTCTCCTTGTCCACGTCCTCCTCCTTTTGCTCAGGCAACTCCCTCTCCTTCTCCACGTCCTCCTCTTCTTGCTCAGGCAACTCTGTCTCCGTGTCCACGTCTTCCTCCTCTTGCCCAGGGAACTCCATCTCCTTGTCCACGTCCTCCTCCTCTTGCTCAGGCAACTCCGTCTCCTTGTCCACGTCCTCCTCCTCTTGCTCAGGCAACTCCGTCTCCTTGTCCACGTCCTCGTCCTCTTGCTCAGACAACTCCGTCCCCATGCCCTCATCGTCCTCCTCTTGCTCAGTCAACTCCGTCTCCTTGTCCCCGTCCTCCTCCTCTTGCTCAGGCGACACCGTCACCATGCCCTCGTCATCCTCCTCTTGCTCAGGCAACTCCGTCTCCTTGTCCATGTTCTCCTCCTCTTGCTCAGGCAACTCCGTCTCCTTGTCCATGTTCTCCTCCTCTTGCTCAGGCAACTCCGTCTCCTTCTCCACGTCCTCCTCCTCTTGCTCAGGCAACTCCGTCTCCTTCTCCACGTCCTCCTCCTCTTGCTCAGGCAACTCCGTCTCCTTCTCCGCGTCCTCCTCCTCTTGCTCAGGCAACTCCGTCTCCTTGTCCACGTCCTCCTCCTCTTGCCCAGGCAACTCCGTCTCCTTGTCCACGTCTTCCTCCTTTTGCTCAGTCAACTCCGTCTCCTTGTCCACCTCCTCCTCCTCTTGCTCAGGCAACTCCGTCTCCTTGTCCACGTCCTCCTCCTCTTGCTCAGGCAACTCCGTCTCCTTGTCCACGTCCTCCTCTTGCTCAGGCAACTCCGTCACCATGCCCTCGTCGTCCTCCTCTTGCTCAGGCAACTCCGTCTCGTCCACCTCCTCCTCCTCTTGCTCAGGCAACTCCGTCTCCTTGTACACGTCCTTCTCCTCTTACTCAGGCAACTCCGTCACCTTGTACACGTCCTCCTCTTCTTGCTCAGGCAACTCCGTCTCCTTGTCCACGTCCTCCTCTTGCTCAGGCAACTCCGTCACCATGCCCTCGTCCTCCTCCTCTTGCTCAGGCAACTCCGTCTCGTCCACCTCCTCCTCCTCTTGCTCAGGCAACTCCGTCTCCTTGTACACGTCCTTCTCCTCTTACTCAGGCAACTCCGTCACCATGCCCTCGTCGTCCTCCTCTTGCTCAGGCAATTCCGTCACCATGCCCCCGTCATAGAATCATAGAATCATAGAATAGTAGAGTTGGAAGAGACCTCATGGGCCATCCAGTCCAACCCCCTTCCAAGTAGCAGTAAATCGCATTCAAAGCACCCCCGACAGATGGCCATCCAGCCTCTGCTTAAAAGCCTCCAAGGAAGGAGCCTGCACCACAGCCCGGGGGAGAGAGTTCCACTGCCAAACAGCCCTTCTCACTGTGAGGAAGTTCTTCCTGAGGTTCAGACGGAATCTCCTTCCTTTCCTGTAGTTTGAAGCCCTTGTTCCATTGCGTCCTAGTCTGCAGGGCAGCAGAAAACAATCTTGCTCCCTCCTCCCTATGACTTCCCTTCACGTATTTGTACATGGCCCTCATCATGTCTCCTCTCAGCCTTCTCTTCTGCAGGCTAAACATGCCCAGCTCTTTAAGCCGCTCCTCATAGGGCTTGTTCTCCAGACCCTTCATCATTTTAGTCGCCCTCTTCCTCTGGACGCTTTCCAGCTTGTCAACATCTCCCTTCATCTGCGGTGCCCAGAATGGGACACAGTGTGATTCCAGGTGTGGTCTGACCAAGGCAGAATAGAATAAGGGGGAGCAGGACTTCCCTGGATCTAGACGCTATTCCCCTCTTGATGCAGGACAGAATCCCATTGGCTTTTTTAGCAGCCGCATCACATTCCTGGCTCATGTTCCCCTTCCTCCCCACGAGGACTCCAAGGTCTTTTTCGCACACACTGCTGTCAAGCCAGGCATCGCCCCCCATTCTGTGTCTTTGATTTCCATTTTTTCTGCCGAAGTGAAGTATCCTGCATTTGTCCCTGTTGAACTTCATTTTGTGAGTTTCGGCCAATCATCTCTCTAGTCTGTCAAGATCGTTTTGGATTCTGCTCCTGTCTTCTGGAGTGTTGGCTCTCCCTCCCAGTTTGGTCCCCTCTGCAAACTTGATGATCGTGCCTTCTAACCCTTCGTCTAAGTCGTTAATAAAGATGTTGAACAGAACCGGGCCCAGGACGGAGCCCTGCGGCACTCCACTTGTCACTTCTTTCCAAGATGAAGACGACGCATTGGTGAGAATCACCCTTTGGGTTCGTTCGCTTAGCCAATTACAGATCCACCTCACCGTAGTTTTGTCTAGCCCACATTTTACTAGTTTGTTTGCCAGAAGGTCGTGGGGGACTTTGTCGAAGGCCTTACTGAAATCCAGGTCGGCTACATCCACAGCATTCCCTGTATCGACCCAACTCGTAACTCTGTCGAAAAAAGAGATCAGATGAGCCTGGCATGACTTGTTTTTGGTAAATCCGTGTTGACTATTAGCAATGACTGCATTTGTTTCTAAGTGTTTGCAGACCACTTCCTTGATGATCTTTTCCAGAATCCTGCCTGGTATCGATGTGAGGCTGACCGGACGGTAATTGTTTGGGTCGTTCTTTTTTCCCTTCTTGAAGATAGATCGGGACCACATTCGCCCTCCTCCAATCTGCCGGGACTTCTCCCGTTCTCCAAGAACTCTCGAAGATAATTGCCAGTGGTTCTGAAATAACTTCCGCTAATTCCTTCAATACTCTTGGATGTAGCTGATCTGGCCCTGGGGACTTGAATTCGTTTAGAGAGGCCAGTGGTCCTGGACAGCTTGTCTCCCTATTTGGGGTTGGATTTCCCCCAATCCTTCGTCCATTCCATGTTGCCGAGATTGAGGCTGGCTCTCGTTTTGTGAGGAGACCGAGGCAAAGAAGGCATTAAGTAGTTCTGCCTTTTCCCTGTCCCCTGTCACCATCACCCCATCTTCTCCTTGCAATGGCCCTATCGCCTCCTTTTTCTTCCTTTTTCTACCAACGTAAGGAAAAAAGCCTTTTTTGTTGTTTTTTATGTCCCTGGCAAGCCTGAGCTCATTTTGCGCTTTAGCCTTGCGAACCTTTTCCCTGCAGGTGTTGGCTATACGTTTGAATTCTTCTTTGGTGATTTCTCCCCTTTTCCACTTCTTGTGCATGTCACTTTTGCGTCTTAGCTCGGTTAGAAGTTCTTTGGACATCCATTCTGGCTTCTTTGCACTTGTCTTATTTTTCTTCTTTGTTGGCACTGCTTGCATTTGCGCCTTGAGTATTTCACTTTTTAAAAACTCTCATCCATCCTTAACTCCCATCCATCCTTAACTCCCATGGAATGCCACTCAGTATTTCCTTCATTTTTTGGAAGTCAGCTCTCTTAGAGTCCAGAATGCGTGTTTGACTTGTCTTAGTTTCAGCATTCCTTTGTATTGCAAACTGCAGGAGCACATGGTCACTTGCCCCTAAGGATCCAACCACTTCAACTGTGTTGATCAGGTCTTCCACATTTGTTAAGATTAGATCAAGAGTTGCTGATTCTCTTGTTGCCTCTTCTACCTTCTGGACCATAAAATTGTCTGCAAGGCAAATGAGGAATTTGGACTTTGTGCTCTTGGCAGAGTTTGTTTTCCAGCAGATATCGGGATAGTTGAAATCGCCCATGACTACTATATCTCTTCTTTGTGCCTATTTGGTCAGCTGCTGACAGAAGGCTTCCTCAAGTCCTTCATCCTGGTTCGGAGGTCTGTAGTTGACACCCACGACAAGGTCTTTTTGAGTCCCGGTTCCCTTGATTCTTATCCAGATGCTTTCAAGCTGGTTTCCCAGATTACAGTCTTGCATTTCTTCTGCAACGTAACTGTTTTTGACATATAAAGCTACTCCCCCTCCTCTCCCCTTTGTTCTATTTCTGTGAAAGAGGTTATAGCCCTCAATGGCTACATTCCAGTGATGGGAGTCATTCCACCAGGTTTCAATGATGCCTATGACATCGTATGTGTGGTGTTCATAAGCATATCATTAAAAAGATAATAGCAATGTTCTCTTCTGTCTTTTGAGGAAAGTAGGGCCTTACAAAGAAGTTGAAAGCTGAGGCAAGATGGCTTTTGGGCCTAGCAGCGTGGGGCCAGCCTGGAAGGCCTTAAACATGTCAGCAGAGGGGCCCAAGCGCCCAGTGGTGGGTGGGTAAGGGGGTAAGGGAGGGGGATAGAAGTGTTCATAATGACAGCAAAGATTAAAAAGATAGTCATTTTTCCTCTTCAGTCTGTTGTGGAAAGTAGATATAGTAAATGTATTTTTTTTATTATTATCAGTATGCACAGTCGGCCATGTTGGGTCTATGTGGTCCAGATCCATTGTCAGTGGGTTCATGGGTCCTAGGGGTTATGTGTGTCAAGTTTGGTCCAGGTCCGGCCTTCCTGGTGGTGGCAGTGGTTTTTTTATTACAAAAGTGTAGGCCGAAGGCTGTTAAGTGTACCAAAGCTAGCGTCGTTCTGAGGATAGAGAGTAGGCTGAAGCCTTTTGGTAGTAGTTTTTGCCTCAGGGGTCCCAGTGGCCTGTGAAAGTGGCGGCCAATCAGAAAGCTGGGCCATATTCCAGCCGGCCAATCAGAAGGCTGGCCCATATTCCAGCCAGCCAATCAAAACGCTGATACATACAAACATTCACTTTCATTTTAGATATAGATATAGATAGATATAGATATAGATTTAGATTAGATTTAGATATAGAATATATAAATAGATATATAGATCTAGACTAGCTTGGGGACTCTGCGGTGCCCGGGTTATTCCCATATTGTCCTATCGTCCATGCCCCCCCCCCCAAACAGCGCCAGGATGTAGAGTAGGTCATGGGGGCCCTATCTGCCAAGTTTGGTCTTGATCAGTCATTGGTGGGGGTCCTAGTGGTCTCACGCAATCACCCTTCAGTGAGTGAAGGGACTGCAAATCCTATCACCCTTGGTCTGTCACCCCCAAACCGTACCAGGATGTATAGTTGGTCATAGGGGGTATGTGTGCCAAGTTTGGTTTTTCTGTGGGAAATAGCTCTAGAAAGGACCCTTTCTGAGGGAAAATTGCCCAAAGTAACCCTTTTTGGGCAAAAACTCAGGAAAAATAACCATGATTGCCATAAAATGACTGTTTTTGAAGAAAACCCCACTTTAAAAAAAGGAAACAGTAAAAATGCACAAAGAAATGCCCTTTTTGGGAGGCAAACCCACTAAAATCGACTGTATTTGGACTGTGTTGTCGAAGGCTTTCATGGCCAGGATCACAGGGTTGTTGTATGTCTTTCGGGCTGTGTGGCCATGTTCCAGAAGCATTCTCTCCTGACGTTTCACCCACATCTAGGGCAGGCATCCTCAGAGGTGTAAGGCATGGATAAACTTAGGGAAGGAAAGGAAAAAAATATATATCTGTAGAGAGTCCAGGGTGTGGCAAGAGTCCTTTGTCACTGCGAAGCCAGCATTAATGTTTCAGTTAATCACCCTAATTAGCATTGGAAAGGTTTGTCTCTTGCCTGGGGGCATCCCTTGTTCAGTCATTAGCTGTCCCTGGGGCTCCTCTGCCCTCAGAGTGTTGGTTCCCATCCACTGTTTTGATTTTGGAGTTTTGTAATACTGGGAGCCAGATTGTGTTCATTTTCATGGTTCCCTCCTTTCTGTTGAAGTTGTCCACATGCTTGTGGATTTCAATGGCTTCTCTGTGTCGTCTGACATGATAGTTGTTGGAGTGGTCCAGCATTTCTATGTTCTCCAATAATATCCTGTGTCCAGGCTGGTTCATCAAGGGCTCTGGCTGATTTCTCTGGTTGAGTGAGTCTGCAGTGCCTTTCATGTTCCTTGACTTGTGTTTGGGCATTGCTGCGTTTGGTGGTCCCTCTGTAGACTTCTCATCCACAGCTGCATGGTATCCGGTAGACTCCTGCAGAGGAGAGAGGATCCCTCTTGTCCTTCGCTGACCGTAGCCTCGGTTGGGTTTTCTTTGTGGGTCTGTAGATAGTCTGTAGGTTGTGCTTCTTCATCAGCTTCCCTATGCGGTCAGTGGTTCCCTTGATGTCTGGAAAGAACACCTTTCCTCTGGGTGGATCTTTGTCTTGACTCTCCTGGCTTGTTCTTGGCCTTGCAGCTCTTCTGGTGTCTGTGGTGGAGTCTCCATTGGCCTGTAGAGCCCAGTTTAGGTGGTTGAGTTCCCCTTGGAGGAGGTGAGGTTCGCAAATTCTTTGTGCACGGTGAACTGGTGTCGGTGATCCGGAAGCTCAAATTGGTGCAAAATGCAGCCGCCCGGCTCCTTGCGGGAGTCCCGATGAGATGCCACATAACACCAATCTTACGGCAGCTGCACTGGTTACCAACTGAGCACCGGATCACTTTCAAAGTGATGGTGCTTACCTTCAAGGCCTTACATGGTCTAGGGCCGATGTACCTGAGGGACCGCCTCACTCCCAACAAACCCCAGAGATCCCTCCGTTCTGAGGACCAAGTCCTGCTGGAAGTCCCCAGTTTTAAGACCTTGCGTCTAACAACGACTAGACGCAGAGCCTTTTCAGCAGTGGCACCGTCTCTCTGGAACACCTTGCCACCTGAAGTCCGTGCCCTGCGGGACTTGTCGGCCTTACGCAGGGCATGCAAGACTCGTCTGTTTCGACAGGCTTTTGAGTTCTGTTGTTGATGTTTTAAAAGGTGCTTTTAGGATGTTTTAAAGATGTTTTTTAAAATGATGTTTTTAAGATGTTTTTAAATTGTTGATTTTAGCCGGTTCTTGTGTGGGGAGTGGCGGCATCTAAGTTTGAAAAATAAGTAAATAAATAAATAAATGGCAGTCAAGGATTCCTCATGGCCGTCAACTATATTTTATGTTATTCTATTTTAATGGGGATTTCAAATGTCTTTGGGTTTCTATAAAATGCTTTTAGTCAACAGATTTTTGTAAATAAAGGCCTCTTTTTGTTTCTAAGGAGAAATGTGTCAACGAGGGGTCATTTTCTGATTTTATACAACTTTTACCGAAGCATTGTCACCAAACCTTCTCCATGGCTGTCGTTTCCATGTTGACTGGAGAAGCCTATTCAGTGTTGGCAATGTGCATATTTTATACATAATTAATATAATATATAATAATAATTTGATTTCCTACCCTGCACTAAATAATAATAACAACAATTATTATTATTATTATTATTATTATTATTATTATTATTATTATTATTATTATTATTATTATTATTATTTTATTTTTATACCCTGCTCCATCTCCCCAAAGGGACTCAGGGCGGCTCACATAGGGCCAGATAAAAACAATAGCAATATAAAACACATCAAATGGAAAAAAGACATGCACAATTATAAAATTTGAACATTAATATATAAAGTAGCAAAAATAATAAAACATGATTTAAACACAGAAAGGTTATAAAAACAGACTGAGTAAAGTGCACCAATTGAATTGTGTAAACACAAGATAGCTGATAAAGTGCTGCAAATTCGTGAGAGAACAACTTGGGATGGGAATTGACCCCGTTGCTATATCAAGTTAACAAGGCAAGAAAAGTGCAACCGGTGAGGAAATGGTCACAGATACAAGATTTGTCATGGAGATGGGCAATCCTTATCCAAGGGCCTGTGTGAAGAGCCAGGTTTTCAGGCTCTTCCTGAAAAGCTACCTAAAAGCTACCAGGGTGGGGGCTTGCCTGATCTACCTGGGGAGCGAGTTCCAGAGCCGGGATGGGGGCCACGATGGAGAAGGCCCTCTCTCTCCCTCGTCCCCACCAACCGCGCTTGTGACGGAGGCGGAAGCGAGAGGAGGGCTTCCCCCGACGAACGAAGAGACCGTGCAGGTTCATAGGGGGAGAGGCGGTCACGAAGGTAGGGGGGTCCCGAACCGTGCAGGGCTTTGTAGGTGAGTACCTGCACCTTGAATTGGGACCGGAAGGTGAACGGCAGCCAGTGGAGCTCCCTAAACAGGAGGGTGGACTGCTCCCCACTAATTTATAAATAAATAAATGCATTTCAATATAAGGTTATTTAAAAAGTTTTTCTTTAGTTAACTATGTGTATGACACAATGCTAAATTTAAT
This sequence comes from Anolis carolinensis, assembly GCF_035594765.1. Lineage (NCBI taxonomy): Eukaryota > Metazoa > Chordata > Lepidosauria > Squamata > Anolidae > Anolis > Anolis carolinensis. The sequence continues at coordinate 910,346 of NC_085848.1, forward strand.
TTTACACCTATTAAGTGTGGTTTGGATTGAAATGAGTACTTTCATGTTTAGGTGCATGTACTCAAAAACTATTTTCTTAATAACTTCATTATCATTGTAGATCTTGAAGCCTGCTGAGAAAAAGAAGCCCAATGCTAGCCGACCTGTAACACCACCTAGGGGTATGATCACAAAGCAAACAAAGAAATGATCATTTTTGACCCTGCTTTTTTGAGATGAATTTCAGGATTTTGTGTGTGTGTGTGTGTGTGTGTGTGTGTGAGTGTGTGAGTGTGTTTGTTTGAAGGGAAGACAAAGTAAATCTGCTGAAATAACATTGTGTTTGTAGTTTTTATGTTCATTTTCATGTATGGTAATTGCAAAAAAAGCTTTTCTATATTAATATTTCAGCTGTATACTTTACAGTAACTGTATTTTTCATGCAAGGTAATCAAATTGTATCAGTGATTCCTCCAATGTGTAAAAATGAGCACTGTGCTATGACTGCTTTTCTTTTCAACTTAAGAGTCAAATTAGTTTGCTATAAGACTAGAAAACATAATACAGTAGTCTCACTTATCCAACGTTCTCGATTATCCAAGCCATTTTGTAGTCAATGTTTTCAATACATCGTGATATTTTGGTGCTAAATTCGTAAATACAGTAATTACTACATAGCATTACTGTGTATTGAACTACTTTTTCTGTCAAATTTGTTGTCTAACATGATGTTTTGGTGCTTAATTTGTAAAATCATAACCTAATTTGATGTTCAATAGGCTTTTTCTTAATCCCTCCTTATTATCCAACATATTCGCTTATCCAACATTCTGCCAGCCCATTTATGTTGGATAAGTGGGACTCTACTGTATAGTAAAAAGGGGAAAACAAAGTATTTTATTATAACAATACATTTATTTTTATATCAGAAAACAAAAAACACCTGAAACATCAGTTAACTCCCATCTCCACTCCGTTTCCGATATAGATTGAAGTTTTAAAATACAATAATAATGGGAAAATATTTAAATGGGGGGAAAGAGTCTGAAAAATAACCAGGTTCGGAAATATTTCAATTTAAAAATAAAAAGGAAAAATATTTAAATTAAAAAATAAAATTAAAATAGAGAAGAAAATTATAAAAAATATAGAAATGGATGAGGCAGCTGCTTCATTTTTTTGTCTCCCTGGGAGAAAAAAAAAATGGAATGGCAGCATCTCTGATTTTTGAATGGCAGAAGTCTCTGGAAGTCTGTGGCAGGCCGTGTCCTTGTGGAAGGGAAGGCGTGGGGGTGGGGTCTGGTGGGGGCGGGTGTTCAGGCGGCGGAGAGGGAGGCCTGGCGGATGCTCTGGGCCCAGGTCTGGAGCAGAGCCGTCACCGAATGCTTGTCCGGCAGCTGGAGCAGCTTGGACATCATGGCGCGGTGGACCGACTGCAGGAAAGGGTTGGCCTCTGGGGCCGGAAAGGGGGGGTCAGGCCCGCCCCCAGTCCTGAGCCCCCCCCCCGCCCCCCCCCCGCCTTCCCGTTCCCTCACCGTACTGCTGGCGGTTGTCGACCCACAGCGGACTCTGCTCGGGATAGTCGGCCGGGACGCTCAGCTGCAGCGGAGGCACGTTGGGAAGGTTCTTGTCGTCTGGAGAAAGCGAGAGCAAATATCAAATGCAAAGATAGACAGAAATATATAAGCCGCTTGCCTACTTTCTCCCTTCTCCAGCTCTGAGAAAGAAGGCCAGCCTGAGCGGGCCTCCCTCGCAAGGACTCCATGGCCTTCTTGGAGTCTGAAGGAGGGAGAAAGTGGGGCCTTTCCCCCCGATTTGGAGACAGGCCGAGAGGAAAGAGCTGAGAGAGAGCGGGCCTCCCTCCGAGCTGGGAAAGGGAGAAAGCAGGCTGAGAGCGGGAGGGAGGGAGGGAGGGGGCGGACAGACCTATCTTGCAGATGAGGTGGACGGTGCCGTTGTTGCTGCAGTGGGCGGGGTCCAGGTTGACCAGGAACTTGGGGTTGAGCCGGGCCACCTCCCCCTGCAGGACGTTGGGGATGGTCTGCCGGTCGTCCTCCTCGAACTTCCGCTTCCGGGGAGGCGGCACCGGGGCCCTGCAAACCCCGCCAAGAGGACAGGAGGAGTTCACACCACCGCAAGAGGGAACGCGGGTTCACACAGTCCCGAAATCAGAACGGGATCCCAACCGGACCCCAGGAAGAGACAAGGGCGCAAAAGCGGGAGCCACTACTCACACAATGGAAGGGCCGTGAATGGCCGTCATGGCCGGCATGAAGGTGCGGTAGAGGGAATGGTTGAAGACGGGCGAGCGGATGTTCGCCAACACCGCGTCCAGGAGCGGCTGGCAGAGGTATTGCTGCTTCGTCGGAGGGACCACCGGCGGCGGAGGGGTCGGCTGGACGGACGGAAAATGAATCATAAACATTAATATTAAGTACTATGGTTTCATGCATTGTTATATCTATATATATAAAAGGCTTTTGGCATTGCGGCGATACACAAAACAACAAAACCCAAAAAAAACGCAAACTCGAAAATTGTCAACACAATCCATCATCCCCGCATCAAGTAAGATACATCACAATTACACTAAAAACACAATCACAGGACCAACAAAAGGCCAAAAACTGCAACAGGTGATGTGCACCTGCACCAACACAGAAGACGCCACCACCAGTCCCCTTGCCCGGAAGGCAAAAGTGAGCCCAGGCAAAGCAAGGAGGCGGAGAGGGATCAACCCTCTGAGGGCCACCTGACTGGCCCACCTCTTCCCTGCTGACACCTCCTCCTCTTTGCGGCCTAACCGAACTGCCCTGGGTGGCCATGCTGAGCGGCAGTGCCTCGCCTTCGCCTGAGGAGGAAGGAGCGTTGCCGCTTTCGCTGCCGGGAGACATGGTGCTGCTCTTGCCCGCAACCACTGCCTCCTCTTCCTCCTCCTCCTCCATCTCTGCTAGGCGTCAAGGCCTGTATCCCCAGGAGACTCTCTTCCTGAGGGACTGCCTGGCCTACCTGGGCCTATGGGAGGCCTCCGCACCTCGGCTTTTTCCTAAAGATGATGCTGAGGAGGAGGAGGAGGAGGAGGAAGAGAATGAAAAAGAAGAGGAGGAGGAGGTGCAGGCCGCAGCCCCACCTCAAGGCCTGGACATTGATTTGGAAGAGAATGGCGAGGAGGAGGACGAAGAGCTTGGAGGAGGAAGAGGCGGACAGACCTTGCTGTTACTGCTACCCCATGCCGAACTCCTCCCTCCTTCCTTCGAGGCCTTGGGCACAACCAGCGGGGGCCTGCTCTACACCCCTGAAGAGGAGGGGGTGCCCCCCTGCCATGGTAACCACCATATTCTCCCAGACCTATGGTCCTCCACCAGGAGGAGGAGCAGCAGCGGAAGCGACAGTGGCAGCGGGAGCAGGGGGAGTGGCAGCTCCTGGAGGCGGCAGAGGAGGAGGGCTGGCCCTCAACAGAGGCAAGGCAGCGGCAGCAGCACTTCTGCGGAGGAAGAGCGTCAACACCACCGAGTGCGTCCCCGTGCCCAGCTCCAAGTATGTGGCCAAGATCGTGGGACGATAGGGTGAGTCCTTCCTCCCATCCACTCCCCTTCTTCATTCAAAGCCCAGCCAGTGCAACCCATGTCCCTACCCCCTACCTCCCCCCCCCCCACCATTCTACTCTTTGGAAACAAGGCCACAACTGTCAATTTCTTCCCTTCCACTCCTCTTATTCCTCCTCCTCCACTCATGAATCAAGGCCCATCCAACAGGCCCACCACCCAGCCCCTCCCACTCTTCTTCCTCTATTTATGTAAACAAGGCCCACCCAATACAACCCACAACCACCCCAACCATCCTCTTCCCCCATCCCTTTAAAAACAAGGCCCATCCAGCACAACCCACAACCATCCATTTCCTCCCACCCACCCCTCCTCTTCCTCCTCCATTCCTGGAAACAAAGTCCACCCCGTACAACACATACCCCCCCATCTCTCCCCTTTGAAAACAAGGCCACAACCATCCATTTCCTTCCCCCCCCCTCCCCACTCTCTCATTCCTCCTCCATTCATGGAAACAAGAGCCAGCCAGTACAACTCACAACCACAGATATACACAATATCTTATTGCAACTGGATTATCTTGAGTTCACAATGACATATAATTCAGTTCACAGTGGATTTAAAACAGCTGTCTACAAGGGACCTCATAGTATAATCAAGTTCTAACCAGATAATATAGGATTATAAATATAATATATAATAATTACTATACTATAATAATAAAGGACAATATCATCTCTAAAATCAGGACAGTAAATAAAGACCAACACAAGAAGAACCAGGGCCACCTACCACCTCACAACAAAGGATTCCCCCACTCAGGAAACAACCAGGCTTCCAAACAGCAAGCCTGTTCAGTCCTGTTCAACCCGACCAACCAAGATTTCCCCTTGATAGAAAACCCCCAGTCTTTGAACCCATCAGGCTATTCCGTCCCATTCAACCTGCCCAACAAAGGATGTCCCTATGTACAAACCGGCCAGGCTTTCAACCACCAAGTATTCACTGCTCTTCAACCTGGCCAACCTAGATTTCCCCTACATACAAAACTCTCAGGTTTTTATCCCATGAAATTACTCCATTCCATTCAGCCTACCCAAGGAAGAATACTCCTATACAGAAACTGACCAGGCCTTGAACCAGCAAGGCTATTCACTGCAGTTCCAATTACCCAAAAAACCATTCCCCTACAATGCAAGTACCCAGCCTTCCAAACAACAACCCTATTCCTTTATATTCCACCTCACCAAACAAGGATTTACATAAGAAGAAAATGGCCATGCTTTCAGGCTACAAGGCTATTCACTCCTATTCCACCTGACCAACAAAGAATTCCCATTAGCCACAGCAACGTGTGGCTGGGCACAGCTAGTTAACAGAATATAAGAATAAATTACATTATTGTTATATTTGGTTACATTACTATTCTAATATGTTAATATATTATTACTAGCTGTGCCCAGCCACGCGTTGCTGTGGCGAAGTCTGGTGGTCTGGGAAATAAAGTATTGAGGAATTGGTGGTAGTTAAGGTCAAGGGTCAAGGTTTTCCCCAGACATTAAGTCCAGTCGTGTCTGACTCTGGGGGTTGGTGCTCATCTCCATTTCTAAGCCGAAGAGCCGGCGTTGTCCGTAGACTCCTCCAAGGTCATGTGGGATGACTACATGGAGCGGCGTTACCTTCCCGCTGGAGCAGTACCTATTGATGCACTCACATTTGCATGTTTTCGAACTTCTGGGTTGGCAGAAGCTGGGGCTAACAGTGGGGGCTCTCTCCGCTCCCCCAATTCAAACCTGTGGCCTTTCAGTCCAGAAGTTCAGCAGCTCAGCGCTTTAACACGCTGTGCCATCAGGGGATATTATTTCCTAAAGGTTGTGAATATACAATATTTCTGATTGGTTTTTTTTTTTTGTTTGTTGGAGGCAAGTATGAATGCTGCAATTAGGAAAAATGATTAGGATGTAATGGCCTTGCAGCTTTAAAGCCTGGCTGTTTCCTCCCTGAGTGAATTTTTTGTTGGGAGGTGTTAGCTGGCCCTGATTGTTTCCTGTCTGGAATTCCCTTGTTTTCAGAGTGGTGTTGTTTGCGATATTTTATGTGCTTCTACTGTCTGTGGCCCTGAGAAAACAGAGGATTTTCCAGACTTTGATGATGGGAATACCTTGTTGGGAGGTGTTAGCTGGCCCTGATTGTTTCCTGTGTGGAATTCCCCTGTTTATTTACTGTCCTGGTTTTAGAGATTATATTGTTCTGCATTATTCTATCCCAGTAATTATTTCATATTAAAGAAGAATCTCACTTATCCAACATTCGCTTATACAATGTTCTGGATTATCCAACGCAGTCTGCCTTTTCATAATCAATGTTTTTGTAGTCAGTGTTTTAAATTCATTGTGATATTTTAGTGGTAAATTTGTAAATACAGTACAGTAGAGTTTCACTTATCCAACATAAACGGGCCGGCAGAACGTTGGATAAGCGAATATGTTGGATAATGAGGAATTAAGGATAACCCTATTAAACATCAAATTAAGTTATGATTTTACAAATTAAGCACCAAAACATCATGTTAGACAACAAATTTGTCAGAAAAAGTAGTTCAGTACACAGTAATGCTATATAGTAATTACTGTATTTATGAATTTAGCACCAAAATATCACGATATATTGAAAGCATTGACTACAAAAATGTGTTGGATAATCCAGAATGTTGGATAAGCGAGTGTTGAATAAGTGAGACTCTACTGTAAATACTACATAGCATTACTGCGCATGGAACTACGTTTTCTGTCAAATTTGTTGTATAATATGATGTTTTGGTGCTTAATTTGTCTAACGATTACCTAATTTGATGTTTAATTGGCTTTTCCTGAATCCCTTCTTATTATCCAACATATTCACTTATCCTGCCGGTCTGTTTACGTTGGATAAGTGAGACTCTACTGTATATTTCTAATCTTAAATTATCTGCTCAGAACTGGATTATATGAGGCTCCTTCTTCACAGCTGTATAAAATGCACACTGAAGTGGATTATATGGCAGTGTGGACTCAAGATAATCCAGTGCAAAGCAGATAATATAAGATTCTAAATGGGTTATATAGCTGTGTGGAAGGGCCTTGAGTCTACACTGCCATATAATCCAGTGCAAATTAGATAATCTGTGGAAGAAGACTCAGTGAGGCCTAAATCTGCCTGTCCCCTAACTGAAACCTGGCTGTCCCTTGGCTGGTTGCTAGGCAACCAAGTGGGCAGAGCTTAGCCCTCTAAACTGGCAGCAATTGGATAAAAAAAATTATTGCTCTCCCTCTAATTAGGACTTTATTTTTCTTTTCTTTTGTTGTATCAACCTTGAGGCGTGGATGATGGGTTGTGTTGTCAAATTTTGAGGTTGGGGGGGCCTGTAGTTTTGTTGTTTTGTGAATTTTTCCTAATTGCAGCATTCATACTTGCCTCCAACAAACAAAAAATAAAACTGCTGAACTTCTGGACTGAAAGGCCACAGGTTTGAATTGGTGGAGCGGAGAGAGCCCCCACTGTTAGCCCCAGCTTCTGCCAACCCAGAAGTTCAAAAACATGCAAATGTGAGTGCATCAATAGGTACTGCTCCGGCGGGAAGGTAACGCTGCTCCATGTAGTCATCCCACATGACCTTGGAGGAGTCTACGGACAACGCCGGCTCTTCGGCTTAGAAATGGAGATGAGCACCAACCCCCAGAGTCAGACATGACTGGACTTAATGTCTGGGGAAAACCTTGACCCTTGACCTTAACTACCACCAATTCCTCAATACTTTATTTCCCAGACCACCAAACTTCGCCACAGCAACGCGTGGCCGGGCACAGCTAGTAATACTATATAATGATAATAATAAATATAATTTGTTCTAACAGTATATTCACAATATGATTTTTGCAACAGCCATGATGTATATATGGAGAGGGGAGGACCCATTACGAGGGGACACATTAAAATTAGAACGTGGGAATCAAATCATGGCCGCTCTTAGGATGTCAGCGCAGCCGTACGGCTCTTACTGCCCCCATGTCATCCTTGAGCTTCTCCAGAGCGATCTCGCACTTCTGCAGGGTCTTCAGAGGACACCTAAAATTATATATAACAACATACAATGATAATCTGTAGTAATATAGAAATAATTAGGAATAATATATTTAGAAATAGTAATAATAAACTACAGAGGAAAGGTAGATAAAAATATTATTAGGGTGGCGCATAGTTAAGGGGATAATAATAATAATAATAATAATAATAATAATAATAATAATATAGGAATGGATCCTTCAAAACCATAATAATAATGCTATTGGAAGATATTTTCAACAATAACAATAATAATAATCACCTTGACAGAAATGGTAAAAATAATGATGAGATTTTGTATCTATGTTTCCTCGACAGTAATAATAATAAATGTTATTTCTCATTACCGTTTGGAAGGGTCTGTCAGGATATCCAGCAAGCTCTTCATTTTGCTCAAATCTTTCTTCCGGTCTAAACCAGGAAATATAAAAATAAATGGATAAAATAAACCACTATGTTGATGATACGAGAGTGGGAGTAATAGATGGATAAATAAATCTCTTTGTCAACAACATGATTCTAATAGATATACAGTAGAGTCTCACTTATCCAAGCTAAACGGGCCGGCAGAACTTTGGATATGTGAATATCTTGGATAATAAGGAGGGATTAAGGAAAAGCCTATTAAACATGAAATTAGGTTATGATTTTACAAATTAAACACCAAAACATCATGTTATACAACAAATTTGACAGAAAAAGTAGTTCAATATGCAGTAATGTTATGTTGTAATTACTGTATTTACAAATTTAGCACCAAAATATCACGATATATTGAAAACATTGACTACAAAAATGTCTTGGATAATCCAGAACCTTGGATAAGCGAGTCTTGGATAATTGAGACTCTACTGTAATAGTAATACATGGTTAAACAAGTTGCTACGCTGCCAATAAGATCATGAGAATAGATGGATAAAATGTGATATAATTTTTAAAATGAATTCTGTGTATGACCTTCGTTCTTGTCGATCTTGTTGATCATCCTCCGCAAGGGGTCGATGTACTTGGAGAGCTGCTTGAGCTTCTCCAGGTACTGCTGCTCCTCAGACTGGCTGGAACTGGCCGGACTCATGACGGAGCTGGGATTGCCTTCGGGGAGCAAAAGGAAAGGGGCTTGAGAGGAGGAGGAGGAGGAGGAGGAGAAGGGGGGAAGGAAGGGGAAGGGAGAGGAGAGCGGAAGAGAGCCAAGAAGGCTCCGGTGGGGGCAAGGAAGGGAAGCCGTACCGGGGGTGTTGAGGGGTCCCGGCGAAGGGACGCTGAAGGTCTGGGGGGTCCGTGCGGCCGCCGGGCTCTGCGAAGAGGGCTGTGGGGAAGGGCTGGGCAGGAAGCCTCCGGGGGACGGAGCGGGGCCCGAGCTGCCAGCGGAAGGGAGAGAAGGGCGTCAGGAAGAGGAGCCGCAGGAGGGGAGAGCAAGGCCGGGGGGGGGGGGCAGGCCTCACAGCTGGCCCTGCGGATCTGTTCCCAGGCCAGGAGGGAGTCGGCCTTTCCCGGGCCCCTGAAGGGAGGGGCCGGCCGGCCTCCCCTTCTGTCTCAGAGCCCGGACGGGGGGGGGGGGGGGGGAGCACCTGACGTTGGAGTTGGGCTGGGAGGTGGGCTGCGGCGAGGGCTGTGGGGGGGGCGGGGGCATGGGCGGGGGCTGCGGGGTCTGGGCGGCCTGCTGCTGGACGGGCGACGGGGAAGACATCATGGCGACCTGCGGAGAAGGAAGCAAGGAGAACGGTGGTGGAGGAGGGGGCCCTGGACGGCACGTGAGCCCGGGGGGCCGGACCCTCCCCCGGAAATACCTGTGGCGGCATCTGCATGGCGCTGGGGGGCGGGGGGGCCGAGACGGCGGCGGCCGGAGGGAAGCGCGGGCGGATCTGCATCCCGCCCCTGGCCATCGCGGCGGTCATCATCTTGGGAGGAAGGAAGGAAGACGGGTCAATGGTCACCGAGGCCGACCGTGGCCGCCTGCGGGCTCCCGCTTCCTCTTTGCCCCCCCCCCTCACCTGGTTGGAGGCCCCCATTTGGGCCGCCTGGGCCGCCACGGCTGCCTGCTGCTGCTGCTGTTGCTGTTGCTGCTGGAGGGCTCTGGCCTGCGAGGGTGAAAGGTCAGGGTCAGGGTCAGGGTGGCCGGCACGAGCGTCAAGACAGGAGGGAGGGAAAAGCCCAACATGGCGGCCAGTGTCTCCCCTCAGGCCCCAAGGCGGGACTCACCTGCATGGCCTTGAGTTGCTGCGGGGTCAGGGCCACGGGCATGACCTGTCCGGGGATCTGGCCAGGAAGGGTCTGGGCCTGCGAGACCATGGGCTGCGGGGGGATCTGGGAGGCCTGCGCGGCCGACACTTGTTGCTGCTGCTGCTGCTGTTGTTGCTGCTGCTGCTGCTGCATCTGCTGGATCTGCTGCTGCATGACCTGCTGGGCAGAGGCCGGAGGAGGAGGCTGCTGTTGTTGCTGCTGTTGTTGCTGCTGTTGTTGCTGCTGCTGTTGTTGTTGCACTTGGGCGGCCTGCTGCTGGAGCTGCTGCTGCATCTGGGCAATGCGCTGGAGCTGCTGCTGCTGCTGTTGCTGCATCTGCGGGGAAGGGGAGAGATGGGGGCCTGGACTCCAAATCCCAGCTTCCCCCAGGAGACTCGTAGAGATTGCGAGAGATCCCCTTTACCTGCTGCTGGCTCTGCTGGTGCAGCTGCATCTTCAGCATGTGCTGCTGCTGCTGCACCGCCTGCATCTGCTGCTGCTGTTGCTGCGCCTGCTGCTGCTGTTGGGCGGCCACGGCAGCGGCTGCGGCGGCCTGCTGCTGCTGCTGCGCCTGGAACTGCTGCTGCAGCGCGTTCTGCTGCGCCTGCTGGAACTGTTGCTGCGCCTGCTGCTGCTGCTGCTGCTGCAAGGCCGCGGCGGCCACCTGTTGCTGCTGCTGCTGCTGCTGTTGCGCCATTTGCTGCAGCTGGAGCTGGGCTGAGAGAGGAAGCAGGAGGAGCCTTGAGAGGAGTCGGGCCCGGGTACGGGAAACAATGCCTAGAGGGCTCCAGGGGTGGTGGGGTCGGGCCCCGGGCACCAGGAGTGAGGGGAGAGGGGTCCCTCCTTCTCTTGGCCAAGCTGCTTCCAGGCCGAGGGACTTACTTGGCTGCCCGGAGGGAGGGCCGATGCCGGGGATGCCGTGGGGCCCCATGGGGTTGGCGCCGGGGCCCGGGGGCGGCTGCTGTCCGGGCAGGGGCCCCATCTGCTGTGCCAAGGGGAGGCCGGCCATCCCCCCCATGGGGGCCCCTTGAGGCGGGGGGCGGGGCCCCAGCCCCATCGAGGAGGAGGAGGACGACGCCGCCGGCCCTCCGCCACCGGCCCCCCCTCCTCCGCCACCGCCTCCTCCGGCCGGGGGTCCGCCTCCCGTCAGGGTCTGGAGGGCGTTCATGGGGTCTGCGGAGAGAGAGAGAAGAGCAAAGGAGGAAGGAAGGAAGGAAGGAAGGAAGGAAGGAAGGAAGGAAGGAAGAAAAATCACAGGGGGAAGGAGAGGAAATGAAGGGATAGTAAAGGGGAGAGGGAAAGGGAAGAAAGGCAGGCAGGAGGAAAAAGAGGGAAGGCAAGAAGGAGGGAGGGAGGGAGGGAGGGAGGGAGGGAGGGAGGGAGGGAGGGAGGAGGGCTCTTACCAGCAGCTGCAGCCGAGGCCATGGACTTCTTATTGTCTGCGAAACAAAGAGGATCCGGAAATGAAAAAGAGTGAGACAAACGGGAGGGGAACTGCTTTGAAGCAAGTCTTGTAAAGAGAGAGAGAGAGAGAGAGCGAGGTGGATGAGCAGGGAGCTACTTACGGATGTCCCGGAAGTGGATGATGAGTCGGGCCACCAGGGAGAGGTACTCCTCCTGAGGGGGAACCACACGTTAAGGGGCGCCACGGGTGTGCCTCTCTACACTGCAGCATGAATGCCTGTTTTGCTCTAATTGGGGGAGGGGGGAGGGACACACTCACCCTGGTCTTGGCCTTCATGAAGACGTGGTTCTCCATGTCTTTGCTGGACTTGTTGTGCGCCACGCCCGCCTTGCGCATGGATTCCTCTCTACCAAGAATAGAGGGACGGAACGAGGGAGGGAGGGAAAAAGAAGCCATTACATAAATACACATATACATCTAGATATTCTATTCCAGTTGTCATGCGCTTCATGCAGGCCACTTTGGTCTCTGCCATTATCACCACCACCATAGAATCCTAGAACCGCAGAGTTGGAAGAGACCTCAGCTCTCTTAAAGTCCAGAATGCGTGTTTGACTTGTCTTAATTTCAGCCTTCCTTTGTATCACAAACTGCAGGAGCACATGGTCACTTGCCCCTAAGGATCCAACCACTTCGACTGTATTGATTAGGTCTTCCACATTTGTTAAGATTAGATCAAGAGTAGCCGATCCCCTTGTTGCCTCTTCTACCTTCTGGACCATAAAATTGACTGCAAGGCAAGTGAGGAATTTGGACTTTGTGCTCTTGGCCGAGTTTGTTTTCCAGCAGATATCGGGATAGTTGAAATCGCCCATGACTACTATATCTCTTCTTGGTTCCTGTTTGGTCAGCTGCTGACAGAAGGCTTCATCAAGTCCTTCATCCTGACTCGGAGTTCTGTAGTAGACACCCACGACGAGATCTTTTTGAGTCCCGGTTCCCTTGATTCTCATCCAGATGCTTTCCCGGATGCTTATCCAGATGTTTTCCGGATTACAGTCTTGCATTTCTTCTGCAATGTAACTGTTTTTGACATATAAAGCTACTCCCCCTCATCTCCCCTTTGTTCTATTTCTGTGAAAGAGGTTATAGCCCTCAATGGTTAAATTCCAGTGATGGGAGTCATCCCACCAGGTTTCAGTGATGCCTATGACATCGTATGTGTGGTGCTGTGCTAGAAGTTGGAGTTTGTCTTGCTTATTTCCCATGCTCTGAGCATTGGTGTCAAGACATGTAAGCCCCTGTGACCTCCCCTTGAGCTGTTTATTTGGGATTATTGTGCTTTCCGTACTTGGTCCTTGCTGTGTTTGTGCAGCCCTCCGTTTAGCCTTTTGGCGGTTCCCTGTAGTCGTAGGTAATACAGTGTTCGCCAGGCTGTTGTTCCCCTCCCCCAGTGGATCTAGTTTAAAGTGTGCCTGATGAGGTTTGTCAGTCTGTGTGCAAAAAGATGTTTTCCTACTTGTGTGAGATGCACCCCATCACTTGCTAGTAGGCCATCCTCTTGGAAGAGTAGACCATGGTCAAGGAAGCCAAAATTCTCCTCTTGACACCATTTTCTGAGCCAGTTATTGACCTGTATTATTTTTCCGGCCCTTGTAGAGCCGTGTCCTACAACGGGGAGGAGGGATGAAAAGATCACCTGTACATTACACAGTTTTAGCTTACTTCCGAGGGCTCGAAAATAATTTGTGATCTTTTGAAAAGTATGCCTAGCGGTGTCATGGGTTCCTACATGAATCAACATAAGGTGGGGAGGGTGATGGGGCTTTAGGAGCCTGCTGAACCTCTGAGTGATATGGTGTATTTCTGCCCCCGGGAGGCAGCATGTTTCTCGGGCCATCCCATCCGGTCTGGAAATGATGGCTTCCGTTCCTCTAAGGAGGGAGTCCCCTACTACCAAGACCTGTTTCCTTTGAGGATTGACAGGGTCCCTTTTGTGCAAGACAGTGTGTATGTCCCCTGAAGAGTGTTCCTGTTGAAGTGAATCGTGTAGGTGTAAAGTGTTGTCCTCCTCCTCAACATCCCCAGTGCATTCATCAATGACAATCCATTGAGATACATCCGAGAGCCCATCACTCTCCCAAGGGTGTTCCTGTTGCTCCTGGTCTACGATTGGGGATGGAGCATCTGCATGATTGTGTAAGTGTGAATGTGGTGATGCATCGCCCCTGTCAGGGCTATCTGCCCTGCAATGATCAAAGGTGGCCCACTGAGTGGTACCAGTTTATTCTAGTCACATGTTCTTTTTGAAATTCTCTCATCCCAGGATGTTTGTGGGCCGCAGTGAAGGGGCCCATGTGCATCTGGGGGGGAGGGGAGGGGGGAAGGGGCTGCTTGGCGGGCCGTCCTGCCCCTTCGTGCCCCAGGATGAGGCCTGGCGGGGCCTGGTGTCCATTCGCTCGCTTGCGCCTCCCCCCCCCCCCCCCGGACTTACATCTGGCTGACTAGCTTCTGCCGGAAGTTGCTGCTCCGCCAGTCGTTCTCCTCCATGACTGTGGGAGGCGGGAGGTGTCCTTCCTTCCTTCCTTCCCGAGTCCGCCCTCGAAGAACTTGGCCGCTTCCCGGGGAGGGAGAGGACGCCAGAGGACCAAGCCAGGCGGCTTCCGGCCCAGACCAGAAACACGGCTCCTACTTCCGGCCCTGACCCGCACTGCCTGCTGGGAAATGGAGTCACAGCATCATAGAGTTAGACGAGACCTCATGGGCTATCCGGTCTATCCCCATTCTGTCAAGAAGTAGGAAAATCACATTCAGAAAACATTGATGCACTCACCTATACTGAATTTTTTAAAAAAAGAAAGCCTTTCCTCCCTCGCCCAGTGTTGCTCCTCTTTGGAGAAAAGGGGGACCCGGAAGTGGCGCTACGTCTCTTCCCTTTTCGCACTGAGTTCCGTTTAGGCTTGGAAGCCTCACTGGAGGGAGGCTCCTCCCATGTTGCGCGTCGCAGGCGTTGCGCCTCCGCTTGCGCTCTTCAAGTCCTACCACCCTTCCCTCCCCGCCCCGCGGCCATGCCTTTCCGCTTCCCCCTTGGCCTTCCCCTTCCTCCTCCTCCGCTTCTCGCCTCGGGCCCCGGGCCTCCCGCCGGGCTTCCCTGAGGAGGGAAACCCTCGGCGGGGCCTTGGCCTGACGGAAGCGTGGCCGCGCGTGGGCTCTTTCTGAGGGGAAGGAAGGAAGGAAGGAAGGAAGGAAGGGGCCCCTCTCGCCGTCTCTGGGCAGGTGTGGCCCCGTGAGGCCCGCCCGCCCGCCCGCCCGCCCTCCTCGGGGCTTTCCTGGGGGAAACGTGGCCCTGTCTGGGGCCGGGGCGCCTGTCCTTGCGCGCCCTTCCTTCCTTCCTTCCTTCCTTCCTTCCTTGGTGTGCCCGCCCTCCCGGCCGGGGAGCATGTCGTGCCCGTGCCCGTGTCCGGGGGAGGGGTGCCGGGGGCGGGGCGCGTGGTACGCGGGGCGGCTGGGGCGGCGGGAGGCGGCGTGGCGGCTGCAGGGCCAGCGCCAGGGCACCTTCCTGGTGCGGGACTCCTCCACCTGCCCCGGGGACTACGTCCTCTCCGTCGCGGAGAACGGCCGCGTCTCCCACTACATCATCCACGCCCTCCCCGGGGATGGGGGCGGCGCCGCCGGGAGGGGCCTCTTCCGCATCGGGGACCAGCACTTCCAGAGCCTGCCGGACCTGCTGGACTTCTACCGGGACCACTACCTCGACACCACCACCCTCCGGGAGCCCCTCCCCAGGTGAGCACGCGGGGCCCGGGGGGGGGGGGAGGGGGGGGCCCCGCCTGAGCAGGCCTGACCAGGGCGGCCCCTCTCCTCTCCTCTCCCGCAGGGGCGCCGCTTCCCCGCCGGCCCCCGGGCGCCCGCCCTCCCTCCCGCCGGAGGGGCCCGAGGGGGAGCTGGTGCGGGCGCTCTATGACTTCGCCGGGAAGGACGCGGAGGACCTCCCGTTCCAGAAGGGAGAGGTGCTGTCCATCGAGGAGAAGCCCGAGGAGCAGTGGTGGCGCGCCAGGAACAAGGAGGGACGCCAAGGCATGATCCCCGTCCCCTACGTCCACAGGCTGCTGCTGCCGCCCAGCAAGGGGGCCGCCAAGGGGGCCGGGGGCCGCTACGGCATCCCGGAGCCCGCCCACGCCTACGCCCAGCCCCACGGACACCCCGCCCCTGCCCCCGCCGCCCCTGCCGCCCAGAAGGGCCCCGTCTTCGCCAAAGCCATCCAGAGGAGGGTCCCCTGCGCCTACGACAAGTCCGCCCTCGCCCTCGAGGTACCCACTCCGTCATATATTTTCATATCAGTGTAATGACCTAATATGGTCATGATAACAATATAATAATTTAATATCAGGGTAGTCATATAATTTTGTAATAAAAATATAGTAGGGATAACAATATAATGGAAGCAATGTTTACCCGTCCAAACCAATGTTTCCATATATACCATTGAGACTTTGGAGAGGCCCTGCTCACAGTCCTGCCTTCCTCACAGGTGTGACTGGTGTGGACAAGACAGGGCCTTCTCAGTGGTGGCCCCTCATCTGTGGAACTCCCTCCCAGGGAGATTAGATCAGCCCCCTCTCTCCTGACTTTCCATTAAAAAAATGAATACATGGCTTTGTGACTAAGCCTTTGGAGAACTGGTGCAATAAATAGATATGAAAAGATGCACAATGACTATTGGAAAGGCCCAGACTGTGTTTGTGGATCACATGATTAATAGTGTTGGTATTGCTCTAAATGTTTTTAATAGTTTTAATTGTATTGCATAACTCTATTTTAAATGTTTGTTTTATTGTACACTGTTTTTAAAAGCATCAAGTAGTTGCCTATGTTGTAGATCCACCTTGAGTCACCTCTGGGGTTGAGAAAGGCCAGGTAGAAATGTTGTGAAACATAATAATAAGTGTAATCATATAATAATAGTTCAACTGAAATAGCAATATTTAACAAGTCCACCCTCCTCCTCAAGGTACACAACAGAAAGAGAACATGAAGGAGAGGAGAGGATAATAGATAATCATGTAATATGATTATAATACAATATTTTTTCCTTTTAAGTATTCCACAAAACTATCAGAAATAATATTTTTATTTATATAAAATACAATACTACTAATAATAATATATTTCTATTAAATATACCACAACAATAAATA
The DNA here is from genome assembly GCF_035594765.1 of Anolis carolinensis. Lineage (NCBI taxonomy): Eukaryota > Metazoa > Chordata > Lepidosauria > Squamata > Anolidae > Anolis > Anolis carolinensis. The sequence continues at coordinate 926,794 of NC_085848.1, forward strand.
AAATGGGTTTCTTTCTAAAATACAATCATAATAATGAATTATGTATGGTAAATATTCCAAGAAAATTCAAACAAATTGGATTATTTCTATAAGATATAATCATGATATTTCTATTAAATATGCCACTAATTTCTTAGAAGTGGGATTATTTACTTCTATAAAATATATTATAAAATGTACTAAAATCAGATTGGTTTTCCTCCTATAAAATATATCACAAAAATGATTGAAAGCAAAAATATTTTTTATAAAATATACTAACTGGATTTATTTTTATAAAATACTAGCTGTACCCTGCCACGCCTTGCTGTGGCCAATTGGAATTGCCGTGAATAGCCTGGCTGCTTGAAAGCCTGGCCGTTTTCTACATAGGGTATGCTTGCTAGGCCAGATTGAATGAGATGGAGTAGCCTCGTGGTTTCCAAAGTCTGGCTTTGAAGCTGCAAGGTTGTTCAGTGTTAATCAAGGTGGGCCACAAAGGGGTTGATATATGTGTGGAATAACGTGCAGTGTGGTAGAAAGAACTGTTGTCTGGTTGAGGCAGGTGTTGCCATGGATCTCCTTGATTAGCATTGAATAGGCCTGGAGCTTCAAGGTCTGCCTGGTTAGTACTTGGAAGAATCCTTTACTGGGACGTGTTAGCTGGGTGTGATTATTTAAGTTGTTTAGCATTGAATGGTCTTGTAGCTTCCAAGCCTGGCTGCTTCCTGCGTGAGGGAATCCTTTGTTGGGAGGTATTAGCTGGGCCTGGTTGTTTCCTGTGTGGAATTCCCCTGTGTTCTGAGTGTTGTTGTTTATTTAGTGTCCTGATTTTAGAGATTATATTGTTGTGTATTGTTATTAGAGAACAGTAATTATTAAACATTATATTGTTATATGATTTGCCTGGAACAGGATAATATGAGGCCCCTTCTACACAATGGTTTAAAATTCACACTGAAGTGGTGTTTTTTTGTTTGTTTGTTTTTTTGCTGTGGCCTAGGAGGCAGCCTGGCTTTGAAGCTGCAAGGCTGTTTAGTGTCAATCAAGGTGGGTCACAAAGGGGTGCATTCTGGTTTTTTGGTCCCATGGAGGTTATGGATGTGTAGTTTGTTTGTAAGAACGTAGAGACGTGGATGAGGGGTTGTGTTGTCAATTTTCTAGGTTGGGGGGCCTTTAGTTTTGTTGTTTTGCTCCTTATATATATATAGAAGATGCAACAAAAATATTAAATATGTTTTTTATGAAAAATGTGGCACAGAAGTTATTAAAAATTAAACCGTATTTTCTATTAAACACAAAATAATTAAAATGTGATTATTTTTGCTTTAAAAATATTAGAAACATTATTAAAATTGATATTTCTAAAAGCATACCATTAAATTAATACAAATCCAATTGTTTCTATAAAATATACACCAGAAAATAAAATTCACATTTATTTAAATAAATATATTACAAAATTTAATAAAAATCATATAATTATTTTTATATCAAATCACCTTCTTTGGGCGTTTTCTGAGGGCAAAGAGGCCTTTTCTGAGGAAAAACCTGCCTACCTTGGCCTTTTCTGAGGGAAAACAGGCCTCTTTAGAGGGAAAATCTGTTTCATTTCCGAGGGAAAATATGTCTTTTTCTAATGGAAAACCTGTCATCTTTTGACATTTTCTGACTAAAATGATGCCGCTTCTGAGGAAAAACTTGCTCCCATTGGCCTTTTCTGAGGGAAAAAAAGGCTTCTTCTGAGGTAAAACCTGCTTCCTTGGGTCTCTTTCAGGTTGGCGACCTGGTGAGAGTGACCCAGATGAACATCAACGGCCAATGGGAGGGCGAGATCCAGGGCAGGAGGGGCCTCTTCCCTTTCACACATGTCAGAATCATCAATCCTCGCAACCCAAATGAGAGTGAATGATGTTCCCATCCACTTGTTTCGTTTTCTTAACATTTTATTATAATTTAATATATTTCTTTTTCTCCACCATTTTCCTCCATTAAAGGATGGAAAATAGAGCAACTTTCCCAGATGATGGGATTTTTTTGTATTCTTCAGAAGTAACTTTCCCCCCAAGAAATATGTTTATACACACACATACACACAAAGTTGACAGATTTTATTTTTTATTTTTAATGGAAGGAACAATCTGTTTAAATGAGGAATAATAAGAATTGTGCCTTCCCCCTGCTGTTTATATCTTGCTTTTATTACCGTATATACTTGAGTATAAGCTGACGTGAATATAAGCCGAGGCACCTGATTTTACCACAAAAAAAAAATATTGACTCGAGTAAAGCTGAGGGTGGGAAATGCAGCAGCTATGGGTTAATTTCAAAAATATAAAAGATATGGCTGAAATTACATTACTTGATGCATCAGTATCAAATGTATTTGAATATTTACCATATTTCAAAGAAAAACAGTAAACTAGCTCTGTAAATGGAAAATGGGGTCAACAAAAACAATATGATATCAACAATAACTTTGTAATAATAATAATTTATTTGTACTCTGTCCTATCTCCCCATGGGGACTCAGGGCAGCTTCCAACATAGTAACAGGCAAACATTCAATGCCTATAAAAATAAAAAAACATAAAAAATTTAAACAAAAGACAATACTAAACATTGTACCATAAGTTAAAATAAACAGTTGCATTAATAATTACCATTACAAACAATTAAAAAACCAGCCAAGGTAAAGTGTCATATCAGTTCCCTTTAGCCTTCTCTCAGGCTTCTATTGGGAACACCATTGGCCTTTTCAGCTGCACCACCACACGGTTGGCTCATGGCCAACTATGACTTCTTTCATAGAATCCTAAAGTTGGAAGGGACCTCTAAAGGCCATCTAGTCCAACCCCCTTCATTGTGCCTTTATGCAGGGAAAGCACCCTCAACAGATGGCCATCCAGAGGCCCCTCGCAGTGAGACCTCTCACAGTAAGTGCAGGGCCTCTGGTCACAGTGAGGGACCTGCACTGGCAGCAAGAAGCCTTGCAGCAAGCGAGGGATGCAGAGGACGCAGCAGAGCCCTCTCGCTGCGAGCCCCTTCTACCTTCTTGCCTTTGCTTGCAGTAAGAAGGCTCAGTTGTGTCCGCTGCCTTCTCCACTCACTGTGAGGCCTCTCCTTTCCAGTGCAGGTCCCTTGCAGTGAGCACAGGCTCCTTTTAGCAAGCGCAGTGAGGGGCAGTGAGAGCCCTCGCAGCAAGCGGAAGACGCAGCAAGACCTTCTGCTTTCTTGCCTTCGCTCACTGCGAGAGGGCTCCACTACATCCTCCACTTGCTGCGAGGCCTCTCGTTGCCAGTGCAGGCCTCTCGCAGCAAGCGCAGGCCCTTCACAAGAGGCAGTGGCTGCGAACAGAGTGGAAGAGGAGACAGGGCCAGGGACTTAGTAACAGTGGCAGCTTCACTTGAATATAAGCTGAGGCAGGCTTTTTCAGCCCCCCAAAAGGGCTGATAAACTCAGCTTACATTCAAGTATATACAGTATATTTTGTGAAGTATGTCTAAAAATCCTGTTTTTGCATAATTTTAGCTCTTATTCACATTTTCTTTTGTTTCTTTTTGCAATTATCAAGTTTTGATAGTCATTAATAATGAAGAATCTCATTTTGATAATTTTCACTATTTGTAATATAATCTTTTTCATATTTCTTGAATTATTGAAAAGAAAAATAATAAAAACAACAAGGAATAATTTAAAAATATATGGATATCTATTACGGGTACTTTGTGCCTTTCCTGCATGGCAGTGGGTTGGACAGGATAGCCTATGTTGTCTTTTCCAACTCTATGATTCTATTATTCTATTACACAGCAACTTAAATGTTGAATATTGAAGAAAATTGTACAATTTTTCTGGATATTAATTTTTTTTTAAAAAAAAATGGCCAAGTAATTAAAATGTTGCATTTATTACTAAAGGGAAACAAACATACCTTAATTTGAATTTTTTTGTAACTAAAATGGATTACACGTGAAAGTAATAAATCAGAATGTCCAGAAGATCTCACATATGTCAATTACCATTTTTCCAGTGTCATCAACATTTGTATCACACAGCATGGAGACCTGGCATACTACTACTACTACAACTACTACTACTAATAATAATTGTAGCTCTGGCTCACGAATGGGACCCTGAAGAAGGAGACGGAAGGCCTGATCCTTGCAGCCCAGGAGCAAGACATCAGGACAAAGGCCATTAATAATAATAATAATAATAATAATAATAATAATAGAAGACCTGGCTCTGGCTCACGAACGGGACCCTGAAGAAGGAGACAGAAGGCCTGATCCTTGCAGCCCAGGAGCAAGACATCAGGACAAAGGCCATTAATAATAATAATAATAATAATAATAATAATAATAATAATAGAAGACCTGGCTCTGGCTCACGAATGGGACCCTGAAGAAGGAGACAGAAGGCCTGATCCTTGCAGCCCAGGAGCAAGACATCAGGACAAAGGCCATTAATAATAATAATAATAATAATAATAATAATAATAATAATAATAGAAGACCTGGCTCTGGCTCACGAATGGGACCCTGAAGAAGGAGACAGAAGGCCTGATCCTTGCAGCCCAGGAGCAAGACATCAGGACAAAGGCCATTAATAATAATAATAATAATAATAATAATAATAATAATAATAGAAGACCTGGCTCTGGCTCACGAATGGGACCCTGAAGAAGGAGACAGAAGGCCTGATCCTTGCAGCCCAGGAGCAAGACATCAGGACAAAGGCCATTAATAATAATAATAATAATAATAATAATAATAGAAGACCTGGCTCTGGCTCACGAATGGGACCCTGAAGAAGGAGACAGAAGGCCTGATCCTTGCAGCCCAGGAGCAAGACATCAGGACAAAGGCCATTAATAATAATAATAATAATAATAATAATAATAATAATAATAATAATAATAGAAGACCTGGCTCTGGCTCACGAATGGGACCCTGAAGAAGGAGACAGAAGGCCTGATCCTTGCAGCCCAGGAGCAAGACATCAGGACAAAGGCAATTCAGGCCAAGATCGAAAAATCAGCTGATGACCCAAAATGCAGACTCTGCAAGGAAACCGATGAAACCATTGACCATATCCTCAGCTGCTGTAAGAAAATTGCACAGACAGACTACAAACAGAGGCACAACTACGTGGCCCAAATGACTCATTGGAACTTATGCCTCAAGTCCCACCTGCCAGCAGCAAAGAACTGGTGGGATCACAAACCTGCAAAAGTCTTGGAAAATGAGCACGCAAAGATACTGTGGGACTTCCGAATCCAGACTGACAAAGTTCTGGAACACAACACACCAGACATCACAGTTGTGGAAAAGAAAAAGGTTTGGATCATTGATGTCCCATCCCAGGTGACAGTCGCATTGACGAAAAACAAGAGGAAAAACTCAGCCGCTCTCAGGACCTCAAGATTGAACTTCAAAGACTCTGGCAGAAACCAGTGCAGGTGGTCCCGGTGGTGATGGGCACACTGGGTGCCGTGCCAAAAGATCTCAGCCGGCATTTGGAAACAATAGACATTGACAAAATCACGATCTGCCAACTGCAAAAGGCCACCCTGCTGGGATCTGCAGCATCATCAGAAAATACATCACACAGTCCTAGACACTTGGGAAGTGTTCGACTTGTGGTTTTGTGATATGAAATCCAGCATATCTAGCTTGTTTGCTGTGTCATACAATATAATAATAATAATAATAATGGCATTTAAAATGGTTCCTGACTGCATTTATTTATTCTCCAGTGCAGAAGCATCCAGAGAAGGGTATGGACCTTGGGAAACTATAACTCTCAGAACAACATAGTATAGAGCTATGGTGTTTCAAGTGGGGTTCAAGAGTATTCATTCCATTGTGTAAATGCAACAAGAGAAGGGTATGGATCTTGGGAAACTATAACTCCCAGAATTGCACAGCATGGAGACATGGCATAATTATAATAATAATCCATCTCTCCCGGCTTTCTTATGTAACACAAGGCACAGACATATAATGGAAGGAAGGGAAGGGAAGGAAGAGAAAGGAAAGGACCCAAAAAAGAAATTGTTATGGCAAAGTAAAAACTTGATGAGTAAAAAGTAATTATTTCCCTAACATGGGTACTTTTGGCCCCACCCATAAATTGGGGAAACGTTTCATTTTAAACCTGGGAGCAACAAATGCCATCACATTACAGAACTGCCCATTTACCTAGATCATTCCCTCAAAATCAATTTCCCCACCACCTCTTGAAACGTTTGAAAAGAATGTCCCCCCCCCCCCTTAAAATACACAAAGAATGCTCTATCCTACACTTCAAGTCAAACTAACGTACAGTGCCTTCCCGGATTTTAAGTGTAGCACTGCGTGGAATTTAGTAAGTGTGATGAACTGGCATTACTGCAAGATCTCTATCCCATGTAACACTGTTATAAAGCCAGATGTCACCCATTCTGTATCTGCATTTCATTTTTTTCTGCCTAAGTGTAGTATTCTACATTTCTCCTTGTTGACATTCATGTTGTTAGTTCAGGCAAATCAGCTCTCTCATCTGTTGAGGTCATTTTGAATTCCGATCCTGTCCTCTGATGCATTAGCTCTCCCTCCTAATTTGGTCCCATTTGTAAACTTGATGAGCCTGCTCTCTAAACTTTTGTCCAAGACATTAATAAAGATGTTGAACAGGATTGAACCCTCTCTGTGGTACTCCACTAGTCATTTCTTTCCAGGGTGAAGAGGAATAATTGACAAGCACTCTTTTAGTTCAGGCATTCAATCAATTGCAGTGCCTAGCCCATTTTTTACTAGTCTCCATTGGCCTGGGGAACCCAGTTTAAGGGGTTCTGTTCCCCTTGGAGGAGGTGGGCTCCGCAGAATCTTCATGCATGGCAAACTGCAATTTCTAGATGTCCTAGTCATCTGCAAAGCCAATCAATAATTGGGCCACACAGTCTACAGAAAAGCTACACACATGGAGAGGTAGCTTCATTAAAACTCCAACCATCAACCAAGTCAAGAAAGAAGCATAATCAAAGCCCTGGCAGACGGTGCAAAAAGAATCTGTGAACCCCACCTCCTCCAAGGTGAACTGGTCTACTTTTTTTTTTTCAAAGCCAAAATCCCCTGTTTTTTTTTTCTTGCATTGGCACCGCTACGGAATCTCCTCCTCCCTCTGTTTGTTGAGCATATAAATCTTGTCCCCCTTCAGCATTCACTTTATAAAGAAGTAGGTATTTTTCATGTCTGGAGGGAGGGATGTTGTAAGGTAGATAGAAGAATCACAAACAGAAGTTGGATGTTACAATTGATGCTTGGGGAATCTAGAATAAGGCACACATCTGTATTTCTCTTTGGAACCATAAAGACAAGAGAAAATAATATGATTTTGTTGGGATCCAGAGAGAAAGGGTCATGCATTAGTAGATCTCATAAGACCATGGAAGAAATCCGTTATTTCCAAAACAGGTTATTTTGTGTGTGTGTGTGGGGGGGGGGGGGGTTGTATAAATCTCACTGTTGAATGATGGCCCATGGCCTGATCCATCATAGCAATAAATTCATGCCAACAAAGCAAAGGTCTTTTGTGTATCTTCTGGAGTCTTTAAAGATACAGATGAAAGGAATAACACATACATCTGGAGAGGAATGGCACCTGACATTTCTTTAGTTCATAATCTACTATATGCCTAGCAGATAAATCTGTTGTGCTGCAGGGTGTCTTGATGAAAAAGAATGGTGATAGTCTTCTGATAATCTCAAAAGAAGGAATAAAGGCTAGTATCTCTAGCCCCATAGGCATTGCAAAGCATGACTGATAACTAGCCATTCTAATAGTCAAAGAAGATGAAATGTAAACTCAAAAATACTGAATTTCTTCCATTTTATGCTTGTCAATGTTCTATGAATCTTCTTTTTATTCTTCATCTTCTTAGGTACCTCCATAGCTACAAAATTAAGAACTCTGCACTGCTAAGAAAAAGATCTACGCCAGTGCAAAAGCTGAGGTCCAAAGAAGGACCAGGGAACTCAAGAACATCTGGTGGACAAAGAAGGCTGAAGAAATCCAACACCTTGCAGATACCCATGATGCTCAGGGATTTGTCAAAGCCACAAAGATCATTTATGGACCAAGAAACCATGGCATACAGCCCCTACGCTCATCAGATGGAACGAAATTCTGAAGGACAAACCATCAATTGCACTACGTTGGAAAGAGCACTACCAGAACCTGCGGAATCGCAGCTCCAATGTGGCCGAAGAGACCCTCTCACAAATCCCGCAACAACAAACCAGGGATGAGCTTGCAGCACCACCTAGTTTGGAAGAAGTCAGCAATGCCACCAGCCAACAATAAAACAACAAAGCCAGAGGACCTGATGGGATCCCTGCTGAAATCTTCAAAGAGGGTGGACCTGAGCTGATACAACAACTCCACCAGCTCATTGAAAAGGTGTGGATGACCGAGAAAATCCCAACAGACTTCAAGGATGCCACCATCATCACCCTTTTCAAAAAAAAGGGGATAGAACAGACTGTGGGAACTATCGCGGTATCTCCCATCTGACTTCCGCTGGGAAAATCCTCGCAAGAATTCTCGCAAACCGCCTTCTCCCTGTTTCAGAAGACAGCCTTCCAGAATGGCTTCCGTCCTTCCAGAGGAACAGGGGACACGATCTTTAATGCACGACAGCTCAGAGAAAAATGCAGGGAACAAAACCAACCTCTGTACATGGCATTCATTGACCTTGCAAAGGCATTCGACACAGTGAATCGAAGGGCTCTCTGGAGCATCCCCCAAAAAACCGGGTGCCCTGACAAATTTGTGAACATCCTGCGGCTCCCCCATGATGACATGACGGCGACAGTCTTGGACAGCAACGGCTCCCAAAGTGACCCATTCAAGGTGGAATCAGGTGTCAAGCTTTTTTGTTGCTGCTGTTTATTCATTCAAGCAGGGATGTGTTATTGCCCCGACCTTATTCTCCATCTTCATCACTATGATTCTGCACCTTGTTGATGGGAAGTTCCCCACCAGAGCGGGAACTATCTATCGGACAGATGGCAAGCTATTTAAGCTCAGCACACTGAAAGCCAAAACCAAGGTCACCACAACATGTGTTATAGAACTCCAATATGCTGATGACAACGTAGTCTGTGTGCATTCAGAAGAAGGCCTACAAGCCACTCTAAACACTTTCGCAGAAGCATACGAGAAGCTCGGCCTCTCATTGGACATCGAGAAAACCAATGTGCTCTTCCAACAGGCACCAGCCAATCCCTCTGCAAGGCCAGAAATACAGCTTCACCATGTAACATTGGTGTAAATGTTGACCCTTTCCGCTACCTGGGCAGCCACCTCTCCACAAAAGTCAACATTGATGCTGAAATACATCACCGGCTGAGCTCTGCAAGTGCAGCATTTCTCTGAATGAAGCAGAGAGTGTCTGAGGATCGGGACATCCGTAGGGACACCAAGGGGCTCGTTTATAAAGCTACTGGCTGTGCCCGGCCAGGTGTTGCTGTGGCTTATGGGAATACTTTGTTGGCCAGGTGGAATAGCAGTGAATAGCCTTGCAGCCTCAAAGCCTGGCCGTTTTCTTTTTATGGGAATCCTTGTTTGTCCTCCCAGCTACGTTATATGCCTGCGAAACATGGACGTTCTACACACTCAACTCCTGGAGCGTTTCCATCAGTGTTGCCTCTGGAAAATCCTGCCAATCTCTTGGGAAGACAGGCGGACTAATGTCAGCGTGCCAGAAGAAGAAGCAAAGACCACCAGCATTGAAGCCATGCTCCTGCGCCATCAACTCCACTGGACTGAAGGCCACGTTGTCCAAAACCAGTTCCGATAATGAATTGAATTCTGATACTGAACCCAATTCCGATACTGAACCCAATTCTGATACTGAAACAAATACGTGAAGGGAAGTCCTAGGGAGGAGGGAGGGAGCTTCCTTTCTGCTGCCCTGCAGACTAGGACACGGAACAATGGCTTCAAACTACAGGAAAGGAGATTCCACTTGAACATCAGGAAGAACTTCCTCACTGTGAGAAGGGCTGTTCGGCAGTGGAACTCTCTCCCCCGGACTGTGGTGCAGGCTCCTTCTTTGGAGGCTTTTAAGCAGAGGCTGGATGGCCATCTGTCGGGAGTGCTTTGAATGCGATTTCCTGCTTCTTGGCAGAAAGGGGTTGGACTAGATGGGCCATGAGGTCTCTTCCAACTCTACGATTCTAGGATTCTATGATTCTATGAACTCAAAATACAATAAGCAATAAACATAGGAAAGGATTTAAAGTTTAAAATTATAGGATACAAACCAGTTTGGATATCTCTGACATGAATCAAATTAGAAATCAAACTAAACAAGTATCAACATTAAGGTAAAATAGGCAATAAATTGATGGCAGAACATTAAATTGAAGCAAGGCTTTATATTCATTGCTTTATATTGGAATATATGGCTATGTGGAAGGGCCCTTAGTTCAAAGCAGATATTGTGGAAATTTTTGCCTTAATATTCTGGATTATATGGCTATGTGGACAGGGGGCTGAGCTACTGCTATATATTCTAGTTCAAAGCAGAAAATGTGGGATTTTATTCAGCTGTGTGGAAGGGGCCAAGTGAGCTGATTGAGGAAGAAGCAAAAAACAGACTACATACGATTGTGGGTTGATATAGCTAGAAAAAGATACTTTGACTTCTAAACAATTTCTACTGTTTTTGTAATTTGAAGGCTGCATTCTTTCACAGCAACAAAATGTAAAGCTCTTTGAAGACACAAGTAAAAGTGGAACTGTAGAAAAGAAATATTATTAGGGGCAATCTGTAGCCTTGTGTTTCAGAGGCCATCCCTCCTTGGCCAGGCTTCCACTCTTTCGCTCTGCCTTATTTATTTATTTTATTTATTTATTTACAGTATTTATATTCCGCCCTTCTCACCCTGAAGGGGACTCAGGGTGGATCACATGACACATATAAGGCAAACATTCAATGCCTTGACAGAACAAAGACAAGACAAACATAGGCTCCGAGCGGGCCTCGAACTCATGACCTCCTGGTCAGAGTGATTCATTGCAGCTGGTTGCAGCTGGCTTGCTCTCCAGCCTGCGCCACAGCCCGGGCCTTGCTCTCTTCCCACAACCATTTCCTGAGGGAAGGAGAGCTACCAAGAAAGCCAATCCCAACGAAGTTTTTACCCAATCTGTCTTGCCTCAGGATTGCAAAAACTTTGTTTTCACTTCTCCTTGGGATGACCTTTTTGGCCGCATCTCCTCCTCCCTAGCATGACCTCAATAGTAGCACCCTGAGTCCAGGATTCCCCTCCTTCAGGGGTACCCATAGTAGTCGCTAAGGAAAAGGGAGCAGAACTGAGTTGGGAAATTAATGAGGCTGAAGCATGGCTAAGGGTTTTCACCAAGTTGATGGTGACACTGATTAAACTGTTGTATTGAGAGAATTGGAGGACAGTTTTTGCCTCACTGATAAGTCTGTTCTAGCTCCTGTAAGGTATTTTATATGATTGAAATGCTCCAAAATAGCTAAAACTTGAAAGTCTACTACAAGAATCCAGTCTACTAAAAAAAGTAGGACACATGAATTGTCCATCATGTATTCACAGACACTTAACGACTTCAACCATCAGGACATGACATCCACATCAGACTCTGGATTGGGATTGAAGGTTTTTCTCAGATGCAGGCAATTGTGTTGGACTGGATGAAACTGAATCCAGACAAGACGGAGGTCCTCCTGGTCAGTTGCAGGGCCGAACAGGGCATAGGGTCAGAGCCTGTGCTGGACGGGGTCGCACTCCCCCTGAAGACACAGGTTCGCAGTCTGGGGGTTCTTCTCCTGGACTCATCGCTGAGCCTGGAGCCCCAGGTCTCGGCGGTGGCCAGGGGAGCCTTTGCACAACTCCGCCTTGTGCGCCAGCTGCGCCCGTTCCTTGGGAGGTCTGACTTGGCCACGGGGGTCCACGCTCTGGTTACAGCTCGTTTGGACTACTGCAACGCGCTCTACGTGGGGCTGCCTCTGAAAACGGCCCGGAAGCTCCAACTAGTCGAGGTTGATAACCGGAGCGGCGTTCAGGGAGCGCACTACTCCTCTGTTACGCCAGCTCCACTGGCTGCCGATTAGCGACTGAGCACAATTCAAGGTGCTGGCTCTAGCCTATAAAGCTCTAAACGGTTCCGGCCCAGCTTATCTGTCCGAACGTGTCTCCTGCTACGACCCACCTCGAAGCTTAAAATCATCAGGTGAGGCCCTGCTCTCGGTCCCACCTGCCTCACAAGTGCGTCTGGCGGGGAGGAGGGGCGGGGCCTTCTCGGTGGTGGCCCCTCCCTCGGCTGTGGGACTCCCTCCCGAGTGACATCCGGCAGGCTCCATCCCTTTTCAGTTTCAGAAGGAAAGCAAAGACCTGGCTATGTGAGCAAGCGTTCAAAGAATAAGTTTCATTGGCTTCAACTCAGTCTGGGCTAAGGTTGATGTACAAGGTTTTGTGGATGAATGGCTCAAGTATTTTGTATTATTTAAATCTGTTTTCAACTGCTTATGTTTTATTCTTTTGTATGGTTGCGTCTTGGCATCGAATTCTGCCAGTTTTGTCAGCCGCCCTGAGTCCCTTCACGAGAGAAGAGCGGAATAGAAATAATAGAAATAATAAATAAATAAATTGAGGCACCTGGGGAAGCCCTTCAGGAGGGACAGATATAATAATAATAATAATAATAATAATAATAATAATAATAATAATAATAATAATTGTTGACAGAGGGATCATGGCAATAATGAAAAGCAGAGGGGACAATGAGTCTCCCTGGAAAATTCCTCTTCTGATGTTGACAAGTCCATAGCTTTCATTTCCAACAAACAGTTCAGTTTTCCAGTGCTCCATCATGTTTTCAATGAAGGTGCCAACTTTTTTACTAATCCCGATGGCGTCCAGGCACTTGATGATCCAGCTGTGTGGGAGTGAGTCAAAGGCCTTTTTGTAGTCAATCCACGTCATGTGAAGATTAGCTTTTTGGCTCTTACAGTTCTCCAGAATCATTTTGTCAATCAATAACTGGTCTTTTGTGCCCCTGCTTTTCCGTTTGTTGCCTTTCTGTTCATCTGGCAAGATGTTTTTTCTTCAAGATAGTCTTGAATTCTGTCAGCTATGATGCCAGTCAGTAGTTTAAACATAGTGGGCAGACACGTTATTGGCCTGTAGTTTCCTGGTGCTGCTCCTTTTGCTGGATCCTTTTGTATCAGGTATGTTCTTCCAGTTGTTAGCCATTCACTGATACTTCCTTTCTGCAGCATCTCATTGAATTGTTGGGCCATTTTTCCATGTAAACTAATCAGATGTTTGAGCCAAAATCCATGAAGTTGATCACTACCAGGCGATGTCCAGTTCTTGACTTTTTGCACTCGTTTGCTGATCATTTCAGTTGTTATTTCCATCAGTTCCATTTTGTTCTGTGAGAATTTTCCTTCAAACTCCTTTATCTACCCAGCGTTTTTGTTGTAGTTCTTATTATTTTCCCAAAGCTCTTTCCAGAACTTTATTGTTGCAGTTTTCTCTGGCTTTATGGTTACTGTGTCTGTTGCTTGGTTCAGACTCTGGTAGAACCGTCTATAGAACTCCAATATGCTGATGACAACGTAGTCTGTGCGCACTCAGAAGAAGGCCTACAAGCCACTCTAAACACCTTCGCAGAAGCATACGAGAAGCTCGGCCTCTCACGGAACATCGAGAAAACCAAAGTGCTCTTCCAACAGGCACCAGCCAATCCTTCTGCAAAGCCAGGAATACAGCTTAACGGTGTCACATTAGAAAACGTTGACCATTTCCGCTCCCTTGGCAGCCATCTCTCCACAAAAGTCAACATCGACACTGAAATACAATACCGCCTGAGCTCTGCGAGTGCAGCATTTTTCCGTATGAAGCAGAGAGTGTTTGATGACCGGGACATCCGTAGAGAGACCAAGGGGCTTGTTTACAAAGCCATTCCCCTCCCAACCCTGCTCTACGCCTGCGAAACGTGGACGGTCTACAGACGTCACACCAAACTCCTGGAGCGTTTCCATCAGCGTTGCCTCAGGAAAATCCTGCCAATCTCTTGGGAAGACAGGCGGACAAAGGTCAGCGTGCTTGAGGAAGCAATGACCACCAGCATTGAAGCCATGCTCCTACGCCATCAACTCCGCTGGACTGAAGGCCACGTTGTCCGAATGCCCAAAGATCACCATTGTCTCCCAAAGCAGTTGCTCTACTCCGAACTCAAGAACGGGAAACGTAATGTTGTTGGGCAGGAAAAGAGATTGAAAGATGGGCTCAAAGCCAACCTTAAAAACCGTGGCCTAGACACTGAGAACTGGGGAGCCCTGGCCCTTGAGGGCTCCAATTGGAGGTCAGCTGTGACCGGCAGTGCTGCGGAGTTCGAAGAGGCACGAACGGAGGGCTTGAGGGAGAAACGTGCCAAGAGGAAGAAGGTGCGTCAAGCCAACCCCGACCGGGACCGCCTTCCACCTGGAAACCGATGTCCTCACTGCGGAAGGGAGAACATGCGGGTCAAGAATAGGGCTCTTCAGCCACCTATGCATCCACCGCCAAGACACTACACCTGGAGGGCCATCATCCTCGGCCTACGAGGGATAGCCTAAGTACTCTTTATCTTGGGTACCTCTATAGATATAAAATTGAGAAGTGAATGTGTAACTACAAAAGATTATTTTGAAAATAATAAATGCTCTTGGTGATGATATGTAGGAGGCAAAGATACTGATTTAAGCCAAGATTGTGGAATAGTTGGAAGGCCAGCAGAGGGCTAAGTATTACTAGTGTTTTGCAAGTTCACAAGTAGGAAAAGCATCAGAAACAAGAGTTGCTAGACACAAACTTAGCATAAGGCTGTAAAGTGAATATAAGTACCGCTAATGAATATCCACATTAGCAAAAAAGCCAAAGATGAAGAAAATGCAGGAGAAAAATCAGAATTTTATTTCTTATAATCATTGCCATCATCATCATTTGATTGTTTTGGAGGATGACTGGATTTGAATCATTGATAGTACAGTAAATATCAGAACTGAAACAGAAATCAAGACACTAATCTTAATGGTATGAAACTGACCAGACTGAAAAGTAGTGTTTATTTATACTAGGGCAATAACAAGTATAATGAAATGCAGAAGACAGGTCCTAATGGTTTGGAATTTCTGTAGCCTTTAGAGAGATAAGGAAGCCTAACCAAGGCTGAAGGAAGCAGGAAGAACACAACATAAGGATCTCAAATAAATGAGGCATACTAAAAATGATCTTCAATAGTGATAATATTGAGGATGCCTCATAGATGTGGACGAAATGTCAAGAGAATACTTCTGGAACATGGCCATACAGCCTGGAAAACATAGAACAACCCTGTGATAATATTGTCTAGTCAGAGTGCAGCAAGTGTCATAACTAGAGATAATTTGCTTCTCCTGCATGGCAGGGGGTTGAACTGTAGTGAGTGCATTGAGCAAATGTCACCTCTAACGTGAATTGACACAATATGGCAAGCAAAATTGATGCTGACAATACTACTGATGTGGTAGAATGTAACACAGTAACAATTTTATTCAAGAAGATTCAGATGCCATCTTCAATTATTACCTCTGCATTTTAAGCAGCAATTTGGGAAGCATTAGACTTTATCATAGTGGTAGAAGCAAAAATAAAAAGGTTCCTGTCTTCTGCAACTTTGAGGGATGCCTCTTAGCTGTATAGTTTAACCTGAGAAGTCTAGGAATGTGACTTCCTTCTAGACAGAAAAGTCACTTATTGCATACATTTGGCAATACAGTTCCTTATAGGACTTGATAGGTATCACATCTATCTATATATATAAAAGAGTGATGGCATCAGGGCAGTGGACAAAACAACAAAAGTACAGGCTCCCCAACCTCGAAATTTGACAACACAACCCATCATCCACGCCTCTAGGTTGATACAACAAAAAGAAAAGAAAAATAAAGTCCTAATTAGAGGGAGAGCAATAATTGTTTTTATCCAATTGCTGCCAGTTTAGAGGGCTAATCTCTGCCCACTTCGTTGCCTAGCAACCAAGGGACAGCCAGGTTTCAGTTAGGGGACAGGCAGATTTAGGCCTCACTTAGGCTTCTTCCACAGATTATCTAATTTGCACTGGATTATATGGCAGTGTAGACTCAAGGCCCTTCAACACAGCTATATAACCCATTTATAATCTTATATTATCTGCTTTGCACTGGATTATCTTGACCTCACACTGCCATATAATCCACTTCAGTGTGCATTTTATACAACTGTGAAGAAAGGGCCTCATATAATCTAGTTCTGAGCAGATAATATAAGATTAGAAATATACAGTAGACTCTCACTTATCCAACATAAACAGGCCGGCAGGATAAGTAAATATATTGGATAATAAGAAGGGATTCAGGAAAAGCTGATTAAACATCAAATTACGTAATCGTTATACAAATTAAGCACCAAAACATCATATTATACAACAAATTTGACAGAAAAGGTAGTTCCACGCGCAGTAATGCTATGTAGTAATTACAGTAGAGTCTCACTTATCCAACACTCGCTTATCCAACGTTCTGGATTATCCAACGCATTTTTGTAGTCAATGTTTTCAATACATCGTGATATTTTGGTGCTAAATTCATAAATACAGTAATTACTACATAGCATTACTGCGTATTGAACTACTTTTTCTGCCAAATTTGTTGTCTAACATGATGTTTTGGTGCTTCATTTGTAAAATCATAACCTAATTTGATATTTAATAGGCTTTTCCTTAACGCCTCCTTATTATCCAACATATTCGGTTATCCAACATTTTGCCAGCCCACTTATGTTGGATAAGTGAGACTCTACTATACTGTATTTACAAATTTACCAGTAAAATATCACAATGAATTTGAAACACTGACTACAAAAACATTGATTATGAAAAGGCAGACTGTGTTGGATAATCCAGAACATTGTATAAGCGAATGTTGGATAAGTGAGATTCTACTTTGATATGAAATAATTTCTAGGATAGAATAATGCAGAACAATATAATCTCTAAAACCAGGACAGTAATAAAGAAATAAAGAAAGTAAATAAAGCAAGGAAATTGGAAATTCCACAAAGGAAACAATCAGGGCCAGCTAACACCTCCCAAGAAAGGATTCTTCCAGAAAGGAAGCTGAGAAGGCAGTGAAGCACTATGTATTACCAAAGTCATTATTATTACTATCATTACTATCCTTACTATTATTATTATTATTATTATTATTATTATTATTATTATTATTATGTTGCGGTCAACCGTGAAAATGAATACAATCTGGCTCCAAGTATTCAAAAACACTAAAATCAGAATATATAAAAATTAATGTGGTATAATAAAACAGAACAATACAATCTCTAAAATCAGAACACTAAATAAAGAACAACACTCTGAAAATAGGGGAATTCCACACAGAAAACAATCAGGGCCAGCTAACACCTCCCAACAAAGGATTCCCATAATCAAAGTCTGGCCAATCCTCTGTTTTCTCAGGGCCACAGACAGTAGAAGCATATAAAATATCGCAAACAACACCACTCTGAAAACAAGGTAATTCCAGACAGGAAACAATCAGGGCCAGCTAACACCTCCCAACAAAAAAATCACTCAGGGAGGAAACAGCTAGGCTTTAAATCTGCAAGGCCATTACATCCTAATCATTTTTCCTAATTGCAGCATTCATACTTGCCTCCAACAGACAAAAAAAAACAAAACAATCAGAAATATTGTATATTCACAACCTTTAGGAAATAATGTCCCCTGATGGCACAGCATGTTAAAGCGCTGAGCTGCTGAACTTCTGGACCGAAAGGCCGCAGGTTTGAATTGGGGGAACTGACAGAGCCCCCACTGTTAGCCCCAGCTTCTGCCAACCCAGAAGTTCAAAAACATGTAAATGTGAGTGCATCAATAGGTACTGCTCCGGTGGGAAGGTAACGCCGCCCCATGCAGTCATCCCACATGACCTTGGAGGAGTCTACGGACAACGCCGGCTCTTCGGCTTAGAAATGGAGATGAGCACCAACCCCCAGAATCAGACATGACTGGACTTAACGTCAGGGGAAAAGCTTTACCCTTGACCTTAACTACCACCAATTCCTCAATACTTTATTTCCCAGACCACCAGACTTCGCCACAGCAACGCGTGGCCGGGCACAGCTAGTCTATATATATAAAAGAGTGATGGCATCAGGGCAGTGGACAAAACAACAAAAGTACAGGCCCCCCAACCTCGAAATTTGACAACACAACCCATCATCCACGCCTCAAGGTTGTTACAACAAAAAGAAAAGAAAAATAAAGTCCTAATTAGAGGGAGAGCAATATTTTTTTTATCCAATTGCTGCCAGTTTAGAGGGCTAATCTCTGCCCACTTGGTTGCCTAGCAACCAGCCAAGGGACAGCCAGGTTTCAGTTAGGGGACAGGCAGATTTAGGCCTCACTTAGACTTCTTCCACAGATTATCTAATTTGCACTGGATTATATGGCAGTGTAGACTCAAGGCCCTTCCACACAGTTATATAACCCATTTATAATCTTATATTATCTGCTTTGCACTGGATTATCTTGAGTCCACACTGCCATATAATCCACTTCAGTGTGCATTTTATACAGCTGTGAAGAAGGAGCCTCATATCATCGAGTTCTAAGCAGATAATATAAGATTAGAAATATACAGTAGAGTCTCACTTATCCAACGTAAACAGGCCGGCAGGATAACTGAATATGTTGGATAATAAGAAGGGATTCAGGAAAAGCCAATTAAACATCAAATTAGGTAATCGTTATACAAATTAAGCACCAAAACATCATATTATACAACAAATTTGACAGAAAAAGTAGTTCCGTGCGCAGTAATGCTATGTAGTATTTACAGTAGAGTCTCACTTATCCAACACTCGCTTATCCAACGTTCTGGATTATCCAACACATTTTTGTAGTCAATGCTTTCAATATATCGTGATATTTTGGTGCTAAATTCATAAATACAGTAATTACTATATAGCATTACTGTGTATTGAACTACTTTTTCTGACAAATTTGTTGTCTAACATGATGTTTTGGTGCTTAATTTGTAAAATCATAACTTAATTTGATGTTTAATAGGGTTATCCTTAATTCCTCATTATCCAACATATTCGCTTATCCAACGTTCTGCCGGCCCATTTATGTTGGATAAGTGAGACTCTACTGTACTGTATTTACAAATTTACCACTAAAATATCACAATGAATTTAAAACACTGACTACAAAAACATTGATTATGAAAAGGCAGACTGCGTTGGATAATCCAGAACATTGTATAAGCGAATGTTGGATAAGTGAGATTCTTCTTTAATATGAAATAATTACTGGGATAGAATAATGCAGAACAATATAATCTCTAAAACCAGGACAGTAAATAAACAGGGGAATTCCACACAGGAAACAATCAGGGCCAGCTAACACCTCCCAACAAAGTATTCCCATCATCAAAGTCTGGAAAATCCTCTGTTTTCTCAGGGCCACAGACAGTAGAAGCACATAAAATATCGCAAACAACACCACTCTGAAAACAAGAGAATTCCAGACAGGAAACAATCAGGGCCAGCTAACACCTCCCAACAAAAAATTCACTCAGGGAGGAAACAGCCAGGCTTTAAAGCTGCAAGGCCATTACACCCTAATCATTTTTCCTAACTGCAGCATTCATACTTGCCTCCAACAGAAAAAAAACCCAATCAGAAATACTGTATATTCACAACCTTTAGGAAATAATATCCCCTGATGGCGCAGCGTGTTAAAGCGCTGAGCTGCTGAACTTCTGGACCGAAAGGCCACAGGTTTGAATTGGGGGAGCGGAGAGAGCCCTCACTGTTAGCCCCAGCTTCTGCCAACCCAGAAGTTCGAAAACATGCAAATGTGAGTGCATCAATAGGTACTGCTCCAGCGGGAAGGTAACGCCACTCCATGTAGTCATCCCACATGACCTTGGAGGAATCTACGGACAACGCCGGCTCTTCGGCTTAGAAATGGAAATGAGCACCAACCTCCAGAGTAAGACACGACTGGACTTAATGTCTGGGGAAAACCTTGACCCTTGACCTTAACTACCACCAATTCCTCAATACTTTATTTCCCAGACCACCAGACTTCGCCACAGCAACGCGTGGCCGGGCACAGCTAGTCTATATATATAAAAGAGTGATGGCATCACAGCAATTCACAAAACAACAAAAGTACAGGCCCCCCAACCTCAAAATTTGACAACACAACCCATCATCCACGCCTCAAGGTTGATACAACAAAAAGAAAAGAAAAATAAAGTCCTAATTAGAGGGAGAGCAATAATTTTTTTTATCCAATTGCTGCCAGTTTAGGGGGCTAATCTCTGCCCACTTGGTTGCCTAGCAACCAAGGGACAGCCAGGGTTCAGTTAGGGGACAGGCAGATTTAGGCCTCACTGAGTCTTCTTCCACAGATTATCGAATTTGCACTGGATTATATGGCAGTGTAGACTCAAGGCCCTTCCACACAGTTATATAACCCATTTATAATCTTATATTATCTGCTTTGCACTGGATTATCTTGAGTCCACACTGCCATATAATCCACTTCAGTGTGCATTTTATACAGCTGTGAAGAAGGGGCCTCATATAATCGAGTTCTGAGCAGATAATATAAGATTTGAAATATACAGCAGAGTCTCACTTATCCAACGTAAACAGGCCGGCAGGATAAGTGAATATGTTGGATAATAAGAAGGGATTCAGGAAAAGCCAATTAAACATCAAATTAGGTAATCGTTATACAAATTAAGCACCAAAACATCATATTATACAACAAATTTGACAGAAAAAGTAGTTCCATGCGCAGTAATGCTAAGTACTATTTACAGTAGAGTCTCACTTATCCAACACTCGCTTATCCAACGTTCTGGATTATCCAACGCATTTTTGTAGTCAATGCTTTCAATATATCGTGATATTTTGGTGCTAAATTCATAAATACAGTAATTACTATATAGCATTACTGCGTATTGAACTACTTTTTCTGGCAAATTTGTTGTCTAACATGATGTTTTGGTGCTTAATTTGTAAAATCAACTTAATTTGATGTTTAATAGGGTTATCCTTAATTCCTCATTATCCAACATATTCGCTTATCCAACGTTCTGCCGGCCCGTTTATGTTGGATAAGTGAGACTCTACTGTACTGTATTTACAAATTTACCACTAAAATATCACAATGAATTTAAAACACTGACTACAAAAACATTGATTATGAAAAGGCAGACTGCGTTGGATAATCCAGAACATTGTATAAGCGAATGTTGGATAAGTGAGATTCTTCTTTAATATGAAATAATTACTGGGATAGAATAATGCAGAACAATATAATCTCTAAAACCAGGACAGTAAATAAACAGGGGAATTCCACACAGGAAACAATCGGGGCCAGCTAACACCTCCCAACAAAGTATTCCCATCATCAAAGTCTGGCAAATCCTGTTTTCTCAGGGCCACAGACAGTAGAAGCACATAAAATATCGCAAACAACATCACTCTGAAAACAAGGGAATTCCAGACAGGAAACAATCAGGGACAGCTAACACCTCCCAACAAAGTATTCCCATCATCAAAGTCTGGCAAATCCTCTGTTTTCTCAGGGCCACAGGCAGTAGAAGCACATAAAATATCGCAAACAACACCACTCTGAAAACAAGGGAATTCCAGACAGGAAACAATCAGGGCCAGCTAACACCTCCCAACAAAAAATTCACTCAGGGAGGAAGCAGCCAGGCTTTAAAGCTGCAAGGCCATTACATCCTAATCATTTTTCCTAATTGCAGCATTCATACTTGCCTCCAACAAACAAAAAAACCCAATCAGAAATATTGTATATTCACAACCTTTAGGAAATAATATCCCCTGATGGTGCAGCATGTTAAAGCACTGAGCTGCTGAACTTCTGGACCAAAAGGCCGCAGGTTTGAATTGGGGGAGCGGAGGGAGCCCCCACTGTTAGCCCCAGCTTCTGCCAACCCAGAAGTTGTGTTGTCGACCGCGTTTTAGGGGATCGGGCCCTTAAGGAGAGACCCGATCCGGTCCTGAGAGAACAGACCTCGGCGGAGCCAATAGGAAAATATGAGCCGCAATACAACCTGAAGCCGAAATGAAGAAGGTCCGCCAAAGTTGAAGGAAAATTCCACCAAGGAGTCTTTATTGAGCAATTCAGCTGAAGAGGACTCTAGTAGCGATCATTCAGTCTACTAGGGTATCACATAATCAAAATAAAGCCATATTTATACAAAGTTTCAGTCTGACAGCCCTTTGAATTTCCCGCCCCGCTCCCCCCCGCCCATCTGATCGCTGATAGGCTAGAACAGGGGTCCCCAAACTTTTTTAACAGGGGGCCAGTTCACGGTCCCTCAGACCATTGGAGGGCCGGATTATAGTTTTTTTTTAAAAAAGCTATGAACAAATTCCTATGCGTACTGCACATATCTTATTTTGAAGTAAAAACAAAAACAAAAAAGGAACAAATACAGTCTCAATGTTAATAATAATAATAATAATAATCATCATCATCATCAAAATAATAAAGAGGGTTGGAAGAGACCCCTTGGGACATCTACTCCCTCCCCCTTTTGCTTTTGTGCATCACATCATAATCAAAGCACCCCTGACAGATAGCCACCCAATAACAACAACAACAACAACAACAACACCATAATAAACATGGTTGGAAGAGACCCCTTGGGCCATAGAGTCCAACCCCTTTCTCCCTTTGTGAACCAAAACATAAAGCACCCCTGACCAACAACAACAACAACAACAATAATAATACACTAAAAATCAGGGTTGGAAGAAATTGCTAGCCTTCAAGAAAAATGAATCCACGACAGGGCTGCAAAGGAGGGAGTCTGTGTGGCAAGATAAAACGGGAGCCCTCTACCTTTTACCACAGGCATGCCTCTATTGTTGTTTCGCCTCCTCCATTGCAGGAAGGCGCATACCAGGTGAGGGAGGAGGAGGAAAAGGAGTGTGCGAGGTGAGCGAGGAGGCAGGAAAGGCACGCATCTTTCCCTCCTCTCTCGTTCTGTGCAGGCCTTCCTCAGCAGTAGCGAGGAGGAAAGGAGGAAAGGCCCACGCCTTTTCCTCGCCCCGTGAGGCCCTTCCTCGACAGCGGGAAAGTTGCGTGCGTGACGAGGAAATGGCGTGCGCCTTTCTCCTCTCACCTCACGCGCATCTTTCCCACTGCCTTCCTCGACGGCGGCAGCGGGAAAGCTGCCCGCGAGGTGAGGGAGGAAAGTCACATGCCTTTTCCTCGCCTCGTGCAGCTCTTCCTCGGCGGCAGCAGCGGGAAAGGTGAGTGCAGGGCGAGGAAAAGCCATGCACCTTTCCTCCCTCACCCTGCGCTCACTTTTCCCGCTGCCTCCCTCAGCAGCGGCAGCGGGAAAGCGCCCCACGCAGCGGGGGAGGAATGCCTTTTCTTCCCCCCGTGCAGCCCTTCCTCGATGGTGGGAAAGCTGCCCCTGGGGTGAGGGAGGAAAGCCGCACACCTTTTCCTCGCCCCGTGCGGCCCTTCCTCAGCAGCAGCAGTGGGAAAAGTGCCTGTGGGGCGATGGAGATAAGAAAGGCATGTGCCTTTTCCTCCTTCTCCACACTACATGCACCTTTCTTGGCGGAGGAGGAAGGAGCCACCACCGCGGGGGCCGGATAAATGGCTCCGATGGGCCGGATGTGGCCCGCAGGCCGTACTTTGGGGACCCCTGGGCTAGAAGGTTGAACGAGGCGGGCTTTCGTTTCCCGCCTTGCTCTGTTGGCCCAATAGGAAGCTGCCTTTTGTCTCTACTCGAGCCAATCAGGAAGGAGAAGGCGGGAGTTATTGAAACAATGAAGTGACAGGGCAGGAAATATCGGATTAATTCCTGCTAGACCGATTTCTAAAGGGATTAATGGCAGCAATCAAGGATGTCCGGGTTTCTGTCACTTATACAGATTTTAGATATGCCTTGGGGTGTCAGAGCATGATTTTACAATTCATGAAGTTAGCCCAACGATTAGAAATTCATACAACAGTGATTCATGAGGGTGTCCAGGTACATAGAATATGAAAATTCACGGATACATTGGGAAAAGAGTTCATCTGTGGTGGAAGGAATTCATAGAAATAGCATGGGGAAGAGGTACATGTGAGTTGCAGTCTTTGGAAGTATAGGATTTCATAAGTTCAGGGGTAGGTCTGGGGAAGAGTGTTCTTCTCATTCATAAAATTATGAAGGTGTGAATGAAACGTGGAGGGCGCCCGTCCAGGCACCCTCCTGGCAGCTGTAGAGAGGGTGAAGGTCCTTGGAGAACTATGTCTCCCCAGCGGGAGAGCGATTCCCCATCCACAGTTCATAGAAAGGGACCAGTGATCTCTTAAAACCATCCCGCGGGTCGCGGGGAGAGGAAAGTCCGGGATAAGGCTGGAAGAGAGCAGTCTGGCTTGAAAAGAGCAGTCGTTCCGTTTGACAGTCAGCTGATGAGGTGCCGAGAACTGGACCGATTTTGGTTCCGCTGGTGGTCCTTGGGTCAGGAGCCTTAGGAAGGGTTAGGACTAAAAGAGGAGCGTGCTAGGGGTAATTTTGATAAAGATATGAGCCAATTTGTATCGTCCGCCGTATTAACCTATGGCGGAGGAACCTTAGCCAGAGTTTAAAGGTCGGACGGGTTAGAGAGAGAGAGGGGGGGGGATTGCGTGCAAAAGAAGGAGTCAGGGAAAGACACAAAATAACCAGATAGAAAGTGTTACTGTTAAAAATGAATGCTACTTTTATTGAGGGGATTTGTTACATAGTTCAGGGAAGGGGAAAGTGAAGAAAAAAAGATCTTTTAATAATAGTCTGCTGCGGTCCCGCTCCGTTCCTTTGGTGATGGATCTGTGGAACTCTCCGCTGCGGGTTCAAATCAATTTGAAAGCTGGCCCCACGGTCATCATATCCCCACTCGGGAGGGCGGGGAGAAATGGGAGGGGCCCATTTCTCCCCTGCCCTACCGCATAAGCATTGTAACCTCTCAGTGGCAGCATGGCCATCTGTTGAGAGGGGTTTGAATTGTTCTTTTTGTGACAAATTTGGAACAGAGCGGGTAAATGCGACCAGCAGCAGCTTATTATTAGAAGAAAGAGGATTACAGCTAGAAAGATGAGAAATCCTTTCCTCAACCAGTCTAAAGAAGGAAGCCAGTCGGTCAGAAAACTAAGATCGAAGCCAACCGTCTCTTTAATTCCCGATGCTAGATCATTCAAGCCCTCGATGGTTTTATGAATTATAGGAGTCTGGTCTGTCAAATTAAAGCAGCACATGTGCCTTACGCTCTCACAGCCATAGTGGTTCTTCAATAAGAGGAAATCAATAGCTGCCCTGTTATCCAATACAGCTTCACGCAGCTCATGCATTTCCTTGGCCACTGAAGCCAAGGCTTGAGAGGTATAATTGATGTTTTTGACCAGAGCACAGGCCAGATGCTTTATGGCCCTATAATTCATGGCTGAGGCCACTCCAGGAGTGAACAATGCAGCTGCCACAAATTGAGGAATGCCCTTAAGTACCACCGAGGGGTCGCAATTTGGATCCAAGTTTTGAATGGATCTGGCCTTCTGACTCAAAGAGTGTGCCAGTTCCAAGTCGTTTTTTGAAGGCATAAAAAGAGACAGCCTACCCAATGCACAATTCCCCATGGAGGTATTGGCTGGTAGATAACCATAGGCTGTCTGTCCACACAGGAAAAACCATCCTGGGGGCAGGACCAAATGGGCATTCAAATGAGACAGTTTTTCTATATGAGTGCAATTTAGAGAGTTGTCAATGGGAAGTTGATGGCACTCACCGGTGCAGGTGGGTATTTGAAAACAATTTTTTTCTTGTGGAACATGAGCAAGGTGAATTGCAGCCATGCTGGGCAACTTGTCCTTGGAAACTCTTCCCCAGTTTGAGAGATCTCTGTAAGACATATCCTTAGGGATGTCTTGGAACATGGTATTCTAAAAATTTCCAGGGGTTCTGGAATGCCAATTAAACAAGTGGAAAACAGGTCTGTGGCGGAAACCCCGCTGGACAGGCAAAAGTCTGAGACATTTAAGGCTTTTGAAGCTAACTGTTGCCAGAAGTTTACTTTAGAAGAGAGCCATTCATACAAAACCGGGCTAGAATTGACAGGGAGGGTTAGAGAAAAAATGAGAATTAGGGTTAGCATTTTTAGGGTTAGCACGCTGGACAGCTCCCAGCGGTGAAAGATAGGGAAGAAACAGAGAGGAAAAAAATAGAGAGAAAATTAGAACTCACGGCTCCTGACATGGTACTAAGGACAGCTCCCAGCGGTATCGCAGAGCCGGCTTTTCCGTGTGGGTGTTGAAATGAGAGATCTGATCAGCTGGCAGGTGAACTTGACAGCTGTCAAGTCGAGCTGTCAAATGTTTGTAGGTCCAAAAAGGGGTGTTCCCGTGGTGCTAGAGGGATGGGATTTGGAGGGGTCCTTGGAGGGGGTCTTGTGCTTTCGTCTCTGGCGTTTGGTCTTTCTCCGGGCCTCGGGAGGGTGTGGGTCAGGACAGTTTGCGGGCGGCAGGCCCTGAGGAGGTGTTTTCCGGAACAACACCCTCAGGTCGTCTCCCAGCTCAGCAGTCCACAGGTCTTTGTCTTCCTCACTGCTGATGGGGGCTGGTTCTGGTTCAGGAGCGCTCTTGAGCCTGGTGTGATGGATCCAGGCACGGATTCCAGCAACCTTGCAAGCGGTGTAGGAGGTCAGGAGGACTTGGTGAGGTCCGACCCACTTCTCAGTCAGAGGCTCCGGTCGCCACGTCCGCACGAAGACCCAATCTCCAATGGAAAAGTCATGGACTGGAGCATCCAAGGGGACAGGAAGGTGGGAGAGTAGGTACCTGTTTAGAGAAGAGAGGACAGAGGTAAGAGAAGACAGTCTAGTTCTAAGGCTTTCGGAACCCACCTCATGTAGGTGTTCAGCCTTCAAGGGAACCTGAGAAGAAGGAAAAGGTCTACCATAAAGAATCTCAAAAGGACTTAATTTTAACTTGCCCCTAGGGGCAGCCCTGACTCGAGTGAGAGCGAGTGGAAGAGCATCTGGCCAAGGCAGGTTAGCTTGCTGACAGATCTTCGCCACTTGTCGCTTAAGGGTTTGATTCATCCTTTCAACCTTGCTGCTTGCTTCTGGGTGCCAGCTGGAGTGTAAGTCCCACCGGATCTGAAGGGCCTGGGAGACCTGTTGGGTGACCTTGGAGATGAAGGAACTTCCGTTGTCCGAAGAAATGCAGAGAGGCAAACCGAAACGTGGGATGATGTCATGGAGGAGAGCTTGGGTGACTTCTTTGGCAGTGCAAGTGTAGCAGGCGAAAGCTTCAGGCCACCCGCTGTAGCAATTCACAAACACCAACAGGTATTTGTACTTTTTACTGGAGGGCAATTCAGCAAAATCCACCTGCCATACTTGTCCTGGTTGTAGTCCTGCCCTGAGATGCCCCACTTCTGGCTTCTTCTGGATCTTGGGATTGTTCTTTAGGCAAAGGAGGCATCGCTTGCAGGCCCAGATGGACTGTTGGGCCATGCGTGGTCCAATGAAGAAGGATTTGAGATGCTCCAGCATGGCATCATGACCCCAGTGGGTGCTTTTGTGAAGACGGAGGGCCACTTCACGCATCAGGGGATCTGTGAGGAGCAAACGGCCTTGGCTGTCCTTCCACCAACCCTCATCCCGTGTCAGACCTTCCTTCCTAGCGAACTCATCGTCCATAGTTCCATACAAAGGGAGGCTGGTGACGGTGGCATCTGGGATGAGGGCACCCTGGAAGGTGGGCGTTTGGTTGGCAGCCCCCTTAGCCGCGGCATCTGCTCTCCTGTTTCCCCTGGCGGCGTCCTGGTCTCCCGTCTGGTGTCCCCGACAGTGGATGACGGCAACGGCAGTGGGCTTGCAGACAGCATCCAGCAGCCTCAGGATTTCCGCCTGGTACTTGACTGGGCTGCCAGCAGTGGTCAGCAGTCCCCTCTCCTTCCAAATGGCTCCGTGGGCATGCAGGACATTGAAGGCAAATTTAGAGTCTGTGTAGATGTTAACAGTCCTTCCTTCCGCCAGCTCCAGAGCTCTGGTGAGGGCGATGAGTTCTGCCTTTTGGGCGGAGGTACCGGCTGGCAATGGTTCTGCCTCTATGGTGTCCCACAGAGTGACAATTGCATAGCCCTCCTTCCTCACGCCCTGATGGACACTGCTCGACCCATCAGTGTAGTATTCCAAATCTGCCTGGGGAAGTGGTTGGTCCTTGAGGTCCGGCCGGCTGGAGTAGACTTCTTCGATGGTGGCGATGCAATCATGTGGCTCCTGGTCGTCTCCCTCGGCTGATTCGATGGGCATTAGGGTGGCTGGGTTGAGGCAGTTGGTGGTAGCCAGGGTGAGGTCTCCCTGGTCGATGAGCAAAGCTTGGTAGCGAGTGAGCCGTCCCGCTGACAGCCAGTTGGTCCCCTTAGCATCCAGGACCGCCAGGACGCTATGGGGCACATAGACAGTCATTGGTTGGCCCAGCGTCAGCTTCCGGGCTTCCTCAGCCAGCATAGCGGTGGCAGCCACGGCACGAAGACAGGCTGGCCACCCAAGGCTGGTGGGGTCCAGTCGCTTGGAGAAGTAAGCGACTGGCCTTTTGGTGTTGCCCAGAGGTTGGGTCAACACCCCCGCTGCCACCCCCCGAAGTTCATGATCATAGAGTAAGAAGGGCTTGGTCATGTCAGGTAGTCCCAAGGCTGGTGCAGACATGAGGGCCTTCTTGAGGGCTTCGAAGGCTGTCCTGCATTCTGCGGTGCAGGTGAGGAAAGTCTCTGGTCCGGTGGTTGCCTCGTAAAGAGGCCTGGCAAGCAGTCCGAAGTTAGGCACCCAGATTCTGCAGAAGCCGGCCATGCCCAAAAAGCCCCTCAGTTGCTTCTTGGTCTTGGGCTCTTGGACCTTGCAGATGGCTTCCTTCCGCTCTGGTCCCAGAGCCCGCTGTCCTTGAGAGACATCAAACCCCAAGTAGCGCACAGTGTCCTTACAGATTTGAGCCTTCTTTTTGGAGACCTTGAAGCCAGCCTCTCCCAGGAAGTTGAGGAGACTGATGGTGAGTCTCTGGCAAGTAGGTTCGTTGGAAGTACAAAGCAAAAGATCATCAATATATTGAAGGAGGACCCCCTGGTCTCGATCTGGCCATCTGTCCAGCTCCGAAGCGAGGCTTTGGCTGAAGATCGTAGGGGAACAAGTGAAACCTTGCGGAAGAACCTGCCAGCAGAGCTGCACCTTCCTGGCCGAGTCCACATGCTCCCACTCAAAAGCAAATATTTCTTGGCTATCTACGTGCAGAGGGATAGAAAAAAACGCATCTTTTAAGTCCAGAACAGTAAAGCAAGAGCAGGAAGGAGGAATAGTAGAAAGAAGAGTATAGGGGTTAGGCACCACGGGATGAATGTCCACCACAACGGTGTTGATGGCTCTGAGGTCCTGTACAAAGCGGTATTCATCTGAGTTGGGCTTCTTGACTGGCAGCACAGGAGTGTTGTAGGGGGAGGCGCACTCCCTCAGCAGAGAGTGCTTCAGAAAATTATCAATGATGGGCTGGAGGCCCTTTTTGGCTTCGAGAGGGATGCGGTATTGGGGAATCCTAGGAGGATGTCAGGCTTTAGGGCAATTTTGACTGGGGCAATGTTCTTGGCCCTCCCTGGAATCCCATCGGCCCACACAACAGGGTCGACTTGTTCCAGAATGGCCAAAGGGATCAGGTCAGCCTCTGGGCTGGGCTGGTGAAGCAGAAAAGCCTGTACCCTCCACCCGTCCTCCTCTGGGACAGCCAAGATGATCTTTTCCGGCCCAAAGGTGACCTGCGCCCTGATCTTACAAAGGATGTCTCGGCCCAGAAGGGGAACTGGACACTCAGGCATGTACAGGAACTCATGAGACAGAGTCTTCCCTCCCACCTCACACTCGATGGGCTTGAGAAAAGACCTCTCTGCCTCTTTCCCTGAGACCCCCACCACCTGAGTCTTCCTAGCTCCCATTTCTGTTCCCCGAAACCCTTCGGTGACCACTGAATGGGTGGCCCCACTGTCTAGAAGAAAATCCACAGTTCTTTTCCCTAACTTCAATGGCACCAACGGGTCACTGGGAGCCAAGACAATCCGCTGTCCTAGTCACATGACCCGGCTCCCTGCCCCCTTGTCCTTGAGATCGGGACATTCTCTCCTGTAGTGCCCCCTCTGCTGGCAGTGGAAACAACGGAGTTCCCTTGGTGGTTCTCTCCCTTGCCCTCTGTCCCTCCAAACTGGCCTTTCTCTGTTTTCCCCAAATCCCCGTCCCCTGTCACGTTCTGCCAGTGCAGCCACCACACTGGCCGCTTGGACCTGCGCCTGAGCCTGGCGATCATCTTCTTCCTTCTGGGCTGCTGCATCCTCCCGGTTGTGGAATACCTTGAAAGCAATGTTGATTAACTGGGAGATGGGCATGCCTGCTCCCCCCTCCAGTTTCTGGAGTTTTAGCCGGATGTCCCTGTATGACCTGCCAATGAACAGGGAATTTAAAGTGGATGCATTTTGGGTGTCAGTGGGGTCAATGTTTGTCCACTGTTTTGCAGTGCGACATAACCGATCATAAAAATCAGAGGGGCTTTCTTCAGGAGTCTGTTTTATGTCATAGAATTTAGAAAGATTTATAGGTCGAGGATAGACCAACGGCAGGCCAGCCAAGATGGCACGATGGAAAGCCTTTAGAGACATCATACCAGCGTTGGTATTGTAGTCCCAGCCGGGGTCTTCCTTGGTTGGAAAAATAATTTCAGAATCTCTACCGTCATCTACATCTGCCTTCATGATTTCAGCCTGAGCTGCGGCCAGTAGGCGGCGCTTCTCCTCTTGAGTAAGGAGAGAAGCCAAGAGAGTCATAACATCTGCCCAGGAGGGGCGATGAGTTAGAAATATAGTCCTAAAAAGCTCAGTCATTTCTGAGGGGTCTTGGGAAAGTGGTGCAGTTGTCTTCTTCCAAGCAATGAGGTCTGTTGTGCTGAAAGGGACATGGATTAGGACCAGGTCTCCCCTTGTCCCGACCACCTCCCGTAGGGGGGCCATTACGGTGGCGGAGCGGCTCCGCAGGCTATCTTTGGTGATGAGGGGCTCGAAGGGATTCTCTGATGCTTGAGAAACCCTTAGAGGG
This sequence comes from Anolis carolinensis, assembly GCF_035594765.1. NCBI lineage: Eukaryota > Metazoa > Chordata > Lepidosauria > Squamata > Anolidae > Anolis > Anolis carolinensis. Next base: position 958,035 of record NC_085848.1, read on the forward strand.
GGCAGGGGAGAAATTTCTGATGAGGGGGTAGGAGAGGGACAGTTGGGACTGGGTTTTTCGGGTGCTTGGAAGACTGGTGGGGGGGGTCTGAGAAGCTGGAGAGACTGGGGAAACGGGGGGTTTGCGGGGGGCGCAGATGGGAGTAATAGAGGGTGGAAAATCTGAGGGACGAGAGAGTCTGGGATTTGGAAGGGCGATCCTTTGGAAAGCGTGTATGGGAGATAGCCATTAAAGAAGGGGAAGGGAGGTTGAGAAAGAGAGAGAGAAGGGGATTGGGGAGTGGAGGGGTTGGGAGGAGGAGAGAGAAGGGATGGTTGGGGGGGGGGCTGAGAGAGAATAGAAGGCTGGGAAACGGAGGGGAGATGGGGCTGAGAGACAGTAGAAGGTTGGGGAGTGGAGGGGTTGGGAGGAGGAGAGAGAAGGGATGGTTGGGGGGGGCTGAGAGAGAGTAGAAGGCTGGGAAACGGAGGGAGCATAAGGGGAAATGGCAGGGGGTTGGGAGAGTGAGTCTTGGATGGTGGGGATCCCGGGAAGCAGAGGTTCCCCAGAAGGGTCAATTTGGGAGTTCTGGATCGGTACAGGACTCAAGACAGGGGGAGAAAGCGGGGAATGAGGTGGGGCAAAGGATGGGGGTCGGGGCTGGTAAGGTGGGGGGCAAGCGAATGTCTCCAGAAGTTCCTCTTCTGGTGGAGGCGGGAAGGGGAGTAGGTCTAGAGAGGAGCTTCTGAGGAGGGTTGGTTTGGAGCCCACGTCCCTGCATGGGAAGACTTGGACCCCCTCTGCTCTTCCACTCTCCCTCTGGCTTAAGGTCATAAACATCGCGGCATAAGCAAGCTGGGACCACTTGCCCTCCCCATGGCAATGGCTCTGGAGTCTCAAAATGAGATTCTCATCCTCACTGCCATGTGGAGGCCAAGCTATTCCCCCTTCAAGGGCCACAAGGGGCCACTTACGCACGCTGAGTTGGACCAACCTGGCCTGCACCATGTTTTTCGATGCAAACCCACCCCAATTGGCCAGGATCTTGCCCAATGGAGAATCCCTGGGGATGTCTGCTGGGGTGGGACACCCTAGACGTGCTGAACAAACACCCATCCTTAGCTCAGCCCCTGCCTACACCAACAGTTAATGGAGTAACGACTCACCCAACCGGTAGGATGCAGCTCGTCCTTTCAAGAGTCCCCTCCACTAAGGCTGGATGGCTAGCGTTCGTAGAATCCGTAGGTGACCCGGGAGCACAACCGTTCTCCTACCCTACGATCCTTGAACCTGCAATCTGCAAGCTAGATTGCTCTCACATGCTTTTAGGTGCCAGATGTTCCCACGTTTCACCAGGATTTGTTACCGAGCTCTGATCCGAAGTGCAATACCTCCAGAGCTCCTCCCACCTGGGTCTTAACAACGGAACCGGTTCCTTTTCAGGGCGTCCCCTGTTTCACGTTGGCGCCTTTCCTTCGAGGAGCTAAAAATCTGCTTCCTCCTATCTGGCTCCTTTGTTCAGTACCCTGAATCAGATCTAGAGAGAGAAAGGGACTGCCAGAGAAATTTGGATGTGAAATGAGGTCAAATTGTTGGTCGGAGGGCCCTCCTTGCAGCCGTTTCTCTCCCCAACCTGTTCCAGAATATCTGGACCAAGGTCGCCGCTTGGAATTTTAGCCTAAAAATTGATTTTTTGGAACTTCCAAGCAAGTCCCTTCGTGGTCGCCAAATTATATTGTCGACCGCGTTTTAGGGGATCGGGCCCTTAAGGAGAGACCCGATCCGGTCCTGAGAGAACGGACCTTGGCGGAGCCAATAGGAAAATATGAGCCGCAATACAACCTGAAGCCGAAATGAAGAAGGTCCGCCAAAGTTGAAGGAAAATTCCACCAAGGAGTCTTTATTGAGCAATTCAGCTGAAGAGGACTCTAGTAGCGATCATTCAGTCTACTAGGGTATCACATAATCAAAATAAAGCCATATTTATACAAAGTTTCAGTCTGACAGCCCTTTGAATTTCCCGCCCCGCTCCCCCCCGCCCATCTGATCGCTGATAGGCTAGAAGGTTGAATGAGGCGGGCTTTCGTTTCCCGCCTTGCTCTGTTGGCCCAATAGGAAGCTGCCTTTTGTCTCTACTCGAGCCAATCAGGAAGGAGAAGGCGGGAGTTATTGAAACAATGAAGTGACAGGGCAGGAAATATCGGATTAATTCCTGCTAGACCGATTTCTAAAGGGATTAATGGCAGCAATCAAGGATGTCCGGGTTTCTGTCACGTATACAGATTTTAGATATGCCTTGGGGTGTCAGAGGTGGAAGTAAAGATGGGTGGTGATGAGCCATATTGACAGGCTCTGCAGGGCGCCTTCCTGAGGTGTCCTGGATTTTCCTTTGGGTGAGATATGACAATGTTTGCCTTGGGGCGAATCACCTTTAGGTCAACACTCCGAATTCGGCGACTCAAGCCCTATATTGTCCATGCAATCTGAATTTGATTGGGTTAAGCGGTGGCAGATTATCCTTTTGTTTTTGGGAAGGGAAGCCTGGGTCATAGGAAATGGGATAGGTTCTGGGGTTCAGGTTGAGTTCAAAATATTTCCTATTTGATTTCATGACTTGGCAATTATATGAAATAAAATGAAAAATAAAATAAAGTTGGAATATAAACCCTGCTGGGAAAAATACATATTTTCCGGGGATCCCAAAGAGTACAAATACATATAGGCAGACAGATAGATTTCATGGAAATAAGGGAGAATCCATAAAAGTGAGTTACATTGCATAAAGGGGAATCATGAATGATATAAACAATTGAAAATATTTGATAAGAACGAAGTTCATAACATCTGGGGAACCCAATATGGAAATTCATAAAAGTGGAGTTTTAGCAGCATGATTTTAAAATTCATGAAGTTAGCCCAACGATTAGAAATTCATACAACAGTGATTCATGAGGGTGTCCAGGTACATAGAATATGAAAATTCACGGATACATTGGGAAAAGAGTTCATCTGTGGTGGAAGGAATTCATAGAAATAGCATGGGGAAGAGGTACATGTGAGTTGCAGTCTTTGGAAGTATAGGATTTCATAAGTTCAGGGGTAGGTCTGGGGAAGAGTGTTCTTCTCATTCATAAAATTATGAAGGTGTGAATGAAACGTGGAGGGCGCCCGTCCAGGCACCCTCCTGGCAGCTGTAGAGAGGGTGAAGGTCCTTGGAGAACTATGTCTCCCCAGCGGGAGAGCGATTCCCCATCCACAGTTCATAGAAAGGGACCAGTGATCTCTTAAAACCATCCCGCGGGTCGCGGGGAGAGGAAAGTCCGGGATAAGGCTGGAAGAGAGCAGTCTGGCTTGAAAAGAGCAGTCGTTCCGTTTGACAGTCAGCTGATGAGGTGCCGAGAACTGGACCGATTTTGGTTCCGCTGGTGGTCCTTGGGTCAGGAGCCTTAGGAAGGGTTAGGACTAAAAGAGGAGCGTGCTAGGGGTAATTTTGATAAAGATATGAGCCAATTTGTATCGTCCGCCGTATTAACCTATGGCGGAGGAACCTTAGCCAGAGTTTAAAGGTCGGACGGGTTAGAGAGAGAGAGGGGGGGGGATTGCGTGCAAAAGAAGGAGTCAGGGAAAGACACAAAATAACCAGATAGAAAGTGTTACTGTTAAAAATGAATGCTACTTTTATTGAGGGGATTTGTTACATAGTTCAGGGAAGGGGAAAGTGAAGAAAAAAAGATCTTTTAATAATAGTCTGCTGCGGTCCCGCTCCGTTCCTTTGGTGATGGATCTGTGGAACTCTCCGCTGCGGGTTCAAATCAATTTGAAAGCTGGCGCCACGGTCATCACTTGTAGGAGTCTACGGACAACGCCGGCTCTTCGGCTTAGAAATGGAGATGAGCACCACCCCCCAGAGTCAGACACGACTGGACTTAACGTCAGGGGAAAACCTTGACCCTTGACCTTAACTACCACCAATTCCTCAATACTTTATTTCCCAGACCACCAGACTTCGCCACAGCAACGCGTGGCCGGGCACAGCTAGTATGGTATAAATGAGAAAAGGCAATAACAAGCTGAAATTCTGGGGATTTTTTCATCCAAAAAAGGAGTAAAGTCAAAATAGGAAAGAGAACACAAGCAACGAGAATGACAGAAGTGAAATGGAAAATTTTCAAATAAAGTCTACATTAGCACAGAACCCATAATCTAAGACCACGATGAATCAAATCAGGATCATGCCTTGTCTTCCAAATGGTGTGTTTTTTCCTATAGGCAAGATGCTATGTAAACCTTCCCTTGTTAATAAATATTGCCTGGTATCAGAAAAGTTATAATTACTAAAACCCTTGTCATAGAATCATAGAATAGTAGAGTTGGAAGAGACCTCATGGGCCATCCAGTCCAGCCCCATTCTGCCAAGAAGCAGGAAATCGCCTTCAAAGCACTCCCGACAGATGGCCATCCAGCCTCTGCTTAAAAGCCTCCAAGGAAGGAGCCTGCACCACGGCCCGGGGGAGAGAGTTCCACTGGTGAACAGCCCTTCTCCCTGTGAGGAAGTTCTTCCGGATGTTCAGACAGAATCTCCTTCCTTTCCTGTCGTTTGAAGCCCTTGTTCCCTTGCGTCCTAGTCTGCAGGGCAGCAGAAAGGAAGCTCCCTCCCTCCTCCCTCTGACTTCCCTTCACGTATTTGTACATGGCCCTCATCATGTCTCCTCTCAGCCTTCTCTTCTGCAGGCTAAACATGCCCAGCTCTTTCAGCCGCTCCTCATGGGGATTCTTGTTCTCCAGACCCTTGATCACTTGAGCCTCCCTCATCCTCTGGACGCTTTCCAGCTTAGAGTCACCCTCTCCCTTCAATTGCAGTGCCCAGAATGGGGCACAGTGGGATTCCAGGTCAAGTGGCCTGGCCAAGGAGGAATAGACTTCCCTGGACCTAGACGCTATTCCCCTCTTGATGCAGGACAGAATCCCGTTGGCTTTCTTAGCCGCCGCACCACATTCCTGGCTCATGTTCCCCTTCCTCCCCACGAGGACTCCAAGGTCTTTTTCGCACACACTGCTGTCAAGCCAGGCATCGCCCCCCATTCTGTGTCTTTGATTTCCATTTTTTCTGCCGAAGTGAAGTATCCTGCATTTGTCCCTGTTGAACTGCAGTTTGTTAGTTTCGGCCCATCTCTCTTGATCAGAATTCTTTTTTTAAAAAAAATACTTTTTATTAAAATTTCTTTTATAATACAATAATAATATAATAGTAATAAAGAAGAAAAAGGAAAGGAAAAAAGAAAAGAGAAAAAGAAAGATTAATATATAGATATGAAAAAAGGGACATAAATAGAACAGATTTAAGACTGCAAGTTAGAGTATCTATTTTGCTGTGTATTACCTACACTAAATTGTGTATATTCTGGAAAAAAATTAATTAAAATTTTTGTTATTATTGTTATTGTGCTGTCTTACTGGGTTCCTATCCCTTGCTTATTTCCCGCTTTGCTGTTCCTGGGTGGAATGTTTCATTGGCTCCTGTTTTGGGGAGGGGCTTGGGACTCCCCTGTAGGTTTATATGAGTTGGTTCAGCCTGTGAGCTAGGCTCTAGAGGCATTTTCCCTCCATTTGGGATTCCAGGGAAAAATCTCTTAGAGATAGGTCTTAGAATTTGGTCTGGGTTCTTTGGCCTGGCAAATTCAAACAGGCAGCATAAATCATGTACTTACCTCATGTGCTTACCAAGAGTATAGTTTATGTACTTATCACCTCATAGTTATTATAGATAGTTTAGCATAGCTTGTACTTACCTGATAGTGAAGTACTTACCTCATGTACTTACCATATAGTTATTATACCTCATAGTTTACCTCATAGCTTATGTACTTACCTTATATTTCACCTCATATTATTTCTAATACAATAAAAGGACCATTTTCTGTGTTCCAATAAAAGTATTTTTGGTTATCTTTAACCAGCTTCAGGAATGTTTACTTTGGGGTTTGAGGTATAATTAAAGGGTAAACCATTTGTTTTGACTTCCTGGTATCTTCCAGAGGTCTGTTCCTTTTCTATTTTTCTGTTCTATTCTTGTTCTTTTCTCGCTTTCTTCTTTCTTCCCCTTTGTTTTTGTACATAGTTTTGTTTTTACAAATAGTTCTTATCATATCAATATTTTTTTATTCTTTAACATGAGATATTCATTTACTTGTTTCCAGTTGGCTTCCTTTATTTTCATTCCTTTATTCTTAGTCATGAGAAAGGTAAGCCTATCCATATTTCTAATTTCTAAGATTTTTGTCATCCAGGTTTCTTCATCAGGTATATCTTGATTTTTCCATAACTGAGCATAACACAGTCTTGCAGCTGTGATCAGTAAGAATAACAATTTGTCTGTATTTTTTTTCCATCTTTATTTCACGGATTCCTAGTAGAAATGTTTCTCATTTCCATGGTATAGCAATTTTTAGAATCTTCTGTAGCTCCTTATGTATTGTTTTCCAGAATTTTTTTGCCTTTTCACATTTCCACTATAAGTGGAAGTATGTTCCTTCTCTCTGCTTGCATTTCCAGCAGCTTGTGTTGGTATTCTTGTAACATTTTCCCAGTTTTTTTGGTGTCATATACCATCTGTATGCAGATTAAATCCAATTTTCTTTTAGATCTATTATGTATATTTTAGTTTTTTTCCAGATTTCTTCCCACTCTTCTTTCCTAATTGTTCTTCCTATATTTTCTCTCCATCTTTTCATGTATTTTTTCCCTTCTTTTTCTGCTATTTCCCATTCAAGTAGTTTCTTATAAATTTTTGTTATCAGTTTCCTCTCTGATTTCATTATATCTTCCCAGAAGTTTGCTTCTTCCGAAAATCCTTTCTCTTTGTCTTTTCTGTATCTTTCCTTTATCTGCCAATATTGATACCATGAAATTTTCTGATCTATTGTGTTTAGTTCTTGTTGTGATTTTTATCTCATCTCCCCTCCTTCTTTTTTTTTTGGTATTTCTTGATAAGTAGGCCAGTTCTGCCATCCTAGGGTCCGTCTTTGTCCTGCCTCTAGTGGGGATAGCCAGAGTGGGGTCTTTTCATACAATTTCTTTTTATATTTGTCCCAAATTTTATATATGGCCGACCTTATGAAATGGTTGCCATTTTTTTTTTCTTTTTTTACACCCTCATACCAGGTATGAGTGCCATCCGGCTCTTAACTCTTCTTCTAAATTTAAAATTTTTGTTTTTTCTAGTTTTGCCCATTCTCTGACCCATACCAACGCACTGGCCTCAAAATATATTTTCAAATTTGGTGTTGCTAACCCTCCTTTTTCTTTGCGCTCTGTCATATGTTTGAAGTGTATTTTCGGTTTCTTATTTTCCTATATATATTTCATAATATCTCTATTCCAATCTTTCAACAGTTTTTGGTTTCTTAATATGGGTAAATTTTGGAACAAGAAGATCATTTTGGGAAGTATTTTTATTTTTACACTAGCAATCCTGCCCATCAGTGATAGTTTTATATTTCTCCAACTATCCATTTCTTTTTTCATTTCCTTCCATTTATCTAAATAATTATTTTGTATTAATTGTAAGTTTTTTTGATGTCAGGATAATTCCTAAATACTTTACTTTTGGCACAATCTGTATATTCCACTTTTCTTTTATTGAATCCTTCTCCTTTTTTTCTATATTCTTTGTTATTGCCTGTTATTGCTATTGCCTTTGTTGAAACCCGCCACTTCGCCAAATTTTCTTATTACCTCAATCCATTCTCCTAAGCTCTTTTTTGGTTCTTCAATTATACAAATTAAATCATCCGCAAAAGCTCGAACTTTGAGATCCTGTCCTTGAATTCGTGCTCCTTTCCATTCTTTTTCTGTTCTTATTTTATTTAACAGTACTTCCTGGGTAAAAATGAATATTAGTGGTGACAGAGGGTAGCCCTGCCTTGTCCCCTTTTTTATCTCTAGTGATTCTGTTTCTTGACCATTTATTATGATTTTTGTCTCTTGTTTTTCGTATATTGCTTCTATCACATTTTGAAATGTGATCAGAATTCATGAGTCAAGCAGTTATGGAGCTCATGTGTACAGCCCACCTTGTCCTCTCTCATTTGCCATTCAATTATTCTTTCAAAGGTAATGCAAAAAAACTGTTATTTTAAAGTTTAAGTTGCACACATGATGCTAATGAAATTAACACAGAGAAGATTTATCAACTTATTCATTTAATAAGCATTTGACCATATTCTACTGCACATGCCATCTGTTTAAAAATATTGATTTGTAAAACCAAAAACCCTCTGAAAAGATGCTCTGTGAGTCACACAAACAGGTGATCAGGGTTCATTGTTGCAATTGGTTGCTTTCTTGCTTTTGTAGAACAGGTCTTCAGATGTTAATTAAAAACGAACTCTAAATGAATTGTTTTATGTGGCAAATCTTTAAATAGCTCTTCACATTCTTTCTGAACTGGCTAAACAATACAATAGCAAATCTCAACACTGAATATAGGGGATGAATAAAAAGCCTTTAATTCTGCATCCCAGTTGACCACAGCATTACTTTCTGCTAGTTCAAGTTGTTCTTCCTGCAGAGGAAAAAATCCAACTTAGACTTTCTATAGACTGCACTGACATGTTGTTCTCAATGCTTTCCCATTCACTATAAAGATATAAAGCAGGAAAAATATTCTTCCATTAAAATATACTTTATAGTAATGAAGCTGATTTAAAAAGAGAATGATTTCAAAATACTAACAATGTAATTTATGTACTGAACAAGAAAAAATCATTTGAGGGGAGTGACCCAGAAATATTTCCATAGTACAGGCAGTCCCTGAGTTACAAACATTCATTTTACACCTATTCTGACTTACATACAAACACAATTTAAAAGAAACTTGCAGAACTTATTTTGTTTGCAACAGCAACAACAATGCTTTATATACTGCTCTATCTCCCCAAAGAGACTCAGAGCAGTTAACCCAGGATCTGTCTGTAATTTGTATAAACAAGGTATAATCTGACAGTACAGTAGAGTCTCACTTATCCAACATAAATGGGCCGGCAGAATGTTGGATAAGCGAATATGTTGGATAATAAGGAGGGATTAAGAAAAAGCCTATTGAACATCAAATTAGGTTATGATTTTACAAATTAAGCACCAAAACATCATGTTAGACAACAAATTTGACAGAAAAAGTAGTTCAATACACAGTAATGCTATGTAGTAATTACTGTATTTACGAATTTAGCACCAAAATATCACGATGTATTGAAAACATTGACTACAAAATGGCTTGGATAATCGAGAACGTTGGATAAGTGAGACTACTGTATTATGTTTTCTAGTCTTATAGCAAACTAATTTGACTCTTAAGTTGAAAAGAAAAGCAGTCATAGCACAGTGCTCATTTTTACACATTGGAGGAATCACTGATACAATTTGATTACCTTGCATGAAAAATACAGTTACTGTAAAGTATACAGCTGAAATATTAATATAGAAAAGCTTTTTTTGCAATTACCATACATGAAAATGAACATAAAAACTACAAACACAATGTTATTTCAGCAGATTTACTTTGTCTTCCCTTCAAACAAACACACTCACACACTCACACACACACACACACACACACACACACAAAATCCTGAAATTCATCTCAAAAAAGCAGGGTCAAAAATGATCATTTCTTTGTTTGCTTTGTGATCATACCCCTAGGTGGTGTTACAGGTCGGCTAGCATTGGGCTTCTTTTTCTCAGCAGGCTTCAAGATCTACAATGATAATGAAGTTATTAAGAAAATAGTTTTTGAGTACATGCACCTAAACATGAAAGTACTCATTTCAATCCAAACCACACTTAATAGGTGTAAAATTAAATTTAGCATTGTGTCATACACATAGTTAACTAAAGAAAAACTTTTTAAATAACCTTATATTGAAATGCATTTATTTATTTATAAATTAGTGGGGAGCAGTCCACCCTCCTGTTTAGGGAGCTCCACTGGCTGCCGTTCACCTTCCGGTCCCAATTCAAGGTGCAGGTACTCACCTACAAAGCCCTGCACGGTTCGGGACCCCCCTACCTTCGTGACCGCCTCTCCCCCTATGAACCTGCACGGTCTCTTCGTTCGTCGGGGGAAGCCCTCCTCTCGCTTCCGCCTCCGTCACAAGCGCGGTTGGTGGGGACGAGGGAGAGAGAGGGCCTTCTCCATCGTGGCCCCCATCCCGGCTCTGGAACTCGCTCCCCAGGTAGATCAGGCAAGCCCCCACCCTGGTAGCTTTTAGGTAGCTTTTCAGGAAGAGCCTGAAAACCTGGCTCTTCACACAGGCCCTTGGATAAGGATTGCCCATCTCCATGACAAATCTTGTATCTGTGACCATTTCCTCACCGGTTGCACTTTTCTTGCCTTGTTAACTTGATATAGCAACGGGGTCAATTCCCATCCCAAGTTGTTCTCTCACGAATTTGCAGCACTTTATCAGCTATCTTGTGTTTACACAATTCAATTGGTGCACTTTACTCAGTCTGTTTTTATAACCTTTCTGTGTTTAAATCATGTTTTATTATTTTTGCTACTTTATATATTAATGTTCAAATTTTATAATTGTGCATGTCTTTTTTCCATTTGATGTGTTTTATATTGCTATTGTTTTTATCTGGCCCTATGTGAGCCGCCCTGAGTCCCTTTGGGGAGATGGAGCAGGGTATAAAAATAAAATAATAATAATAATAATAATAATAATAATTGTTGTTATTATTATTTAGTGCAGGGTAGGAAATCAAATTACAGTAGAGTCTCACTAATCCAAGCCTCGCTTATCCAAGCCTCTGGATAATCCAAGCCATTTTTGTAGTCAATGTTTTCAATATATCGTGATATTTTGGTGCTAAATTCATAAATACAGTAATTACAACATAACATTACTGTGTATTGAACTATTTTTTCTGTGAAATTTGTTGTATAACATGATCTTTTGGTGCTTAATTTGTAATATCATAACCTAATTTGATGTTTAATTGGCTTTTCCTTAATCCCTCCTTATAATCCAAGATATTCGCTTATCCAAGCTTCTGCCGGCCCGTTTAGCTTGGATAAGTGAGACTCTACTGTATTACATTTTTGAAACAGAATAAATAGGAAGATTTTGCTGTAATCTAGATGACAAAAAGCCCTTAGGGGATAATATTGATCATTACCTGTGTTACATTAATGATAAAAAAAAATTAAAGCTTGTTCCTCTCTCTTTCTCAGATAGATAAGAATTGTACAGATCTTGTCCTCTCATGCCTCCCAAGAAGGTCATTTTCTTATCTAATGTTCCAACTATCTGAGTGGACAGTACATTTACAACAGAATAGAAAGTGACAGAAAAATTGAATCCCCATTATCCTAAACCTAGAACACTTTAACACCAGAAATGAACATTAGTGCTGTGTTAGATTACAAGGATGTTTACATTTCAATGTGGAAAATGAACATGTACCAGACAAAGAAATCTTCCAGAAGTGAAAAATAAAATATTTGGTACATAATGGGACCTTCCCCAAGGGGAGGAAAAAGGGTTTTTTCACCTTTGACAAAGAAATCAATCATTAAGTAAGATTTCAACAGAAACCCACTAATACTAGCTCATAAAAATAAGACAGACTTTAAGTTGAATGCTCAGTGACTGTTCATCACCAAACATTTGTAGCAACACTGTATAAAGAGTTACAACTTTTCCAGGAAATAGAAACTTTAGTGAGGCACAAAGCAACCTAAGAAAAAGCAATAATGAAGAAAACTAGTTGCTTGAATATATGAAATATAAACATGCATAGTTTTTTCAATTGATGCTAACCATACAACCATATTTCCATTCTGAACCATGTTTGAAAACTTCCCAACATATTCTCATAATATGATAACAACTAGAATCCTGAAATAAGATTCCAAGCATAATGTACATAGTTTGGAAATAGTGCTTGTTCTTCATTGGTGAATTTGCAAAAAAAAATAAATCATAGTCATTTCTTGTTCAACTGATACACTTGCCTGTTTTTTGTAAGAAGTTATATAAAACTGGTTTAATTGTGTGTGTGTGCAATCCCAATCTTTGACACAAGTGTCTAGTCATCACTCTATTCCTTTAAAAGGGTGCATAGTTTTATCTACTAACACCTAACTCTTCATTACAGATGCAGGTAGAGACAGATTTGCTAGGCAAAAATAGCAAAATCTTCGTTATGGACCATGGCTAAAAGGAAATGAATAATGAGCCGGTTTAATAACCTTTCCATTTTATTTTAGGTATGTGGCAATCCCCTTCAAGTAGTTTCTCAGAACAAGGGCAAAATAATGTCCTGTGCCTTGTGAAAAGACAGATGTTGCTTTTGGAATAAAGGGTAAATTTAATGATAGTTTAATTGAATGAATAAAATTTTTCAATAAAGAGAATTCTTGATCTTGTAAAATGATTGCATGCAGTTAGAAAGACAAGTGTTTGGGGATATTAAAAATACTATGAAGTTACTTACTTAGGCGATCCCTCGTAGCTCGAGGACGATGGTCTTCCATCTTGGGGGTGGGTTCTTAGGTGGCTGAAGAGCCCTATTCTTGACCCGCATGTTCTCCCTTCCGCAGTGAGGACATCGGTTTCCAGGTGGAAGGCGGTCCCGGTCGGGGTTGGCTTGACGCACCTTCTTCCTCTTGGCACGTTTCTCCCTCAAGCCCTCCGTTCGTGCCTCTTCGAACTCCGCAGCACTGCCGGTCACAGCTGACCTCCAATTGGAGCCCTCAAGGGCCAGGGCTCCCCAGTTCTCAGTGTCTAGGCCACGGTTTTTAAGGTTGGCTTTGAGCCCATCTTTCAATCTCTTTTCCTGCCCAACAACATTACGTTTCCCGTTCTTGAGTTCGGAGTAGAGCAACTGCTTTGGGAGACAATGGTGATCTTTGGGCATTCGGACAACGTGGCCTTTAGTCCAGCGGAGTTGATGGCGTAGGAGCATGGCTTCAATGCTGGTGGTCATTGCTTCCTCAAGCACGCTGACCTTTGTCCGCCTGTCTTCCCAAGAGATTGGCAGGATTTTCCTGAGGCAACGCTGATGGAAACGCTCCAGGAGTTTGGTGTGATGTCTGTAGACCGTCCACGTTTCGCAGGCGTAGAGCAGGGTTGGGAGGGGAATGGCTTTGTAAACAAGCCCCTTGGTCTCTCTACGGATGTCCCGGTCATCAAACACTCTCTGCTTCATACGGAAAAATGCTGCACTCGCAGAGCTCAGGCGGTATTGTATTTCAGTGTCGATGTTGACTTTTGTGGAGAGATGGCTGCCAAGGGAGCGGAAATGGTCAACGTTTTCTAATGTGACACCGTTAAGCTGTATTCCTGGCTTTGCAGAAGGATTGGCTGGTGCCTGTTGGAAGAGCACTTTGGTTTTCTCGATGTTCCGTGAGAGGCCGAGCTTCTCGTATGCTTCTGCGAAGGTGAAGTATAAAGAATTGAACCATCATGACTTTCAGAATGATAAGGCTGTACTGAGGCCTAGCAAATACAGTGATTCACTGACATCTCTTCCAGTAGACTCCTGGGAGAGAAGTTGTCACCTAACGAGTATAACTTGTTCTATTTATTTATTGTGTCAGATGTGAATTGAGGGTACATTTACAGTAGAGTCTCGCTTATCCAAGTTTCTGGATAATCCAAGCCATTTTTGTAGTCAATGTTTTCAATATATCATCATATTTTCATGACCAGATTTCTAACGTGAGCCAGCTATAGGGAGCACACAATGCCCCTATTAAAGCAGCTCCACTGGCTGCCGATAAACTGCCGGGCCCAATTCAAGGTGCAGGTCTTGACCTATAAAGCCCTACACGGCTCGGGCCCTACCTATCTCCATGATCGCATCTCCTCCTATGAGCCAGTGCGGACTTTGAGATCTTCCGGGGAGGTTCTTCTCGCGCTCCCACCACCGTCCCAAGTGCGGCTGGTGGGGACGAGGGAACGAGCCTTCTCGGCAGTGGCCCCCATCCCGGCTCTGGAATGCACTGCCAAAAGAGATCAGGCCATCCCCTACATTATCCAATTTCCGTAAGGAACTGAAGACCTGGTGGTGTCGGCAGGTTTTTCAGTAATTACATTGGACTACCGCCAATTTCTGGGCCTGAATATATTGCACAAGATTTCCCTAGCCTAAAATGATACATTTTAATATATTGGTTTTATGGTTCCCGTCCCCTTGATCTGGTCATGTAAGTGTGATTTATTGTCATAATTGTATTTTTTTACTTTGTTTAATAATGTGTATTATGTTGTTATGTAATGTTTGTGTTGCTTTTATGACTGTAAACCGCCCTGAGTCCCATCCGGAGATAGGGCGGTATATAAATAAAGTTCTATTTTATTATGACACAGCAAACAAGATAGATATGCTGGATTTCGCATCACAAAATCACAAGTTGGACACTTCCCAAGTGTCTAGGACTGTGTGATGTATTTTCGGATGATGCGTGCAGATCCCAGTCGGGTGGCCTTTTGCAGCTGGCAGATCGTGATTTTGTCAATGTCTATTGTTTCCAAATGCCGGCTGAGATCTTTTGGCACGGCACCCAGTGTGCCCATCACCACCGGGACCACCTGTACTGGTTTCTGCCAGAGTCCTTACTGTTCAATCTTGAGGTCCTGAGAGCGGCTGAGTTTTTCCTGTTGTTTGTCGTCAATGCGACTGTCACCTGGGATGGCGACATCCATGATCCAAACCTTTTTCTTTTCCACAACTGTGAGGTCTGGTGTGTTGTGTTCCAGAACTTTGTCAGTCTGGACTCGGAAGCCCCACAGTCTCTTTGTGTGCTCATTCTCCAATACTTTTGCAGGTTTGTGATCCCACCAGTTCTTTGCTGCCGGGAGGTGGTACTTGAGGCATAAGTTCCAATGAGTCATTTGGGCCACGTAGTTGTGCCTCTGTTTGTAGTCTGTCTGTGCAATTTTCTTACAGCAGCTGAGGATATGATCCATGGTTTCGTTGGTTTCCTTGCACAGTCTGCATTTTGGGTCATCAGCTGATTTTTCGATCTTGGCCTTGATTGCATTTGTCCTGATGTCTTGCTCCTGGGCTGCAAGGATCAGGCCTTCTGTCTCCTTCTTCAGGGTCCCATTCGTGAGCCAGAGCCAGGTCTTCTCCTTATCAGCTTTTCCTTCAATTTTGACAAGGAACTTTCCATGCAATGTTTTGTTGTGCCAGCTGTCAGCTCTAGTTTGCAGTCCGGTTTTCTTGTACTAGTTTTTTGTCTGCTGTGCTTTGAGGAGTTTCTGATTTTTGACTTCAATCAAAGCAGGTTCTTCACTTTGCTTTACATCTTCTGCCAGGGCATGTTCTTCTTCTTTGACTGCTTGTTTTACTTGTAAGAGTCCTCTGCCCCCTGATCTTCGAGGCAGATATAGCTGGTCAACATCACTGCGAGGGTGCAGTGAAGGATGAATGGTCATGAGTTTTCTTGTTTTTCTGTCCAAATTGTCCAGTTCCATCTGTGTCCAGTTAATGATGCCAGCAGTATATCTTATGACAGGTATGGCCCGGTGTTTATGCCCTTGATGGCACCCCGCAGGTGCCACCTTGACGTGGTGGGGGGGGCTTAGCCATTCCAAGGATGCTGAGGGCTGTGCTGGCGGTAGTGTAACTACCGGCAGGTCCAACCAAGCCAGAGAGGCCTCAGCTGAGGAGCAGAACCAAGAGCACCTAACCCATTAGCATTATGGAGAATCAAACCCAAACGAAGTCTATACTGGCTCGGTCGTCGCCCAGGATAAAAAGGACCACGGTGGATGCTGCTGATTCTGGACATCCATCGACAAGTGGGCTACGGAATCATCAAAACCCAAATGAATAGTCACAGAAGCGGCAGAAATACACAATGCCAGAAAACTGCACAGTCATGAAATGCTATTACAACTCTGAACCCAAAAAACGTGGCTACCAAAAAGGATGCATCAGCTATGGAAACAAGAGTACCCTGACTCACAGATAACAGAACCCCGACTGGCTGACCAACGAAGATTCATAATCAGAAGTATTATTATTATTATTATTATTATTATTATTTTGGTGCTAAATTCATAAATACAGTAATTACTGGATAGCATTACTGTGTATTGAACTATTTTTTATGTCAAATGTGTTGTATAACATGATGTTTTGATGCTTAATTTGTAAAATCATAACCTAATTTGATGCTTAATAGGCTTTTCCTTAATCCCTCCTTATTATCCAAGATATTTGCTTATCCAAGGTTCTGCTGGCCCATTTAGCTTGGATAAGTGAGACTCTACTGTATAATGTATAGAAAAATCACAAATGAACTTAAAAACTTGGCATGATACTAAATGTCCTTTCACCAGAAACAGGCCACTTGGATGCCTCTGGTTTGCAGCAAGAAGGTCCTCCATTGTGCATGTAGCAGGGCTCAGACTGCATTGTAGTCAGTGGTCTATGGTTTACTGTCCTCCACACTTGCATGTTGTAGATTCAACTTTGTGTGGTCCCAGTCCATAAGGTTGGCTTTGCACCTCATGGTGCCAGAGCGCAGTCTGTTCAGTGCCTTCTGGGTTATCTTGAACCAGTGGTGGCATTCTTTCATGCAAGGGAAGCGTAGAGATTTCTATGAAGATCCGGTTTCTGCCTGTGTTAGCTTGACAAGGCACTGATTTTGTCTCAGCAAGCACAGAGGACTTAAAAAAAATACCTATCCCTCAATGGCAGCTGTAATTCATAGCAAAAGGAACCTCTATTTGCTGTTTTAAGGAAGATTTCTCAAGATTGTCCCTTGTGATTCACTTCTGGATGTTGGATAATTAACTTCCCAATGGCATTCAACTCCTTGGAGATGTGAGTTATCTCTTTTGTAAAAAGTAAAGAGAACTTTTGGGATTCTTTTCAGCTTGTTTACCCGGATGACGTGGACAGGATCCTTGGGGCGGTGAGAGCAACCACTTGCTCCGTGGATCTTTGCCCCTCGTGGCTAATTAAATCAGCCAGAGGAGGGTTGGTAGAGTGGTTTGTGAGTATAATTAATGCCTCTTTGGATCAAGGCAAATTTCCATCTGCCCTAAAACAGGCCATAGTGAGGCCCATATTGAAGAAGGCCTCCCTTGATTCTTCTAT
Source organism: Anolis carolinensis (assembly GCF_035594765.1). Taxonomy (NCBI): domain Eukaryota; kingdom Metazoa; phylum Chordata; class Lepidosauria; order Squamata; family Anolidae; genus Anolis; species Anolis carolinensis. The sequence continues at coordinate 975,135 of NC_085848.1, forward strand.
TTTAAACAACTTCAGACCAATCTCGAACCTGCCTTTCTTGGGCAAGGTCCTGGAGCGGGTGGTTGCCTCTCAGCTGCAGGGTTTCCTGGATGACACCGATTTTCTGGACCCATCGCAGTCCGGCTGCAGGCCTGGGTTCAGCACCGAGACGGCTTGGGTGGCCTTGGTGGATGACCTCCGCAGGGAGCTGGGCAGGGGGAGTGTGACCCTGCTGGTTCTCCTGGACATCTCAGCGGCTTTCGAGACCATCGACCATGGTCTCCTTCTGGGACGGCTCTCTGGGATGGGCCTTGGGGGTTCTGCTCTGCAGTGGCTCCAGTCCTTCCTGGAGGGCCGTTCCCAGTTGGTGAAGCTGGGGGACACCTGTGGGGTTCCATTCTGTCCCCATGCTTTTCAACGTCTACATGAAACCGCTGGGTGAGGTCATCCGGGGATTTGGAGTTGGGTGCCATCTCTACGCAGATGACACCCAACTCTACTACTCCTTTCCACCAAACTCCAAGGAAGCCCCTCGGGTACCGGACCAGTGCCTGGCGGCTGTGATGGGCTGGGTGAGGGCGAATAAGCTGAAGCTTAATCCCGACAAGACAGAGGTCCTCGAGGCCAGTCGCATGTCTGACCGGGGTATTGGGTGGCCACCTGTGCTTGACGGGGTCGCACTCCCCCCGAAGGCGCAGGTCCATTGCAGTCTGGGGGTCCTCCTGGTCTCGGGGCTGACTCTTGAGGCTCAGGTGTCGGCCGTGGCCGGGAGGGCCTTTGCACAACTAAAGCCTGTGCGCCAGCTGCGACCGTACCTCGTGAAGTCTGACTTGGCCATGGTGGTCCACGCCTGAGTCACCTCTAGGCTGGACGATTGCAATGCGCTCTACCTGGAGCTGCCCTTGAAGATGGCCCGGAAATTACAAATAGTCCAACAACCGGCAGCCAGACTAAACGGAGCAACCTACAGGGAGAGGTCTACTCCCTTGTTTAGGGAGCTCCACTGGCTGCCGTTCACCTTCCGGTCCCAATTCAAGGTGCAGGTACTCACCTACAAAGCCCTGCACGGTTCGGGACCCCCCTACCTTCGTGACCGCCTCTCCCCCTATGAACCTGCACGGTCTCTTCGTTCGTCGGGGGAAGCCCTCCTCTCGCTTCCGCCTCCGTCACAAGCGCGGTTGGTGGGGACGAGGGAGAGAGAGGGCCTTCTCCATCGTGGCCCCCATCCCGGCTCTGGAACTCGCTCCCCAGGTAGATCAGGCAAGCCCCCACCTTGGATGTGTTCAGGAAGAGCCTGAAAACCTGGCTCTTCCAACAGGCCTTTGGTGATTTCCTTCCATAGCAAAGGATTGACCAGTTGCCCATTTTTATTTTTACCGCACTTTATTTCTTTAGCCTCCTTTGTTTATGCCTTCCCAGGGCCGGCCCCACTCATGCGGCAGCTGACGCCGCCGCCTCGGGCGCAGGCCCGGGGGGGCGCCGTCAGGCTGGGCGGGAGGCGGGGCACCGCCCTGACGGTGCCCCGCCTCCCGCCCAGTGCGCCCTGGCCCGTCTGGCCTGCTAGAAAAGGCCAGACGGGCGAGCGGGAGTAGCGTGGGAGGCGGGGCCAGCTCTGACGCCGCTCCCCCCCCCCCCGCCCAGCGTGCCTTGGCCCCGCCTCCCACGTTGCGTGGGAGGCAGGGCCAAGGCACGCTGGGCGGGGGGGGGGAGCGGCGTCAGAGCTGGCCCCGCCTCCCACGTTACCCCCGCTCGCCCGTCTGGCCTTGTGTAGCAGGCCAGACTGAGTCTGGCCTGCTACAAAAGGCCAGACGGGCGAGCGGGGGTAGCGTGGGAGGCGGGGCCAACTCTGGCCCCGCCCCCCCGCCCAGCGTGCCCTGGCCCCGCCTCCCACGCTGCGTGGGAGGCGGGGCCAGGGCACGGGGGCGGGGCCAACTCTGGCCCCGCCCCCTCACTATTCGCCCTGGCCCCGCCTCCCACGCAGCGTGGGAGGCGGGGCCAGGGCACGCTGGGCGGGGCCAGGGCGCCGGTGGCGGGGGCGCTTTTCAGCACCCCCGCTTTACATAAAAAAATATCTCCGGCCGGCCCTGTGCCTTCCCCAGCACTTTAATGGGACAATGATTTTGTATCGTCCTCTCCCCAATTGTATCTGATACTACTAGCACTTTTATGGCCCAGTTCCTTTTAGGAGCCAACCCAGGATTTTATCAAGCATGTTTGTTTTCTATGATTTTATTTGTTTTATGACTTGCTTTATTGTTGATTGCTTTGTTTTTATTGTTGTGTTTTATATTGTCTGTTTTGCCTGGGCTTGGCCCCATGCAAGCAGCCCCGAGTCCCCTTGGGGGGATAGGGCGGGGTATTAAAAATTATTATTGTTGTTGTTGTTGTTGTTGTTGTCCCCCAACAACACCTTCTGAGAACAACCCTCAAGTTACTACAAAACAGTACCTCCAGGGCCCATTCCTGCATGGCATTCCAGAAGGATATCATGGTTGACAGTATCGAAGGCTGCTGAGAGGTCCAGCAGAAACAGCAGGGACACACTCCCCTGTCCAGCTCCCGGTGTATATCATCCACTAAGGTGACCAAGGCTGCCTCCATACCATGCCCGGGCCTGAAACCAGACTGCGCCGGATCCAGAAAATCAGTGTCTACCAAGAATCCCTGGAGTTGTGAGGCCACCACATGTTCCAGGACCTTGCCCAAAAAGGGGAGATTGGAAATAGGCCGATAGCTCACCAATTGAGTGAGGTCCAGTGATGGTTTTTTCAACAGCAGTTTTATAATGGCTTGTTTTAAACTGGCTGGAAAACTGCCTTCCCGGAGGGAGGCATTAACCACCGCCTTCTCCCACTCTGCCAAACCCCCTCTGGCTTCTATATATATAAAAGGGTAAACAAATTTTGGCCTAGGACAAAACAACAAAACTACACATCCCAGAAACACTAAACTTGGCAACACAACCCCTCATCCATGCCTCTACGTTCATACAACAAAAAGAAAAGAAAAGAAAAGAAAAATAAAGTCCTAATTAGAGGGAGAGGAATAATTGTTTTTTATCCAATTGCTGCCAGTTACAAGGCTAAGCTCTACCACTTGGTCTCCTAGCAACCTACTCAGCCCAGGGGACAGGCACAGTTAGGCCTCAGGCCTCTTCCACACTGCCTATAAGATACAGATTATCTGATTTGAACTGGATTATATGGCAGTGTAGACTACTCAAGGCCCTTCCACACAGCTATATTTCCCATTTATAATCATATATTATCTGCTTTGCACTGGATTATCTTGACTCCACACTGCCAGATAATCCACTTCAGTGTGCATTTTCTACAGCTGTGAAGAAGGGGCCTCAGATAATCCAGTTCTAAGCAGATAATATATGATTATCAATATACAGTGGAGTCTCACTTATCCAACATAAACACCCTGGCAGAACGTTGGATAAGTGAATATGTTGGATAATAAGAAGGAATTCAGGAAAAGCCTATTAAACATCAAATTAGGTAATCGTTATACAAATTAAGCACCAAACATCATGTTATACAACAAATTGGACAGAAAAAGTAGTTCAATGCTCAGTAATGCTATGTAGTAATTACTGTATTTACAAATTTAGCACCAAAATATCACAATGAATTTAAAACACTGACTACAAAAACATTGACTACTAAAAGGTAGACTGTGTTGGATAATCCAGAATACTGGATAAGCGAATGTTGGATAAGTGAGATTCTACTGTAATATGAAATAATTACTGTGGTAATCAGTCCAACCCAATTCTGCCATGGAGGACACAATCCAAGCACGCCCAACAGATGGCCACCCAGCCTCTCAATAATAATAATAATAATAATAATAATAATAATAATAATAATAATAATAATAATATCATACGTTCCTAAGGTTAGGAGGCACCCCTAAGGATCACCCAGTTCAACTTCCTTATATCATGCAGGACACAATCCAACCACTCCTGACAGATGGCCATCCAAGATCTGCACAGTAATAATACAAATCGAATCATAGAATCAGACAGTTAGAAGAGACCCCTAAAGGCCATCCAGTCCAACCCAACTCTGCCATTGGACGATACAATCTAAGCACTCCCAACAGATGGCCAGCCACCCTCTCAATAATAATAATAATAATAATAATAATAATAATAATAATAATAATAATAATAATAATATCATCATACAATCCTAAGGTTAGGAGGCACCCCTAAGGATCACCCAGTTCAACTTCCTTATATCATGCAGGACACAATCCAACCACTCCTGACAGATGGCCATCCAAGATCTGCACAGTAATAATACAAATCGAATCATAGAATCAGACAGTTAGAAGAGACCCCTAAAGGCCATCCAGTCCAACCCAACTCTGCCATTGGACGATACAATCTAAGCACTCCCAACAGATGGCCAGCCACCCTCTCAATAATAATAATAATAATAATAATAATAATAATAATAAGAAGAAGAAGAAGAAGATTATCATACAATCCTAAGGTTAGGAGGCACCCCTAAGGATTACCCAGTTCAACTTCCTTATATCATGCAGGACACAATCCAACCACTCCTGACAGATGGCCATCCAAGATCTGCACAGTAATAATACAAATCGAATCATAGAATCAGACAGTTAGAAGAGACCCCTAAAGGCCATCCAGTCCAACCCAACTCTGCCATTGGACGATACAATCTAAGCACTCCCAACAGATGGCCAGCCACCCTCTCAATAATAATAATAATAATAATAATAATAATAATAATAAGATTATCATACAATCCTAAGGTTAGGAGGCACCCCTAAGGATCACCCAGTTCAACTTCCTTATATCATGCAGGACACAATCCAACCACTCCTGACAGATGGCCATCCAAGATCTGCACAGTAATAATACAAATCGAATCATAGAATCAGACAGTTAGGAGAGACCCCTAAAGGCCATCCAGTCCAACCCAACTCTGCCATTGGACGATACAATCTAAGCACTCCCAACAGATGGCTAGCCACCCTCTCAATAATAATAATAATAATAATAAGATCATACAATCCTAAGGTTAGAAGATACCCCTAAGGATCACCCAGTTCGACTTCCTTAGCCTGGAGCAACGTCAATACCAGACCATTTCACCTTATGTCTGGAGGCTCTGTCGAACTGGCTACGTGCTAGGAGACTGAAGGTGAACCCGGCAAAGACTGAGATTCTCTGGCATGGCCGCTCAACTGATCTGACCCACTTGCTACCCACCTTTGATGGTGCTGCCCTATCTCCTTCGCCCACCGTTAAGAGCCTGGGTGTCGTTTTAGATTCGCAGCTGACAATGAAAGCTCAGGTCGCTGCTGCCGGCAAACAGGCCTTTTTCCACCTACGACAAGCAAGGCAACTGGCACCCTATCTATCTGATGAGGCGCTGGCAACAGTCATCCATGCCACGGTCACGTCTAGGCTGGACTATTGCAACGCCCTGTATGTTGGCCTTCCGATGTCCACGACCCGGAAGCTCCGTATTGTTCAGAATGCGGCAGCCAGGCTACTCACAAGAACACCCATGAAATGCCACATCACACCAGTGCTGCAGCATCTGCATTGGCTTCCCACTGATTACCGTGGTCTATATAAGATGCTAGTCCTGACCTTTAAAACTCTTTACGGCCAGGGCCCATCGTACCTTAGGGACCGTCTCTCCTTCTCCCATCATTGGAGGTCGCAACAACCATCCCAACGAGACTTACTTTATGTACCGGGTCCCAGAGAAGTGCACTTGGAGAGGACCAGGCGCAGAGCTTTTTCTATTTCTGCCCCTGCCTTAGGGAATGCCTTGCCGCCCCATATGAGAGCCATGCGTGAGTTGGGGCCTTTCACCCTCGCACTCAAGACCTGGCTCTTTACTAGAGCTTTTAATCTATGTTACTTTTATCAATATTTGTATGTATGTATTTTTATCCTTTACAATTTTATCTTGTCTAGAGTATCGTGGATGGAGGGCAATTAATAAGTAATTAGATGATGATGATGATGATGATGATGATGATGATATCATGCAGGAGGACACAATCCAACCACTCCTGACAGATGGCCATCCAATATCTGCACAATAATAATACACATCGAATCATAGCATCAGATAGTTAGGAGACACCCCTAAAGGCCATTCAGTCCAACCCAATTCTGCCATGCAGGACACAATCCAAGCACTCCCAACAGATGGCCACCCAGCCTCTTAATACTAATACTAATAATAATAACAACAAAATCATACAATCCTAAGGTTTGGAGTGACCCCTAAGGATCATCCAGATCAACTTCCTTCTACCATGCAGGACACAATCCAAGAACTCCTGACAGATGGCCATCCAGCCTCTCCATAAAAATGATGATGAAGATGATAATAACAACAACAATAATAATAATAATAAGGATAAGATCATGCCTCATGCTGCAGCAAATGCAATAAGACAGCGGCTCCCAACTCTAAAAACAGTGCCCAAGAGACACCTGGCGCCTCTCATGAAAGATGTGAATGCAGCACTCTCCACTGTCCAAATAACATCAATTGAACAAACAAACCAGTTTGCCTACAGTGCAGCAGTGATAGTAACAGAAGAACTTGGGCTCCTACAACCAAGGCAGCCCCAAAGAAAATCGACTGGAAAACCAAAGTGGAAGGTCAGGCTAGAGTTGAAAATCAAGAAACTTAGATCAGATGCAAGTAACCTGAAAAGTATGAAAGAGAAGAAACTGAAGAATGACAAAATCAAGCAATACCTGATCAGAAAGTACTGGCTGAAAACCAGAAAAATTGAAGAAGCTTTGGAAATTGTGAAAGAACAAATTACAGCAACAGCCAGAAAAATTGAAAGGTATGAAGCCAGAATCATCCAATACAGACAAAATCAACTGTTTCAATCAGACCAAAGACGGTTCTACCAGAATCTGAACCAAACAACAGACACAGTAACCATAAAGCCAGAGAAAACTGCAACAACAAAGTTCTGGAAAGAGCTTTGGGAAAATAATAAGAACTACAACAAAAACGCTGGGTGGATAAAGGAGTTTGAAGGAAAATTCTCACAGAACAAAATGGAACTGATGGAAATAACAACTGAAATGATCAGCAAACGAGTGCAAAAAGTCAAGAACTGGACATCGCCTGGTAGTGATCAACTTCATGGATTTTGGCTCAAACATCTGATTAGTTTACATGGAAAAATGGCCCAACAATTCAATGAGATGCTGCAGAAAGGAAGTATCAGTGAATGGCTAACAACTGGAAGAACATACCTGATACAAAAGGATCCAGCAAAAGGAGCAGCACCAGGAAACTACAGGCCAATAACGTGTCTGCCCACTATGTTTAAACTACTGACTGGCATCATAGCTGACAGAATTCAAGACTATCTTGAAGAAAAAAACATCTTGCCAGATGAACAGAAAGGCAACAAACGGAAAAGCAGGGCACAAAAGACCAGTTATTGATTGACAAAATGATTCTGGAGAACTGTAAGAGCCGAAAAGCTAATCTTCACATGACGTGGATTGACTACAAAAAGGCCTTTGACACTCAGCTGGATCATCAAGTGCCTGCACACCATCGGGATTAGTAAAAAAGTTGGCACCTTCATTGAAAACATGATGGAGCACTGGAAAACTGAACTGTTTGTTGGAAATGAAAGCTATGGACTTGTCAACATCAGGAGAGGAATTTTCCAGGGAGATTCATTGTCCCTTCTGCTTTTCATTAATGCCATGATCCCTCTGACAACAATCTTACAAAAAACAAACCTCGGTTATCAAACATCTAAAAAATCTCACAAAACTTCACATCTGATGTACATAGATGACCTGAAGCCATATGGGAAAACGGAAACTGAAATCCAGTCTCTGACCAACACTGTCGGAATCTTTAGCACTGATATCAGCATGGAGTTTGGACAAATGTTCGACAGTGATATTGAAGAAGGGAAAAATCATTGAAAGTGAGGGCATAAATATGCCTAATGGCCAAACAATAAAGTGTCTACTTTAAGTCTCCATATGGAGAGGAAAAGCAGAATATAAATAATAATAATAATAATAATAATAATAATAATAATAATAATAATAATCCACATGGGCCATCGAGCCCAACCTCCTGCCATGCAGGAAAAGCACAATCAAAGTACAGTTCCTTGACAAAATTTGAAGAAAAAGTTGATAAGGAGAAGACCTGGCTCTGGCTCACAAATGGGACACTGAAGGAGGAAGGAGACAGAAGGCCTGATCCTTGCAGCCCAGGAGCAAGCCATCAGAACAAAGGCAATGATTTTCTGATGATTTAATTTGTATTATAGAGGACCCAATAGAAGACATACAGAAATGGCTAAGTACAATAGAAGAATTTGGTATGATAGCAGGCTTTAAAATAAATAGAAATAAATTGATGATGTTAACTAAAAATATCTCTAAGAAAGACCAAGAAAAGTTGAAAGAAATCTCTGGACTTGAAGTGACGAATAAAATAAACTATTTAGGGATTTGTGTCTCATCCAAAAACTCCCAGTTACTCAAAAACAACTATGAGACAAAATGGACAGAAATAAAAAGAATTAGAAAACTGGAAACGCTTAAATCTTTCATTACTTGGCAGGATTTTGTGATAAAAATGAATAAACTTCCAAAAATGCTGTTCCTGTTCCAGAACTTGCAAATCATTAGAAATTTGACTTTATTCAAAACTTGGGGAAAAGATCTGAAAAAAATTATTTGCAAGACAAAAAAAAAGCCAGAATCAAATACACAAACAAGACAAAAAGAGGAGGTCTGGGAATGCCAGACTTGGAGTCTTACTATGAAGCATGTGCTTTATTATGGGCAAAAGACTGGATGACATTGGAAAGAGAAAAAACTCTAACACTAGAGGGTCACAGTTTGCGACTTGGTCGGCACGCATACCTCTGGTATGGGAAAATAAAGTTAGAAAAAAAATTGGCAATCACTTCATTCAATCATCAATTATAAAAATCTGGAACAAATACAAAAGAATATACCTGAAAACTCCACTCTGGGTCTCACCGCGTGAAGCAGGACAAAAAAGACTGTTGGGCTGGGAAAAATGGCCTACTTATAAGGACATACTGAAACAAATAGGTGGAAGTATGGAAATGAGATCTCAGGAAGAATATTAGAGTTAATTATAAAACGGTCTCGTGGAGCTCCGGTGGCAAAGTATGTTAAAGTGCTGAGCTACTGAACTTGCAGACCGAAAGGTCGCAGGTTCAAACCCCGGGAGTGGAGTGAGTGCCTGCTGTTGCTCCAGCTCCTGCCAACCTAGCAGTTCGCTTCTAGAATTGCAAACAGAAAAAGAATTAGTAAAAGAATCTATGGTAAAATGGGCAAAAATCATTGAAAGTGAGGGCATAAATATGCCTAATGGCCAAACAATAAAGTGTCACCAGCCAGAGGCCTGTAAATATCTGGGCATATTACAGCTGGACAACACCAAGCATGAACATGTGAAAACTGTGGTCAGTAAAAAATACACACAAAGGGTCAGAAAAATTCTCAAAAGCAAGCTCAATGGAGGCAACACCATCAAGGCCATAAACACCTGGGCCATACCTGTCATAAGATATACTGCTGGCATCATAAACTGGACACAGGCGGAACTGGACAATTTGGGCAGAAAAACAAGAAAACTCATGACCATTCATCCTTTACTGCACCCTCGCAGTGATGTTGACCGGCTGTATCTGCCTCGAAGATCAGGGGGCAGAGGACTCTTACAAGTAAAACAAGCAGTGAAAGAAGAAGAACATGCCCTGGCAGAATATGTAAAGCAAAGAGAAGAACCTGCTTTGATTGAAGTCAAAAATCAGAAACTCCTCAAAGCGCAGCAGACAAAAAACTAGTACAAGAAAACCGCACTACAAACTAGAGCTGACAGCTGGCACAAGAAAACATTGCATGGAAAGTTCCTTGACAAAACTGAAGGAAAAGCTGAGAAGGAGAAGACCTGGCTCTGGCTCACGAATGGGACCCTGAAGAAGGAGACAGAAGGCCTGATCCTTGCAGCCCAGGAGCAAGACATCAGGACAAAGGCAATTCAGGCCAAGATCGAAAAATCAGCTGATGACCCAAAATGCAGACTCTGCAAGGAAACCGATGAAACCATTGACCATATCCTCAGCTGCTGTAAGAAAATTGCACAGACAGACTACAAACAGAGG